>NW_024062891.1:0-600000 GCF_006381635.1 Hibiscus syriacus | reverse complement strand
ACAAGAATTTTTGAAATTTTGAAACACAATATAGTGTGGTTGAGCAACTACATAAACACAAGCACGAATTTCAATTCTTGATTTGTTGATGAATTCAAAAATACACCGAAATGCTTTGATAACAGTTCTTAATCAAACATTTATCCCTGAAGATATATCTCTCAACAAGTTTGACATGATTGTGGGGCACATAGCTACTGATAACTACATAACGTTCACTTATGATGAAATACCTGAAGGTGGAATGGGATAAGTGAAAGCTTTGAATATTACCACGCATTGTCATGACCATGTTTTGCCATGAGTATTGATTGATAACGGATCTGCTCTCAACTTGATGTCGTTGGTCACACTTCAAAGGATGCCTGTTGATACATCACATATGAAGAATTATCATAATATAGTGAGCGCATTTGATGGCACTCAAAAGGAGGTATTGGGAAAAATGGAAATACCACTGTTAATAGGACTAGTAGTATACAATGTCAACTTTGTGGTAATAGATATCTACCCTACATATAATTGTTTATTGAGGAAGGCATGGATTCATTCTGCAGGAGCTATTCATTCTTCGTTGCATCAGAAATTGAAGTTCGTTGTTGATGGTCAACTGATATGAGTGGGAGGTGAGGAAGAAATCATTGCTTCTGTGAAAAATGATGCTCCGTATATTGAAACAAATGATGATGCTCTCGAATGTTCTTTCCGAGCTTTGGAATTTATCAATGCAACCTTTATTGCTGAGGGAAGCAAAATTTCGCATCCTAGATTGTCTGATTGTACTAAAATGGTTGTACGACAGACTTTAGGAATATGAGCTAAAACTGGGAAAGGTTTAGGAAAGAATATTTAGGGAAATTCAGTTCCTGTAAATGTGAAGATGAAAAAAATATCGTTTTGGGCTTGGATTTAAGCCTAATTTTCAACAAAGGAACAAAGAGATGAAAAAAGAGGTGAAGATAGAAGAGCAAGGCTGAAAGGAGAAGAAATTCCATGGGAACGCATGTCATTCCCTCATTTGAAGTTCACTTTCAAATATGGAGGAATGGTTAATGTGGAACAATAGCTGGTTGATGCTCTTAAAGAAGAAAAGTTGATGAAAGATCAAAGCAAGGTTGAGGAAGCTATGAAAGAATTGTTTATCAACATGATCACAAATGACCATAACACTGGAAAATACTTGGCTGGGATTCGCCCTTGTCTTCCTAGGGAAATTCTCAACAATTAGACTGCTGAAGATCTCCCTGTAGGTTTTAGTATTAACTCAGAGTAATAATCAGAACCAATCTTTATTCTTTAGCCCAAGAATATGAAAAGTTTTTGTTATCTTGTAAGGGCAGTTATGTTAAATTCACTTAATATCAAATATAAGAAGTTTTCTTAAAATTCTCAAATGGCAATCATTCTTTATACTTCACATTTTTACATTATTTATATTCATTATATCTCATTCTTTATATTTATTTCATAAATTTACTATAACTTTTCAGAAATATGTCCGACTTAAATTTTCAGGTGTCATAATGTTAATAGCATGATTATTCCTAAATTTAATCATGAGATAAATTTAGAGCGACCCATATGTTTGGAGGAAATCAATGAATGTGAGGATGAAGTAGAATGTGATGTTCTACCAAATTGTTAAGACTGGTAGAAAAAAAAGATAAACAAATATTACCTCACAAAGAAGAGATGGAGACTGTAAATTTGGGAACCAATGAAGAAATGAAATAAGTGAAAATTGGTACTACTTTGTCAGCCCAGATAAAATAAGAATTGATAAATCTCCTCCACGAGTTCAAAGATATCTTCGCCTAGTCTTATTAAGATATGTCTGGTTTGAGTGAAGATATAGTGGTGCATAAACTTCCGATCAGTACAAATATAAACATGTTCAACAAAAGCTCAGACGAATGAGGCCAGAAATGTTGTTGAAGATTAAAGAGGAAGTGATGAAGTAGATAAATGCAGGTTTTCTACAGGCAGCCAAATATCCAGAATGGGTAGCCAACATAGTTCCAGTACCAAAGAAAAATGGGAAAGTTCGAATGTGAGTAGATTATAGAGATCTTAACAAAGCTAGTCCGAAAGATAGCTTTCCATTACCTCATATAGACACATTGGTGGACAATACTGCAGGACATGCATGGTTTTCATTCATGGATGGCTTTTCAGGGTATAATCAGATAAAAATGAATCCCGATGAAATGGAAAAAACAACATTTGTAACCATGTGAGGCACTTTCTGTTACAAAGTAATGCCATTTGGATTGAAAAATGCAGGGGCAACGTATCAGATAGCAATAGTAACTCTGTTCCATAACATGATGCATAAAGAGATTGAAGTATATGTGGATGACATGATTGCCAAGTCCGGAACCGAAGAAGAACATATTCAAAATTTAAGAAAGCTTTTCCAGAGATTGAGAAAGTATCAATTAAAGCTCAACCCCATTAAATGCACTTTTGGGGTAACGTCAAGAAAACTTTTGGGATTTGTAGTCAGTCAAAAAGGAATCGAGATTGATCCAGATAAAGTAAAAGCAATTTAATATCTTCCACCACCTAACACAAAAAAAGAAGTTTGAGGTTTTTTGGAGAGATTAAATTATATATATCAATTCATTTCTCAATTAACTGACGAATGTAACTAGTGTTCAAGTTACTTCGAAAGAACAATCCTGATGTCTGGAATGATAAATGTCAAGAAACTTTGGATATGATTAAAAAATATTTATCCAATGCCCCCATTTTAGTATCACCAGTACCTGATAGACCGTTAATTCTATACTTGACAGTCTTTGAAAATTCGATGGGATGCGTACTGGACAACATGATGAGTTTGGAAGAAAAGAAAAAGTCATTTATTATCCGAGTAAGAAGTTTACTAATTGTGAAATTTGATACCCACCAATACAAATATTATGTTGTGCCTTGGTATGAACTACTTGAAGACTCAGACAATACATGTTATATCATACCACTTGGTTGATATCTAGACTTGATCCTTTAAAATTCTTAATGGAATCACCAGCTTTGACAGGCAAAATGGCTAGATGACAAATGTTATTATCCGAGTTTGATATCGTATATGTCAACCAAAAAGTAATAAAAGGAAGTGTCATAGCAGATTTTTTTGCCAGTCGTGTATCAGATGATTATCAAGCCTCTGAGTTTTAATTTTCCAGATGAAGATTTGTTGTGCATATCCATGAATGAAGAAGTCAGAACAAATGATGAATCCTGGAAGCTTTATTTTGATGGAGCATCCAACGCTTTGGGATGAAGAATTGGGGCAGTGTTAATTTCTCCAGAAAATATCTATATCCTTTTACAAGCAGATTGGAGTTCTTTTGCACCAATAACATGGCAGAATATGAAGCTTGTGTCATGGGATTGAAGGCAACATAGAAAGGAAATTAAATTTCTCAAGATATACGGAGATTCATCGTTAATGGTGTATCAATTACGAGGATAATGGGAAACGAAAGATCCCAAATTACTGGAATACCGAGATTTTACCCTCGAATTAGTTAAAGAATTTGAAAGAGTCACCTTCAATTATCTCCCTCGAGAGGAAAATCAAATGACAGATGCTTTGGCTACATTAGTTGCTATGTTTCAGGCAAATAAAAAAGTTGATATGATGCCGATTAAAATGCAAGTATATGAAATTCTTGCATATTGCTACAGTGTGGAAGAAGAGGCAGATGACAAGCCATGGTATTATGATATCTTGCAATATATCAAGTATCAAAGTTATCCACAAAATGCATCTGAGATTGACAAAAGAACATTGAGAAGAATGGTTGTTGGATACTTTCTTGATGGTGAGACTTTGTATAGAAAAAGAAATGATCAAATGCTATTGAGATGTGTAAATGCTAGCGAAGCCAGAAGCATCATTGATGAAGTACATAGTAGGATATGTGGAACACATGCAAATGGTCTTTCTATGGCTAGAAAAATAATAAGATAAGGGTATTATTGAGATACCATGCATACATATTGCATTGATTATGCAAGGAGATGTCATAAATGCCAGGTATATGCAGATAAGATTCATGCACCTCCATCGCCTTTACATGTAATGACAGCACCTTGGCCATTTTCTATGTGGGGAATAGACGTCATTGGGGCAATCACACCAAAAACATCAAATGGACATTATTTTATCCTAGTAGCAATTGACTATTTTACCAAGTAGGCTGAAGCTGTTTCATATGCCAATATTAAGAGGTCTACAGTTTGCAAATTTATAAAGAAAGAAATAATCTGCCGGTATGGGCTACCAGAGAGAATCATTACAGATAATGCTCTGAATTTGAACAACAAAATGATGACTTAACTTTGTGCACAGTTCAAGATCAAGCATGCAAACTCAGTGACATATCACCCAAAGATGAATGGGGCAGTTGAAGCAGCAAATAAGAACATCAAGATAATCATTACAAAGACTACTGAAATTTACAAAGATTGGCACGAGAAGTTACCTTTTTCCTTATATACATATCAAACTATTGTGCGAACATCTACTGGGACAACACCTTTTTCTTTAGTTTATGGGATGGAAGCAGTCTTACCGATTGAAGTTGAGATCTCATCACTTCGAATCTTGAGAGAGGTAAAATTGGATGAGTCTGAATGGATCCAAGCTCGATTTGATCAATTGAACCTTATTGAGAAGAAGAGATTGAAAGCTGTTTGCCATGGGCAGATGTATCAGAAACGAATGATGAAGTCTCATGACAAGAAAGTACATCCAAGAGAATTCCAAGAGGGCGATCTAGTGCTGAAAAAGATCTTGCCTATACATAGATTTCCGTGGGAAATGGATGTCTAATTGGGAAGGGCCCTATGTTGTAAAAAATACCTTTTCCGGAGGAGCGTTGATCTTGGTAGAAATGGATGGAAAAGTTCTGAGAAATCCAATAAACTCAGATTCTGTCAAGAAATATTATGTTTGAAAAAAAAGAAAAAAGAAAAAAAAAAGAAAGAAAATAAATAAATAAATAATAATATAAAAGGAGGGTCAAGATGAAAACCCGCAAAGGGCGTCTTGGAACCAAAGAAATGATTTGAGTTGAAAACCTGAAAGGGCTGCTCAAATGTATGTTGATATTAGCCATCTGGCAATTAAACCTTCTTAAGAGTTTGATATTTTGGGAGGAACTTTATATCTACAAGCATTCTGGTAACGTTTGAGATCATCCAGACATAAGCTTACCTAAGTGCTCTAAATTATATCAAGTTGATTAGTTTAGAAATACTTATGCTAATAATTTATTGAGTCATTTGAATTTTTATCATTCCTATGTTTGCCATGACTTTGAATACATTTCTATATATTTATTAATAGATTCCAAGTTTATCTTTTTGAAATTCAATTTATTTTCAAAATTCAATTTATTATCGAAATTCAATTTATTCTTTTATATAAACATCATGTAAATGGATTAACATAATTTTGAAATAAGCAAAAGATTTCTGGCTATTACTTTATGTTAATACTTTTAAGTGCATGGAATCCAAAGTAAGTCTTATCAACATTTGCAATCATTGTTGAAAAGCAAACAAGTTATTACCATCATAGAGTCATTTGGAAGTAAGAAAAGTAAAAACGAAAATTTGGGCAGAAGCCACAGGAAAGGATGAATGTGTTGTCAAATGTTTTACGAACCAGTAATTATGGTGCCGAACCAATGTTGCGATCATATGGTGTTTACATTTATTGACCCGAAATGAAGTTTGTCTTCTTCAACACCAAGGTTTGAAGTGAGATATGGAAGATTTTTTCCCACAGAAGGGGAGCTGAAATTTTAACAATAAGAAACTAGTGGAGTCAACTAAGATTGAACAACATATTGTTATTAAGCATCTCGACATAATATGGTATGAATGGCTTTGTTCAAGATCTGATTAGATGTGGAGACTGAAGGAATTAGGATAATCCTCCTTATGATTTGTTTCAAGAGTCAAATCAGAACAAATACTGCTATCTTAATTTATCTCTACTAAGTTTGGGGCAACAAGGTCATAATTCTGACCGTAGCAAGAATTTTGTGAATGAAACATTTCTTCTGAGACTTTAATGTAAATGAAGAAAAGAGGATATAGAGTCTCTTCCAAAAAAGAGAATACCAGCTTGAAATGATTTTGACTAAGTGAAAGAAGACCGAGTTGGCCACTTTGAAATCAAATAAGGATGAACTTAACATCCATGCATCATATTTAGACATTTGCAAAAATGGGGATATTTCCATTCATTTTATCAATATTGAATATTTGACAGGAATTTCAAAGATTAGCAAAGATTTCAACAAAAAATCGAATCCATTACTCGATGGATCAACATTTCCAGAAGAGTTCATAATGAGAAGAATTCATCTGAAGAAGAAGAAAAAGTTCATAATAAGAAGAACTTATTTAACTTTTTGCTCGATTCTATCACAGAAGGAGATAGATCAGCATCAACATTTCCAGAAGAGTTCATAATGAGAAGAATTCATCTGAAGAAGGAAAAGAAGTTCATAATGAGAAGAACTTGTTCAACTTTTTGCTTGATTCTATCACAGAAGAAGATAGATCAGTATCAACATTTCCAGAAGTGTTCATAATGAGAAGAACTCATCTGAAGAGGAAGAAGAAGTTCATAATGAGAAGAACTTGTTCAACCTTTTGCATGATTCTATCACAGAAGGAGATAGATCATCATACATTTTTCCAAAGAAAGTTCATAATGAGAAGAACTTATCTGAAGAGGAAGAAGAAGTTCATAATAAGAAGAACTTGTTCAACATTTTGCGTAACTCTATCACAGAAGGAGATAGATCAACATCAACATTCATTTCCCAAAGAGAGTTTATAATGATAAGAACTCATCTGAAGAAGGAGAACAAGTTCATAATGAGAAGAATTTGTTCAACCTTGCCTTAATTCATCACATATTAAAAACTGAATCAACAACACCTCTTTTGAAGGTCAACATTTCCAGAAGAGTTCATAATGAGAAGAACTCATCTAAAGAATAATAAGTTCATAATGAGAGCTTGTTCAACCTTTTGCTAGATTACATCACAGAAGGAATAAATTGTCAAAAAAGTTCATATAAGAAGAACTTGTTCACATTTACATCCTAATAAAGTGAAGTCAAATGAAAAAAAAAAACTTTTTGTTTTTCGTCTTTGCCTTATTTCGTTAACACAAGATGAGCAAAGAGGGGTAGCTGAAAAACTAGTTTTTTTCATTTGGGTTATTATTATTATTATTATTATTATTATTATTATATTATTATTATATATTTATTTTATTATTATTATATATTATTACAAGCCCAAACCAGACCAACCTAGTTACAATAGCCCAACCTAGACCGACCCAACAGAAACCTTAAACCTATTTAGGGTTTTCTATCCCAACACCCAACCACCCGCTCCTCAGCCGTTGGATCTAGCTTTGATCCAACGGTCCATATGGTCCCAGCAACAAACCCTAGGGTATCATAACCCTAGGGCCACGCGGCCGTCGCCTCTGTTGCCGCCGCTCCTCGTTGTTTCATCTACTGCCATGACGTTCTTCGAGGCCTCCAGAAGCTTCAACGTCGATTGTCCACATTGAGGGCTACGGTGAGTCACCACTATTGTTTGTTGACTCACCAAACTGCAACCCTTTTACCCGATCCGAGGCGAGCGTCGGTGATGGCTATAAAACCATCGACCGAACCTACAAAATAGATATACAAATAGAAGACAGAGAGCCAAACAGCAACCAAAATCCATCAAATAACAAAATAAAAATATAGAGATACTTACCGAGGAAGCCACGCCATCACCGGAGTCACCACACGCCTCTACGCGCCACCATAGCAGTCAAAATACCGAAGGTATTTCTTTAGATCTAGGAAAATCTGTGGATTTTAGGATAAAAGGAGGTCAGAATCGGGTTTAGATCACTCGGATCTATTATTTGGGGAACTTTGGCATTTTTCGGCTATCGCCAGTTGGCGGCGGCAAACAGTTACTGGCCGACGACCGGATTCCCTCCGGTGAGGGAATCCTAGAGAGAAGGCAGAGAGAATGCTTCTCTCGTTTTTAGAGAGAGAAGAGGAAATGAGAAAATGAAAAATGGCCTTAAGGCCGGGTATAATAGGGTATTTATACTCTCCCTTGAATGACGTCGTTTAAGGGATGAACCACTTGTTAAACTATACCTGCAGCCATTATAGATTTGTATTTTTTTCATTTTAGTCATTGAAATCAAATATTGAGTCTTTTAATTCGGTTTCTTAATATTATTTAATTTATAATTTAGTCTTTTCTATGCTTTTATATATATTTTAGGTAAAATAACAGATTTAGACCTCTATTTTAATAATTAATATTTTAATCCCGAATATCATGTTTTAATCTAATTTAATTTGATGTCCGAATTTTATATATGTTTATTTTAGTCATTAAATTAATAATAAGGTAAAATAGCATGTTTAGCCCTATAATTTTAAATAACTAATTACGAATTAGGACATTTAATTTTAATATGTTATAATTTAATCACTACTTTCATTTATTTATAAGTTTTATTTCTTTTTTATATTTTAATACTATAATTTTAATTTTATTTATTTTAGTCACTATTTATTAATATTTTAATTTTATATGTTTAAATTCAGTATTTTAATTAATATTATTATTATTTTAATCATATTAATATATATTATTTGATTAATTTTATAAATTAATAATATTTATTTATTTTTAAATATTAAGAAAGATCAGTCTTAAAATAACTGGATGTCCTTTTCTGATATTTTTATAAATATTAATTTATTTTATTTTTTAATTATTTTTAGAGAAATGTTTTATTAATATTTATTTATCTTTTTTTATATTAAGAAAGGGATTGTATTAAAGCAACTAGAAGTCATTTTTCGATATTTTTAAATTAATAAATATCCTACTTTTATATATTATATATATTAATTTTATTTTTTTTAATTATTTTTAGAGAAATAATTTATTAATATTTTATTTATTTATTAATATTAAGAAAGGGTTGTCTTAAAGCAACTAGAAGTTTTTTCTGATATTTCTAAATAAATTATATATATATATATATATATATATATATATATATTTATTTATTTATTAAAAATATAAAAATTAATATATTTTCTTGGAAGTATACTAATAAATTTGAAATAACATGATTATGAGTTAAATATATTTTTGAATTCTTAAATTTTCAATAATAGAGACAATTTATAATTAATGAGTACCAATTTTGAGCGTTATAGGGGTGTTAATCATTCCCTAAACGTAACCAACCACGAATCCTTTCTTTATTAAAATTTTTTGGTTATACACAAATCAATTTATTCTTTTAAATTATGTTTTCTTAAACACTATTTTAAAAGATTGTTTTTAGATATTTGACCTACCTAACTAAAAAAAATCAATGTCGACTCCCAAAATATTTTTTTAAAATCAAAATCATTTATTTATTCATTTTATTTTTCAGACAAGTAATATTTAGTAGCCAACCCATTAAAGAAATTGTACTACAACTCCAAATCTGAAAAAGTTATTTTTGTCTCGATAAATTGTTCGATGATTCATTTATACTACTACTAGTAGTTAGGTTCAGCTATGAGCCATGTTCAAAATGCCAATACCAATGCTACTCTCTCTTATGACCAAACTTACATACCAAGATTAATCAATACCCATCTTTTATTTAATCAGTAATCGATGATGCAATATGGTTTCAGGGATTCAACGAAGGAATTTAAAAAAAAACGTATTATTTTGTCGTGTAATATGTATATAGTGGATGTCATTATGATGTAAAATGTTAAAACAATAGAGTAAGTATATTTGATTGGTTGGTTAAATTTTTTATTTTTGTTATCTCATATGTCTTTAGGTCATTGATTCTAAACTCACTATGAAAACTTTCCTTCCTTTCTTTAGAGTCTCTATTTCTCCTTCATTCTAAATAGGATTAGATTTAAAATTTATCAAAAAAATATTTAAACTATAATATCATTATGAAAAGTAAAATTAATATTGTTAACGTATAACGAAATAATGATAATTGTGAATATCAGTGATAATCATTTATTTTAATATGAACAAAAAATTACTAGTTATGATAATGAAAAGACTTGAGCATGATATTTATTATAGAAGAATTATGATAGAAGAAAAAGGGCTTGAATCGTGCGATGAATGAGACAATACTTTCTTCTTATACGGTGATGAATTTAAAAATAATTTTGAGGATGAGTATACATATATTAATAATATAAATTTTTTAAATAAAATAAATACGAATAAAATTTTAATATAAATACTATTAATAAAATAAATAAATAATTTTAAAAAAATTAAATTTCAAGATACATATATCCACCTTGAGATATATGTGGATCCGCTGTGGATCTCAAAACAGTATCCCCAATCTTGTGTTCTAGAAAGCTCGTCTTTATTCATTCACGGTGTACGTCGCAACTAACCCAATCTATTAGCATTATAAGGAATGGTATAATCTCATATTTTGACCTTTAATTTTAAGAAGAAAAATAATCCAAGGCTTTACTTATTATATGATTGTGAAGTTTAGGTTATACATTAATAGTTTAGAAATCTTGGTAGGTGGTCCGGTGAGATACATTTCAAGTTTATATCAATATTAGAACAACCCATATTAAATGCCCTTTTAAATAAAAGATAAAAGACTGTTATTTTAATCAAAATTCTTATTTTTTATTTATACATTTGTATATACCGACACTGGCAAATGATCCTAAGGACCTAAACTTCTAAGATATGATTAAAAAAAATACCGACACGTAATTACGTGGCAAGATATGAGTAGGGACTGAAACGACAACCATAAGATCCGGACAAAACATGTGAAGCGGCCGAAAAATATCTTAAAACACGACCCAAATGATAAGGTACAGACAACAACACAGTACCCAAGAAATCTGTCAACAAGATGAGCGGAAATTGACCTCAGAAACCGACTTTTTTTGTTTTCCCTTAACATTTTGACCCAAAACCCATAATCGAATCCGCCATCTTTGGTTCTATAAGATTCTCTCTTCCCTTCCGTTGACTTGGATAAATTCCCACTATTTCAGAATCAGCAGCGATCAAACAACATCCTCGTCTTGTTCCTGTTGTTCCCTTTTAAGCTTTGTTTCGTCATCATGTTTCTTATATTTGCATGCCCAATTTAAGGTAACATCTTCCTACTTGTTGGAGTTCTTTTTTTCTTTCTTCTTTTTTTTTTGGTTGCATTTTTGGTTCTGGGTGAAAAGTATGCAAAGGTTAAATTTTGAGTGTTTTATGGTTGAATTTTTGGTATTTCTGCAAGTGGTTCTTCAATTGATCTGTTATGATCATCTGAAATTGAGTTTTGGACTTGTGAAAATCATTTCTTTAAGTATCTCATGAATATTCGTGTGTAGTTGATTTGGGGGAGATTTTTTTATTTTTGTGAAGCTTTCTTATTTGACTTATTATAGGGAATTTCTGTAATTTTGGTGGGTGTTAGGGTTTTCTTGCATTAACCAGAATGCTTGCGTTTAATGGGCTAAAATTTCAATCAGTGAGATGAATTGGTTGGTGTTCTTAGACTCATCTAGTTGAGTAATCATGAATGATCCCATTTTATTTTCCCTGTAGAGCTATGTCAATAGCAGCCATTGAGAGCATGGCATCGCTGAGCACCGATGTTTTCTACGACATATTGAGGCGCCTTGATGGTCCAAGTTTGGCCTCCGCAGCATGTTCGTGCTCGGCATTTTGTTCCATCTCCAGAGAGGAGAGACTGTGGGAAAATGTTTGTTCTTCTTTGTGGCCTTCAACCAACAGAGATGATGTTAAAAGCTTGATTTTGGCGATTGGCGGATTTAGAAAATTCTATGCAGATTGTTTTCCGCTTATTGTTAATAAGGAAGTAACAGAGTACCAGTGGAATGGCCATCTCGAGTACCCCGAAGAATGGACGGAAGCAGAATATTACGGCGACAACTCCGGGCTTGAAAGTATCTCGCCGTTAGATTTTGTTTCAGTTGTGGATATCAGGTATAAAGATAAAACAATCTGCTCAAAAGTTCTATGGGGCATTCCAAATGCAAATGGATCCAATAGTTGGTTTCACAATTGCCCATTCCGGATCGATCTTCTTAATTATGCAGCCAGAGACGATGATAGTGAAGGTGAGGTTACCCTCTCGGTTTCCGACGGTCTGCCACCTATTACCTCCATGGAAAAGGAAAGGAAAGACGGAAAGCTTTGGAAAGAACTCCGAGACGGCATCCGCCTTAGTTGGATCATTGTGAACAGGAAAGTTAAGGAAGCCGCTAATGTTGCGAGCTGGAGTCCTCTTGGCGGACAGAGACATTGGCCAACGGATAAAGATTTTGTGATACGGTTCGGGTCTGTTCTTCCTGCCAAAGACATCCTCCCATGTCAAGTAGTAGAATGCATTCTCATAATGAAGTTCAGAGTCGTACAAACGGAAGGTGTCGCTGTAGAGACGACTCTCAAATTGACGGAGCTAAGCATGCAGCTGGAAGACATGGAAGGTGCGCACGTTAACGGAAGGAACAGTTTGCATATTCTCAAGGAAGCGCTAAGCTGCCGTCGAAGCAAAAACTACAGCGAAGTTGTGGAATCATGTCATCTGTACTCGAAAGTGCAGAGCGAGTTAAAAGAGGAGAAGAAGAGGAACGAAAGCAGGTTAGATAGACTTTGTATACTAAGTGGCATTGCTGCTTTTGTGACGTTTTGGTATTATATATTGTAGATGTAGATGCCTCTGCTTCAATTTAACCACCTTTCCTATGGATTTTCTATCAATCTCTGAATCATTTTTCCGGGCGGATTTTGATGTAAAGATTCAGTTTTGTTTCATGTAATAAGAAAAGGTTACCATCTTTAAGATCATCTGATTCTCAACAACAAAAACTTATAATAATTTTATTCTTGGACTTGTGTAAAAAATCAAATTAAAGCAAAATAAAAATAGCAGCAAGGGGAATCTTGCAGCTAAAATCGAGAAAAAAAGTATCCAACAATCTCACCGACAAGAGTGAACAATAAAAGAAAACCTGTTATCATCAAATGCAATGATTTGACGTATACTTTTCATTTCCTTGTAGATGAAGGGATCAGCAAGCAAGAGGCATCATTCGTTGTGCTGTGTGCCCATATGGCACAAAACTTAATGCTCCCTTTGTTTATTTATTTTTGTAAAAAAAAATATTACAGATGTTTACTGTTATTAATAAAAATAGTATATTTACCATAATTAATCAAATTAATGAAGTAATTGTGACAAGAAAATAGTATTTAATATTTTCTGAAATCAGTTTTTTATAGAGCCATATATACCAATTAAATAGGATTACACCATTTTTCAATTAATTTATACGTTGGTATTATCGGTAAGTCTTGTTATCGGCGACGCTTGCACGTATATCGAAACTGGAATCGCATTCCGATACAAATGATAGTAAATACACACTAGCTGTAATTGCAAAGCAAATCAAATTTTAATACTTGGTTTAATGTAAGCATAATTATGTGATATATTAATAATTTGGTTTTTCATTAATAATTTTAATTTATCATTAGGTGTATATATGTTTAGAATGACATTGTCTTCTTCAAGGCTAAGGTTGAATTAAAGGAATAAAAACGAAAGATTGTACTCTCTTTTTTCTCTGTTCATTTCTAAAAATTGTCCCTTAAAATCACATACTTTCTTGTAAACTTTTAGAAAACGTAGTTCATTAATCAGTATGAGTGGGTTTTTTTTAACTTTATGTGATAAGAGATGTATAGAATACAATTTCACAAGACTTAAAATAAAATGATACAGGTTGATTTCTCCAAGAAATCCAAGAACTTTAACTTCCTCGACCCTTTTCTGGGTGTTCTTGGATTCATTTTAGTATTTTGTCTCTTTATTGGGGGTTTCTTTTACTTGGATTACCGGGCCGTCCTCAATCTCGGCTTCCCTTTGTTTGGACTTAGTGGCACTCCATCGTCACCGTCAGAAAGTTCAGAAGCAAAAGCAGCAATAGATAAGGCACTATCAGCAACAGTAAATGTGAATGGACGGCTGGGATTCCTAGATGAAGGTGGACATTCATGTGACATATATGATGGTCAATGGGTCTGGGATGATAACTACCCTCTTTATCAAAGCCAAGATTGCCCTTTTGTGGATATTGGTTTCCGGTGTCTAGAAAATGGCCGCCCCGATAGTTACTACACCAAGTGGCGTTGGCAGCCTAATGGTTGCGATTTGCCAAGGTCCGTCCTTTCTCTTATTTGAGACTTTATTTTGGTAATTAGTGCTATATCTGTTATGCTTGCTTGAAAAAGGAATGGGGCATTGCACTTGTTTATCTGTTATGGTTAGGGTTAAAATTGGATTTTTGATCTTTGCATGTGTATGGAAGATGATTGGTGTCGTTGTCATTGTCTTTTCAAGTAAATTCGAATTGCATTTCAGTTTGTTGATAGTTTGCTCTGTTAACTATGTTCATGAGAAATTCTGTTTGATTGAAAATGTATATTGTATCTGACATTATCTTCTTGAAGACAGATTTAATGCAACTATGATGCTGGAAAAGCTGCGGAACCGGCGCCTCGTGTTTATCGGTGACTCCATTGGAAGGAACCAATGGGAATCTATGCTCTGCATGCTTGCTACTGCAATTCCCAACAAGGATTCGATCTATGAGGTGAATGGGAGCCCGATTACTAAACACAAAGGCTTCTTGGTTTTCAGGTTTGAAGATTATAACTGCACGGTCGAATACTACAGATCTCCGTATCTAGTGGTGCAGGGCAGTTCTCCAAGGGGATCTCCGAAAGAAGTTAGGATGACTCTAAGACTGGATCATATGACCTGGAGTCATATGCAATGGAATGATGCAGATGTGCTGGTTTTTAACAGTGGCCATTGGTGGAGTTATGAGAAGACAATAAAACAGTAAATCTCATCAATCTGATATATGTTATATGATCTAGGTTGTGTGTATGTTCTTACATCATTCTTGACTATTTGTGCATGTCTGGTCTATTATAGGAACATAGTTATCCATCCTTGGTTAAAATAGTATCGATCGACAATGGCAGTTAACAGTTCGGTGCTAGTTTAATGAAGCTGCCATTAGTTCTCGTTATAATCACGTCGCCTAATCGTTGGATTTATGTGATGTGGCAGTGGTTGTTATTTCCAAGAAGGGACGGAGGTGAAGATGGAGATGGACCTTAGAACTGCATTTGAGAAATCCATTCAAACATTAGTCAACTTCGTTACCAGTCAAGTAGATACGAATAAGACACAAGTTCTCTTTCGCACCTATGCTCCTGTACATTTCAGGTTTTCCCCATTGCTTTTTCTTTGCGCTTTCTTGTATTGCGATCAAGATGGTTATGAATCGGATGTACATTAGAACAGCATTGAACTTAATATGGTTATATATATGATTTGCTGTCTGATACATGTTTTTGTGTTCCGTACTTCATATATGTATCTATTCCAGTGTTCCTTGTGGACCAAAATGTATATACCATGCAAATATATGTGTATATTATTAATCACCGTGGCTGCATGGACAGAGGTGGCACCTGGAAAACTGGAGGACAGTGTCATCATCTGAAGCTACCCGACTTTGGTCCATTGCCTAATCAAACTGAGAAACTCGTTGACATGGTCTCTGGTGTGTTGTCAAAAAACCCAGAAGGGTTTCAAGTTATACAGATGATGAACGTTACTCCCATGACATATCGAAGACAAGACGGGCATACAACATTGTATCGTTTTGGCCCGGAAATTGGGGCAGGTCCTCTGAACCGTCAAGATTGTAGCCACTGGTGTTTACCTGGTGTGCCTGATTCATGGAATGAGATTCTTTACGCTCTTTTCCTCCAGCGGGAATCATTACGCTCACCAAGTTCGGCACAAGGCTCTCAAACTTCATTGTGATGGGTATATAAAGTTTCTCGATAGTTGAGCTTGTATGAAAAATGGTTCACAATCATATTCTTGACGAGTGTATAGAGTTGAAACTTTGAAATCTTGTTCATTTGATCAATGAAACTATAGCAGATTCTTTATCCCTCAGGTTGGAAAACCTTAATGCATTCTTAATATTGTGCGGATTCAGTTTTTAACTCAGATTAAGATAGAAAGATGCATAGCTGAACCACAAATCCACTCGAAACATGTATGATTACATGGAAATAGACAAGTTTGAGTGTTTCAAACACTTTCGTGCAAAATAAACATGATTAGAGATAAAGTCCATTAATTCCCAGTGGAGTCTAAGACAGAATGTTGTTTAATCTAGTCATCAAATGCGTATTGCTCATACCTAATGGTACAATCATGGAGCACCGAGCGAGACCCTATTCGATTTTGACAAGTTCCGAACATGGCAGTTTCAGCAGCACTCAAACAAGCAGCACAATCCGAGGTGGTGAGGCTCTGATTACAAGCCGCATGGCCGTAGGCGAAGGCGTTCGGATACGGAGAGATGTTGAAGTAATTGTAGCCTTTACTCTTAGGCGTGACGGTCTCTAAGTCTTCGAGGACATAGGCCAAACTAGTGGCGAATGGATCGCACTCGGAATAGCTACCCAAGTTTCAGAGAACACTTATGATGCTTGTATCCGGAACACTTCTTACATTACTGCACAACAAAAGCAAGCCCATCATGGCTACTACGGCCACTTTTGGAAGATAACCCATTTGAATCTTTTAATCTCCCCGCCTGTTTCTGATAACACGACAGGCGTCCTCGGACTTTAATAGGCCTTTTCATTTTTTGGCTTAAAACACAAAATGGTCCCTGAACTTTTTTTAAGTCAAATTAGTCTTTGAACTTGACAAGTTTGATCAAATTGACCTTTTAAACCTTTTTTTTGTTCAAATTGACACTAAACTTCATAAGTTGCTACAGAAAATGCATTGGCAAATTTGATTAAACTTGTTAAGTTCAGGGTAGGGATCAATTTGATTAAAAAAGTTTAGGGGCTAATTTGAATAAACTTATCAAATTTTGGAATCATTTTTGTGTTTTAAGATTTTCCCTTTTTTTCCTCATTGTTTCTTTCTCCGGATTGAACATCAATAATGGAGATTCATTGGTGTTTTGTCCATTTGCATTTGTAGCATCATTATTATTTTACTAGCATTTGCATTATTTTATGAAGAGTAAACTTTCATCCAGGGATGGCCACCCGACCCGATTGGGTCGGATTTTTTTTTTAAAATTCGGGTTCGGATCGGATTTTTTTAAGTGTGATATTCGGGTCGGGTTTAGGGTACAAAATATCCGACCCGATCCGACCAGAAAAATATATAATTTTACCTTATATATTTAGGAATAATTATATAATACCCCTCTATATATAATTTTTTTTCAATTAAATCACTGGTTTTATTGAATAAAAATAATTTTTTATTATTTCGGGTCGGGTTTCTAAGTCATATATTGGGGTCGGGTCGGGTCTCGGGTGAAAGTTCTCTTGTTCTCGGGTCGGGTGGACCAAAATCCTGACCCAACCCGACCCATGGCTATCCCTACTTTCATCGTTGATATTTAAAAATGTCTTTTAACTATTAAATTTAACTCCCTCAAGACACAGGAACAAATGCAATATTTTTTTATTAAAGGATGCATAATTATAAAATTTTAGGTATAAAATTAGATTATTAATAAAAAATATAAAGAAAATACTTAAACTATAAAGAAATTTGAAATTTTCAAGGTACGACTACACCTTCTACTATTCTCTTGGTCGATCCGAGACATATCAGACATTAATTATCCCTACGATGTAGTCCTATGAATTGGACGGATGGGATCAATTTTAGATTAGGACAATTTTATAGATTGTGAAAAATAATCATTTCAAAATTTATGTTTATAGCCAGCCAATGAGTATATGCATATGTAGAGCAAAACAAGCATATATGTACATAGC
Source organism: Hibiscus syriacus (assembly GCF_006381635.1). NCBI lineage: Eukaryota > Viridiplantae > Streptophyta > Magnoliopsida > Malvales > Malvaceae > Hibiscus > Hibiscus syriacus. Next base: position 581,983 of record NW_024062891.1, on the reverse strand, counting down.
TTGAAATTTAGATTATATATATATATATATATATATATATATATATATATATATATATATATATATATATATATATATATATATATATATATATATAGCTTGGAATAATTCAATCATCTGAAACCACCAAGCTGTCCCAGTTGCTCCACTTGTTTCGCCAATTCTTCCATCTTCTCCACCATCTCCATCATCGAGTATAGGAAGCTGGCTAATCCCAATCCATCAGTTTTCTCCAAATGACTAATTCCAACCGTGGAAGGATTGGCAACGAGGCTTAGTTCTTGCCTCACCGTCTTCAATTTCGACAAAATCATATCTTCGTATTCACATTTTTTCATCTCCTTTACGCCATCTCCAATCTGTCTTAACATCTGTGCCAGTGGTGCTACAATTGCTTCACATGGTTCTTTCATTGATTGTCGAAGAGTATTACCTTCCGATGACTGATGATAACAATATTTAAAATCATTTAAGCAAAGATAAAAAGAAACAAGACTAAATAAGATTCTGAGCAGTTATGTTTGTAGGACGTGTGTCTGTTGTTAATAATGAAAAAATATTCTGAATATGTACAACCTTATAATTACCCAATTATTAAAAAAAGCTAAAACATTTGAAAATTTTGTACCTGAACGGGTGATCTAAGGCAGCCTTTAAGTGAAAGGATGATTGTAGCCAAATCTCTTAGATCCTCTCCTATTTCTAGGTATTTCCCCAAGGATAGAAAAACCCGAATTTTCCATGCCAAGGTTCCCATCTCGCAAAACTTACCTGCTCAATTTTCACATTGTTTATCAGACGATGGTTATGCAAATTTTGAAGTTCAGATGAAAGGAACAGAAATATACCAATGTTTCATCCTTTATCTTGGTGTGCAGGACTGATTTACATTTACTACTGAAATCAGCACTAATCTTCTTCCCATCTTCATCGACATTTCCAAAGTATTCTTCAGAGAATCCTACAATAAATGATAGTAGATGATAAGATTTTTAAGTATATAGGGAAAGTTATTATTTTCAAGAGTTGGATGATAGTACCTTCGAGAGAGATGGCGAGGTGTTGGAATCGGGAGACTAACGAATCATGAAGTTCATCACCAGCCCAAATGGGAAAGACGAGCAAACTTATGAGAAGGCAGACAGCGAAGCCCATAGAAATGGCGGAGAGACGGTCACGGGCTAATTCCAACACTTGCTCAGCACGTAAACCCGATATTAGTACCAAGTTGAATGTGAGAATGAATATCATTGCTCCGTAGTCAAATCTCCTTTTAATAACTGGCACTTGCCGACTGTATGTTGCTGCAGCACCTGAACCAATAAAAAAATCTCATCATTCCTGCTTTACTCTTAAGTCAAGTTTTAAAATCATGACAAAATATTTATTCCTCCGGTGGGTTTGTCTTTTCCACAAGAGGCTGAAAACTAATTGGATTAAGACCAGTTACTAGAAGATTTTGTGGCTACCCTGTTTTCACCATTTTTTTTTAGTTTAAGCTTAAGCTCGGAAGCCGTACCAAAAATGAAGACAGTTATGGCAACAATAATAGCTTTGCCAACCCCACCAACTGCTTGGGCCAACGTCGCCATTAAACACCCCATACCACCTCCTAGTATGGTCCCCAATCCACGGTTAAATCCCTTGCTTAGTGTAGCACCTAAAAGACATCAAAAACTCTGTAAATTAAACTGAAACGAACTGAAGCAGCTATTAACAAAGTAATGAAGCATGCAATGCACACAAACCTGCAAAGAACTCGAAGATGAGGACGACAGTCATAATTGCCCACATGGCATTATCTCCGACTTGCTTATACAAGGGATCGAGTTGATAGAGAAGAGAGACCAAAACGAGAGCAATACCGACCTTGATACTATGAATCACTTTTCTCACCCCTTGCCTGTTACTTATCATTTCTCTGACAAACAAAACAATGGGTCGACAAAAGATGTCATAAAATTTGTTGGTTGTTTGTTTGCTGCGAGGGACAACACCTTCTTGTGGAATATCAATAACAGTCGAGCCATTGCCCCAAACAAACACCACCACCGCCCTATAGAGTTTGATATATGTTGAGGGGTTTGGTGAGGGGGAGAATGGAGTATATATAGCATGGGCAGGTGAAAGAGACAGCCATAAAGTGGAAGCATGATGCTTAGCTCCAAAAGAAAAGTAGGCACGAACTAATATATTTATTTTAGACATCACGAACTAATATTAGCACTTTGAATAAATGGAACTTCGTATCGACTTTTTTATTATTTTTTCTTAGTATTTTTTTATGTACTCAGATTATATATCATTTTCTTTTGTATGGAATTATTTTGTTCACCAACAAAAAATTGTTAAAATAACATGAGGTATATGTGAGCTATAATATATAATTTCATATTAATATAATTAAAAATTTAACGTTTTCACTAATATTTTTATTTAAAAATTTATAATTCGATTCTTTTTTAAAGATCAATTGCTTAATTTTAACATAAAAAAATATATTTCATATTTTGCATATATAATTTGGATTTGATCATAATTCAAGTGGACTAGACATTTATGTATATTTATTGTTATTGGGACGTTGAAAAAAAAGGCTAAACATTGCTAACAAACTCGAGCGTCGCTTGCGTAGAAACCGCATGTAGCAGTATAAATAAACAGGTAGTAGGGAGTGTAGGAAGACGGTTCTCGTTAGTTTATCACATCAACACACCATTCCACAATAAAAACAAGTGGCCATTTATAAATTTCTCCATTCAATTCTACCACAATTCCTTACACCCTAATGCCTACAACCACAATCAAGTTGCGATGTCATGTTGGAGTTTTTTTTAAATAATTTGAGATGATTATAAGATATTATATGTCGAGAATTGTTTTTAATTATTAACAACATATACATACCCTACATACGTAGAACTTACGACCTCAACAAAGAACAACATTTCTAGATTTATAACATTAATATGTTATATTTTTTTTATGTTACATAGAATTGTGAACTGTAAGACAACATTAATATTGTAAATTTTAGATGGTATCTGAATTAGGCTTTGATTAACTGTATTTGACAAACTTTGAAGCTTATTTGAAAGAAAAAAAAGAAGGTGAAAGGGAAACATAAATTAAAGGAATTTTTTGGCTCCATTTGGTTAGTGGTAATATTTACTTTTTAGACTCTTGAAAAAAAGAAATTATTTTAATATATAAAATTTCAACTATTTCTTGGATTTTTTTTAAAAGTTGACCTCGATCCTCTTAAAATAAGTAATGAAGATAATGAGAGTGAAAAAACTGATTGGTTGATGCGATTGAAAGCAAAGCATAATGGTATATTGGCCACTTTATATTGTCTGCATGTTGCGTGAGTGTTTTGGCTCTCCTTTTTTATTGATTATTAATTAAACTAATGCATTTTGGTTTGTTTATTTTAATGTGTACGAAAACTTGTACGTTCTTGGATATTTCAAGGCACTAAACAAGTGGGTAAGCTAAGCTGCTCCACGCGTTGATGAAGGATGCAGATTGGAGACACGATACTTTCAGGAAGTAATGATACCACCTTTTCTTTTAATAACATTATTTGTCTTATTTTCTGATATTTTGGACTAAAAATCTTCAGTGGTTCCCATGTTGTGGCCGTTATCACCAAATCTCCACAAAATAATAACAAAAACCAGGTGTTTCTATCAGTTCTGGTGGTTCCTCTAAAATCCTCATTTTTCACTTTTAAATGATTCTTTTCTGTTTTCTTTAAATTAATTGGTTAAATAAAATAAAAGGGTTATAATTTCGACAATTTCATATACTTATCCTACCCCTTAAATATGCTCACATATGTTATATTAGTTAGTGATTGATCTAAAAATAATTTTGAAGGTAATCACATATATAATAACAATACAAAATTTTAATGTAAGTTGATATAAATAAAATTTTAAGTTAGACACAATTAGTAAAATAGATAATTAACCAAAAAAATGATTTTAGAGTAGACAATTGATCACTCTAAACCAGGTGTGGATATGCTATTGGATCTCTCCCATCACCGATACACTAACATGTTACAATTATTTTAATACATGATCGTTTAATTTGATACCTATTAAGTAGAGTTGAAATATAACACGAGCTAAGGCATATCGGTGATAAAAGAATTATTATTATTTTTAAGGTTCTAAATTCGAATATCATAAATGGCAATGATATAAACATTCAATATTAAATGGTTGAATTATTTTTAAACAGATACTACCTTACAATTATCTATTATCAATAAAAGAAGTTAAATTAGAGCTTAGGATTGTGATTAATAAATAATATTTAAAGGTTTTCTTCTCGTATAAGGATTCAATTTAATTCAATTTTACTATTAATAGACGGAAAAATTACAATTGTAATTCGTATTTTTATTAATTTCAACCCTAGCTATAAATATTTAGATTAAAAGCAATAAATTTGGCCTTTACTAGGAGTTAAGTTTGATCTTGGTGGAGCCTAAGACGTTTTTATAAATAAAATTTGATTATTATTTATTGGGTAAAGTATAGTAATGGTCACTAAACTTTTCTAAAGCTTTTATTTAGGTCCTTCAACTTTTAAAACTTATAATACAGTCCCCCAACATTTAGTTTGTTTGCAATATGGTCCCCCAATAGTTACATTGGGGACCATATTGCAAACAGACTAAATGTTAGGGGACCATATTGCAAATGGACTAAATGTTAGGGGAATGTATTGTAAGTTTTAAAAGTCGAGGGACCTGAATGAAAGCTTTAGAAAAGTTCAGTGACCATTACTATACTTTACCCTTAATTTATTTAAAATTTTATTTGTAATTTTATATTTATTCAATTTTGTCCTTAAATTTATATTTAAAAAAAAAAATTGATCCATGCTTTTTTTTTAATAATTTACTTGAAATCATATACAATTACAACTTGGAATTCAACAATCACGAAAGATGACAAAATAATTAATCCAAAATTAAAAACGACCCGACTTGAACTCAATCTGTATCTGGTAAACATCTGACCTGAATTATATCTATCAATGATGTGACTCGATCTGAACGAGATCCGAGTGAAGTCCACCTGAACCTGAATTAACTGGTCTTTATCTGCTTCGGACATGAACTATTTTGACCTGAACTAACATCGATCCGAACTGAAAATGACTCGACTTGAACCCGATGTGGATCTGGTGTTAATCAACCTAAAAATAATATGAACTGATTTGACATGTACCCGACCTGATCCGAGTCAAACCATCACATTAACCTGACTTAACATGTACCCGATTTTACCCGACATGCCAAGATCCGATTGAAACCTGACCGATTAGCTGATTTTACAGCCTTAACTGACACCTTCTTGAGTAGATACTCCACCACGCCGTGCTATTGAGTTCGCCCTCTAAGAACGAGGGTAAGGATGTTGTTTGGGTAAAATTATTGAATTCTTACGTAATAAAGTAATCACCAATAAATTTTTAATCATTCGAATTATAATAGAATTTAATTTAATTATTAATTAAAATTTGAATAATTTAACAATAAATTATATAATACTCTAATTATATTTATAACATAAAATATAAGATTAATTAATACTTGAATATGATATATTATATAAAATAAAATATAAAATCAATAATAGGGTAAAGTATAATAATGGTCACTGAACTTTTCTAAAGCTTTCATTTAGGTCTCTCAACTTTTAAAACTTGTAATATTATCCCCCAATATTTAGTTCGTTTGCAATATGGTCCCCAACAGTTACGTTGGGACCATATTGCAAATGGACTAAATATTGGGGGACTATATTGCAAGTTTTACAAAATGTTAGGGGACTGTATTGAAAGTTTTAAAAGTTAAGGGACTTAAATGAAAGATTCAAAAAATTTCAGTGACCATTACTATACTTTACCCTTATTTATTTGTTTCAATTTAAGTGAAAGACAAGGGCCTAATTCGGTCATTTAAGTTAGGATTATAAATGATGTGACGCTATCAACTTGTGTCAAGTCCAAAGAGATTATGACAAGTAAAGCATTTACGGAAAGTCATTCAAAGCTGCGAAAGTTTAATATCTTTTCAGGGTAAACTACAGGAATGGTCACTTAACTTTTATATTTTTACAATTTTGTTAACTAAATTTTAAAAGTTAATTCTTGGTCACTTGTATTATTGTTTTATTAAGTTTTATTCATCTGGACGTTGAGTGTTGTTAGTTTGATGATATGAAACATTAGTAGAATGATTTAATTTTCATTTTAACTCATTTACTTTAGATAAAATACTCATTCTGAACCTTTTATAAACTCAAACAATTTAGGGACAATTTTTTAATTTTCACTTTTTTTTATTATGATTTTCACTCATGCCGAAACTCAAGCTTTCCCACCTCTTACGTCGCACTCCATCGCCCTTCCCTAGGCTTCTAGTTCATTTTGTTGGTCACCTCTATCCAACTTTTAAGCACCCTTCACATAGCTTCCACAGACATCACTTCTAGCTAAATGCAACCGACAACTTGCTTCGCTTATCCTTCTATTCGGTGAAAACTACGCTCTCTCAACTACCGATTATCTCATTCTCGAAAACTATGTCCAAGACCTTACAAGCACCATGTGAAATAAGCTCAATATTTCTAGAAAGATCATTCAAACTCAAAACCTTGCGTTGTTACGAGCGATAATATGAGTTGTTTAAATTGTAGGAATGGTGGGCAGTTGTTGAGTTTCGACGAAGTTAATACTATGCATCACCGTTTCTTATTTTTGTCGACTTCCATTTTAATCGATCCGACTAGTGACTCGACGTTTTCATTTGAGACATGGTGAGTTAAGTTGGAGCAGTGGGTTAAAGGGGAGTGCAATTGTGAAGCAAATACTAGTTGTAGGAAAGTTAAGAATGAAAACAAAACGATGGGATTTAGGTGCCTTTTCCGTGAAGGGTTTGACCGTGATGGATTAAAAGAAGGCGGTGGTTGTAAATGATAGAAGGTCGTCCTTCTAGTACATGTATATTGGAATGAAGGAATGGAGCACGGTTGAATGTCGTGGTCGTGTTCAAATCAAATTGCTTGATTCCTGTCCATTTCATCATACTATCAATTTTAGATTTAGGTCTCAGTTCCAGAACCCCACGAAGTAGGAAGTAAACTCTCCCACGCCGGGATGTATTGGAATGTAACCTTCTAGTGTGATGATGTCGTCGATATTGGACTAGATTATGATGACAGTCGCAAGTGGCTTTCATGGTCTATTGAGGTAGCCTTATTCGTGTCTTTCATCGGGATGTAGTCCTTATCGCCAGAGATGGTGCAGTTGTGGAGCATCCACCCCTGGATTTATCGAACTGTTTCTCCTATGCAACCACCATGTAATTTTATCTGGAATCCAGCTTCCTCACGATCATCCGGCAATTTTAGAACGCCACCCTAGAGTAGCCAAAGATGAAGTCTATGGTATCGATGATGACGCATCCAAGAGAACGTAGTTTCCATCGAATTGAATGACAAGCAAAGCAAACTGTCTGGCGTAGACTCGCATTTGGCTGGACAAACATGGCGTATGACATTAGTGATGGGAAAGCTTGGGTTTCGTCAAAGATGAAAATCGTATTAAAAAAAGGTTAAATTGTAAATCTATCTCTAAACTACTTTGGATTTACAACAAGATCCATAATTAGTATTTTATCTAAATTATAGGGCTTAAAATAAAAACTAAACCCTTGTATTAACATATCACGTCATCAAATTAACGACATTCAACGTCTCAATGACAATAACTTGATAAAACAATAACGAAAGTGATCAAAAATTAATTTTTTTAATTTAGTGAGCAAAAGTGTAAAATATATGAAAGGTAAGTGACAATCTGGTTGTTTATCCTTTTTATAGTAGACCAAGGCGTTTTTACCGAAATATCACCCTTAGACCCAATAATTACATTTCAGGCACCCTTTCACCTAATATTACCGATCTAGCACCCTTTCTAACACGATGACAATAAAGCGTGGATCGTCTGTCGCGCCTTCGCGAGGTTCTGTCCAAGTTTGCGCCACGTAAGGAAAGGCGTGAATTGTCATTCGTGTCTTCGCTAAACCTCTGACACGTACCGAAGGTGCGGATCATGCACATTAAATTATTGGTACTTCATTATTACCCGAGCTTGAAAACTCGGCTTTTAAATGCTCCCTTCCATATAAATAACAACCCCTCTGAATGCAAACATCACCACACCAAAATTACTTGCTTATTCTCACTTCTATCAATTCTTTCTATCAAGCTAAGTAGATTTTGTTATTGTTTTTATAAAGTAAAACTATTTTTTATTATATTATATTTATTTTATATTTAATTATTCAAACAAATTTTACTATACTAATTATTTTGTATTATTTTTTGCGGTTGTAAAATTGGAAAGTGAGATCATACCCCGAGACATTTTGCCTGATACGGTAACAATATGAAATTGTGTTATTTAAATTATTGTGATTTTTTTTATTTTTTTGGATTAGTTTATATTTTAATTCATATATTGTTTATTTAATTAGGCGTATTTTAGCTATAGTCTTTATATATATAAGACTCTCAATCTTTCAAACTCTCCAAATGACGCGTATTTTAGCTATTGTTTACTATGATAGAGAAATTTGAGAAGATGAAACCGGCGTCGTCTTCACATCAAATCATTTTGTCAGAATATCCTTAAAGAGAAACATCACTCTTGAGGACCTAATCACTAAAATTTCAAGGAAGATTCATGTTGGAAGTACTAGAAGAATGTCCTAACTTCAGTACAGATTTCCAGCCGTAGTATTTTTTTAACTCATACAACATTCGAACTCTCCAACAATGACGATGCTGTTTTGATGGTTGATTCTCAGAATCAATATTCAGATGTCGATACACAGATGTATGCGACATTTGTTGAAGTGCCTGCGGTTCATGGTATGCCATTATGCTCCCACTATGGGTTGACTTAACAAGCTGATCAAGTTGATGGCCCAACTCAAGTAATGTGTAGTGATTTTAACTCGTTAATGGGAAATCCACATCATGGTGTCATCCCATCAAGTTCAATGGGGAGACTTTCATCAGTAACTTGTTACGATCTGTACCGAAGTGGCTCCACAAACAATCCGTATGGCAACATCGCTTCCAGTTCAAGGGGAAGACATTCATCTTCCAATTTCTTTGACCTGAATATGGAGATGCCCTCGCCGTAGCAATGTGTGCAATACCCATTTGACATGATCCCTTCAAGTTCCAGGGGAAGCATTCAACTGCGAGCTTCTTCGACCTCAAAGTCAAGATGCCTTCAAGTTAAATGGGAAGGCATTCAACTACCAGCTTGTTCGACCTAAATGTCGGCATTGTGGATGAACCCTCATCTACACCAGAAGAACGTCTTCGTGAGACAGGTGTGGACGGTGTTGAGACTGGACTATTCATTTATCCAAAATCACCGCAGTTCAACATTGTCTCCGATGATGATGATAAAGATGAAGTTCCCACAAATATGGTACAAACTGAACCTTCAGCACATATGTATGAAGTTGACTATAATGCAATGTACGGGCCAGAATTTGCGGATATGCCTAATGTTGGTGACTATAGATTTAACTCATCAGTCAATGATGGTGAGTTATATAAAGGAATGAAGTTTACATCCAAAGAAGAAACGATGATAGCAATTAATAATTACAACATTCGTATTTCTGTTCAGTTTAGAGTCGATTATTCCACCATCGAAAAATATGTTTGTCACTATGTCCAACATGATAACGGATGCAACTTGATGGTTTGTGTATCGAATAGGAAGAGTAAAAACAATATATGAGAACTAACAATATACAACTGTCCTCACACATGTTGTGTTGGAGGATCAACCAGGATCATCCCAACTTGGACGCCGACATTATCTAACAAGCCATCATGCCCATGGTCAAAGTAAACTCCCATTTAGTTATTGCGATGTTGATTTTAGCTATACAGTCGCAATATGGGTACATTGTCTCATACAGGAAATCATGATCCGCGCCTTTTGTATGTGTAAGAGTTTAGCGAAGGCGCAGATAGTCATCCGCGTCTTTCCTTACGTGGTGCTAGCTCATACAGAACATTGCGAAGGTGTGGCTGATGATTCGCGCTTTATTACCACCGTGTCAAAAAGGGTGTTATATCAATAATATTAGGGGAGAGAGTGTTTGACAGGTAATTATTGGGTCTAAGGGTTATATTTTGGTAAAAAAGCCTGAGACTAGAAACTACGTTTTTACCTTTTAGACCTAATATGAGATTATTTTTTTCAAAATTTTATAATAATTCATTTATCAAAAATTCTAAAAATCTTTAAAGTTAAGGGAAAATAAAAAAAAATAGTATAATTTTTTTATTAATTATAAATAATTAAAAATAAATACACAAATTATGGAATGTATAGAAAAATTCTAAAAATTATAAAATAAAAGTATGATTATTTACTTAATTCTATTTTTGAATATAATTATCAATATTTAATATATTATTTAAACTAAATATTACATAATTCTATTAGGGGATAACTCTCAATTCAACTTATTTCATTTATCATTTTAACATTTGAGTATCAAATACTGTTTAAAGGATATAACTCAATTTATGATCATTTTATAATTATGAAAAAATAAAAAATAATGTGACGTTTACCAAATTATATCCCGACGCGACAATCGATGACGTCGATTAGCAATAAGCAGACCGTGTATGGTGCATACCTAAACCAAGCACAACAGAAATTAATTTAAAATAAAAAAATGCATTTATATCAGTTAACCAATAGAATATTGATAAAACTCCGTTACGTGCCTTACCGTGCCACGGAATATAAATCCTACCGTACATTCCGTTGACCTCATTTAAGAACAACATAATTATTTTCGGAAAAGGATAGGAATTGGTACAATCGTCCATTTTTTTCACTTTATTTTATTTTACAAGGAATACGATGTTTAGGGATCAAATTTTAAAAGTTAAATTCTGTTTGAAAGCCTTGAACTTTTTATTTATTTATATATTTTTTATGTATCTGAAATTTAATATTTTTATTCTAATCCTCTACTTGTTGAATCTAAAAATTTAGTCCAAATGTTAACAGTCTTAATCTTCTTTTTGTTTACGTCTATTACTTTTTTATCTTGCATCAACATTTATATTTTTTTTATACAAATAGAAGAAGTTTATTGGAAAAAATGAAATATCCAAAAGAGAAAATAACCTCAGTGACCAAAAATCCCATATAATATACGATTTTAACCAACTTTTTCCGGATTTGCCAAAATGACCAACAAAATCGCAATGCGATCGCTAATTCGCAACGCGATCTCCATTATCGCAAATTCGCGTTGTATTTTCGCAATGCGATAGTTGAAAATCGCGTTGCGATGGTCTACAGTATCGTTGCGATTTTCCCAATTCGCAATGCGAATAAGTAAATCGCAACGCGAATTGGGAAAATCGCAATGCGAATAAGTAAATCGCAACGCGAATTGGGAAAATCGCAATGCGATACTTACTATCGCAATGCGATAATACAAAATCGCAACGAGATACTTACTTTCGCAACGCGATACTGACTTTCGCAACGCGATTTACATAATCGCAATGCGATTTTCAAAGCGCCATTAGTATCCTGGCCAAGTATTTTATTTTTAAATTCCAAACATGAATATTAATATATTGGAACACTGAACTGTCCACAATATATCCCGTAATCGCAACTCATAACCTAAAACCTAAAATCACAACTCAGTCCCATCTCCATCTCTCACTCTCTCACCCATCTCCGACGAAATCCGTCCCCATCTCCGGCGAAATCCGTCTATCTAAATCTCTCAGAGCAACCCTCACAATCAGAAATGGAAAATCAACCAAATCAACCAACGAGGGTTAGTTTTTTTAATTATTTTCTTTTTAAAATTTTTGCATTATTATTAGGTTTTTCATATTGAAATTGATGATAAGTTTACTGTAATTTCAATAATAGATTAACCATTTCACTTAGATTGCTTATTAAATCAACCAAGAATCGCAACGCGAAATGCAAATCGCAACGCGATTTTAGTTTCGCGTTGCGATTCTCTCGTTGCGATAGTCATTTTCGTGTTGCGATTTTCATTTTCAGAAACTATTCTTCTTCAGCAAATTGAAACTTGAATGAATTGCATTACTTCAACCAAAAAACAAAGACAAATACGAAATTCACAGTGTTGCATATTTAAGTTTGAAGAATAAACTACTACTATTTATGTTTATTATTGTTTTTGGTATATCTTCACAGTGTAGTTTTGGTATATCTAATTTAGTATGTTTATTGTTTTTGTAGAACTTTATTCGGCTCAATTGACCTTGAGAAATAAAGTCAGCCTGGCCAAAACAATTGCGTCGAAGCTTTCACCTGCACAAAGAAAAATGTTTGAGGATACATGCTTCGGGCCATGGCTGAAAGTACAACATCCCGGTGGAGATGCGATGTTGACACACCTGTTTCTTCAAACCATGACTAGAGATCTACCAGAGACTATACAACGTCGTGATGAAGAGATATGGTTTGATTTTCCACCGGCGTATACGTGTTTTGGGCGGGAGGAGTTTTGCTTAATCACCGGTCTACGCTTCGGACACGATGATGTAGGTCGGTACACTAGACACATTACCCGCCCATCATGGCTATCCCGGGTTTTTCCTGAGCTGGAGAGGCCGAGTCTACACGTAGAAGACCTGACAAGATTTTTGAATAATAAAGATGGTTTTACTCGGATGGATGACGTCGACGTTGTCCGAGTATGCCTTCTAATTCTTTGCATGCCGGCTTTTTAGGCAGAGAGGCCAGACAACCTATTCCAAATGATCTAATCAAATTGGTAGAAGACCTAAATGCGTGGAACCTGTTTCCGTGGGGCTCGTATTTATGGAAAGCTACATGGAATAAGTTATCGTCTGCCTTGGATGATCGAAAAAGTTTGCATGGCGATGGTTCCAAATACACTTTGACAGGCTTTATTTGGGCCTTTAAGGTAAGAATTTTTATATAATGTTTCCAAAATTATAAGTAATCATTTAACAATTACTAATGTTTGTTATTATATTGTTTGTAGATTTGGATATTTGAGGCATTTCCCGCCATGAAGACATATGCAATAAAAACTTCAAATAATATTCCCAGGGCTATTTCCTGGAAGAGGAAACGAACCTTGCAATGGGAAGATTTACTACGGTATACGACAATAAATAATGTAAGTTAACATAAATACTACCATATGTTTATAAACAAGTTATTACTAGTACACATTTAACTTTGTTTGAGCTTTTATATTGTTAGGAGGCCAACACTCCTCTACAGAGGCTGACACCCACGGAAGCTGAGCTTGCCACTGATTGGTGGCAAGCTAGTAAGCGTTTTTTTGATGGAACGGTTGATGAGCAGCCTCCACTTCGGGAGCCATCACCTCGCCCAGAGCTATCACCCCACCCAGAGCCATCATCTGATCGACCCGGCTATACACCTCCACAACGACAGCCATCACCTATTCTGTCACATCATCGAGCCTCTTCTCCACCATCACCGCAAGATAGGCGACCGGCAAAGATGCCACGACGTTTATCTCCCTGTTCTCCACCTCCACCTCAACGGGATGAGTTAGGGGAGTTACGTGATGAGGTCAATGCCTTGCGTGAGGAGGTCGGTACTTTACGCAAAGACGATGGTGCATGGCGTGTTGAGGTGTCTACATTACGTGGTGAGGTAGCCGCTCTACGTGAGATGGTAGCATCGTTGCAGAATGAGGTTCATACTCTACGCAACGAGGTAAGTTTAAGATGTTTCATACTCGTAATTCATTCGGTTACTGCCAATCTGTTTTTGTTAGTATTGTTTTGGTTTTGTTTTTGTCTTTTGGTTGAAGTAATGCAATCCATTCAAGTTTCAATTTGCAGAAGAAGAATAGTTTACTTTCGCAACACGAAATGACTATCGCAACGCGGAAATGTCTATCGCAATGCGAAATGAAAATCGCAACGACAAAATCGCAACGCGAAATAAAATCGCAACGACAAAATCGCAACGCGAAATGAAAATCGCAATGTTTCGCGTTGCGATTTTGTTGTTGCGATTTCATTTCGCGTTGCGATTTTGTCGTTGCGATTTTCATTTCGCATTGCGATAGCCATTTCCGCGTTGCGATAGTCATTTCGCGTTGCGATTTTAAGTTTCGTGTTGCGAAAGTAAACTATTCTTCTTCTGGAATGTTTATATATGTTGTCCTTTTAAATGTTTATATAAGTGCTTACTTCTGGAATGTTATCTGAGCATTTTGTGAACTATGATAGAATAATGATTTGGGTGAATACAATGCTAGTTTGAAACATATTTGTCTTTGTTTAATATCATGTCTGTTTATTTACTGATTTATGTATTAATTTTTTTAGCGGCCCGATAAGGTGGATGCTTTACGTCAGGTTTTCCTTGCACGACGGAGTTCACGCATCAGACGGCGTGGACGTGCTATTACGTCTCCGTTCACCCCAATGGTGCGAAGACTCCGCAAGAAGAAGCCCGACTCACCGGTCATCCCTCAAGAGTCCCCTCCAATCGTTCAAGAGGCCCCTATTCTCACTCAAGATCCACCCCCACCGTTCAAGAGGCCACTGTCATCGTTGAAGAGGTCCCTCCCACCATTCCTGAGCCCGATTCACATGGGGTAATATATCGAAGTATTGAGAAACCCCCACCGGTTCCGGACATGATGGATGAGAGTTGGCTCTCGTATGAGTTACCGGCTAGTACCCTTCCGGTATCTGAAGTGGAGAGGAGACAACTACCGGAAACAATTGTGGATAATACCCTTTGGGCTAAGACCGCAGTTGATTTTTATCTACATGAGCGGAGCCAAGGGTGTTACACTGACATCAGCAAACTCAACGATGAAATGTTTTTGTTGCTTGATCGGTCTTGGTGAGGTGTGCTATTAGGGGTTGAAGACAGTGGCTATTTGGATGGGGAGGTAAGACTATATTTGTCTTATATATGATTTTGATTAATTTGTTTAAAAATTAATGTAATTCACTAATATATGTATTTTTTTTGTAAAACAGCATATCGATGCGTGGGTGTCACGTCTACTAATAATAAGGAAGCTTAGGAAAAATAAAAAAAATTCGTTATATACAATAATGCCGACGGCTTTTCACGCAGTTCACTTGAAGAATCAACGAGATGAATCATTTTTGTTGGGCAATGGACAAGCTAAACTTTATCCTGCATGGTGGGAGGTCGATAAGGTTAGTGTTTATTTTTTAAATTTTTTAAAGGTGTTAATAAATAAGTGCGCAAATAAATGAATTATTACTTATGATCGCAGGTGTTTATCCCTGTTTTGGAACGTCGTCACTGGCTTCTCGTCCAACTTCAGCTCCCATCCCTGAAGATAATAGTGTATGACAGCATGATCAATTACATATCACTGTCTGATTTGAGAGATATTTTCAAGGGATGGAGCTCTCATTTGGCTAAATTCTTGGATGGGATTAAGTATTGGAGTCATTCTGGACACAAGAAGCCAAAGAAGTTCAATGTCACAGTTGTCAGAGACGAGACCGCGCCACAGCAATCGCCGGGAGCCAGAGGGGATTGTGGTCCTCTCGTATGCCTTTGTTTGGCGCGTTTGACGACGGGAAGCACCGAGTTTTTACCTCCCACCGATAGAGATAAAGCTACAGTAGGCTTGTGGTTTCGGCATTATATGGCTAGAGCAATATATTCGAGACACTGCCTACCTGCATCCGCGTTATGAAAGTGTCCATTGTTAATTGGTAAGTCAAATGCAAGTTTTGTTAACATATATACTCCTTTTGGTTTGAAAATGTTTGGTTAAGTACCTAGAATTCAATAATTTGCTGTTTGTAGGTTTTAGATGTGTAGGAAGTCTTGTTTGAGCAAATGTTTGGTTTCTGCAGGTTAATCCTTAAGTGAGCTGCGTGAAATGGATGTACGGGGTCACAAAGTTGTTGATTCATTGATTCAATAATTGATGAAGAAATAAGAATAATTATTATTTTTTGATTGTTTAATTGATTTGTAAAAGATGATTTGTAAATCTTGATTTGTTTAATTGATGTGTACATAATTTGTGTTGAAATGTAATAGTTGATTTGTTGATTTTCAATCTGCTTTATGTTGAAGGCAAAACAGACTATCGCAACGCGAAATGGAAATCGCAATGCGAAATGAAAATCGCAATGCGAAATGAAAATCGCAACGAGAAAATCGCAATGCGAAATGAAAATCGCAATGCGAAATGAAAATCGCAACGAGAAAATCGCAATGCGATTTTCATTTCGCATTGCTATTTTCTCGTTGCGATAACCATTTTCGCGTTGCGATAGCCATTTTCGCGTTGCGATAGTCAAATGAATGTCTAATAAGTGATGACAACTGAACAGATCATAGCAATGTTCAAACTCAAGTTACTAATACATGCCTAACTGAAAATGTTAAAAGTACACACATAAAATACACATAATGCAAGTTTTGTTAACATATATACTCCTTTTGGTTTGAAAATGTTTGGTTAAGTACCTAGAATTCAATAATAATTGTTAAAAGTTTATGCATGTTAATCCTCGTTGCCTTTTTCATTTCGCATTGCGATTCTATCGTTGCGATTTGCATTTCGCATTGCGATGGTCAAATGATTGCCTTTCGCAACGCGATTCTGACTTTCACAACGAGATAATACAGAATCGCAATGCGAGTTTCAAAGTTCGCAACAGGTTTTAGTTTCGCAAGCCAAATTTTGAGTGTATATATATACGCAGCAGCAACAACTCATAACCTAAATCCCTAAATCGCAACTCATTCCATCTCCATCTATCACTCTCTCCGGCGACATTCGTTCAAATATCCAACGACATCCTTCCCCATCCGGCAACAGGTCTTAGTTTCGCATCTCGTTTGTTTAGTTACAACCATGAAATCATCTAATGTTGATCATGTTTGGATAGATTTGTGTTTTGGAGGGTCATGGGAGAATGTTCATGGTGTTTTACAATATATGCCTTTACCCATGAATCTTCAACTAAAACTGTCATTAAAGAAGTTAACTTATGAAACCCTAATGTTACGTGTTTCAAAGAAATTGAATTTAGAGCCCCTAAGTGGATTTAGGCTATCTTATCAGAGAAATGGTAAAGTTTATTTGTTAACCGATAATGAAGATGTTGAACGATTCATTGCTTATATTAATGTTTCAAGTGATGATGTTACATTGTATGTTGTTGAACCTAGAAGTAGTATTGTTGGGTCAGTAGCGGGTAGTAATCAACTAAGTGGGTCAAAAAACCCACAACCTTTCTCTAATCCAAATCCAAATCAACTTTCAGCACCAAATTCCGGTTTTCATATTGACCAATTAGACGATGATGAGCCAAGAGAAAAAATTGTGAGTACTAGTCAGTATTCGAAATTTGATCTTGGTCAATACCCGGACTTTGATATTGGTCAATACACGGATTTTGATGATGTTTCAGAAGAAGAAACAGACCCTGCGTGTAATGATTTTGATATTGGTCAATACCCGAATTTTGATGATGAAACACCCGTTGCCGAGGAAGATGTTGTTGATGATAATGAGGAGGAAGTTATGACTGTGAATGAACATGTTGAACATCCATTCTGTAATTCATATAATCCTGAAGAAGAAAAAGAAGAAGAAAAAGTCCCCGAAGAAAAGAAAATGCCACGGGAGTATAACTGGAATATGCCAGAATTACTTCAGTTACCGGAAGAAGAGTTGGCAAAGAAAGCAGTTGATTGTTACACAAAAGTTATTCGTATCAAGAAAGATGATTGTTTTGATACAAAGGAAGACTTGAAGATAGCTTTGTATACGAAATGTGTGGAAGATGGCTATCAACTAAAAGTTAACAAATCAAGCAAAGATCGTTTCGAAACAAGGTGTACGATTGACAAAAACTGTACGTGGCGTATGATTGCAAAGAGGATAAAAGATTGCGCAATGTTTCAAGTTAGGACTTTTATTGATAAACATACATGTTCAAGAACCCAAGTTTTTCCTCACCATAGACAGGCAAACAAAAAGGTGTTGGGTGGTTTTCTGGCTGAGTTAATGTTTTTGAATGGCAGGGTATATCGGGGACATGAAATTATGACTGACATGAATGCTCGGTTCAAGATTAGTATATCATATTCTCAAGCTTGGAGAGCCAAATGTTATGCCTTGGAATTGTTGAGGGGGTCGCCAGAAGCATCGTTTGCCCAACTGCCGGCTTATTGTCACAATTTAAAGCTGAAAAATCCTGGGTCGGTAACTCATATCAAAACAGATAGAGATGGACGCTTTGAGTTGCTGTTTATCGCCATTGGTGCTGCGGTTAGTAAATCAATATAATTATGTTGACTCATTTCTGTTAGTTACATGCATTTCACATTTAAATGATTATATTTCTTGTGTATATTATTTTGTAGATTCGTTCGTTTATTACTTGCATGCGCCCAGTTATTATAGTTGACGGAGCACATTTGAAAGGTCGATACCTTGGAGTAAACTTATTAGCAGTAGCCATGGATGCTAACAATGGGATATTGCCAATAGCTTACGGGGTTGGCAAATCTGAAACCTTTGATTCATGGACATGGTTTATGGGGCATCTTAGGGATTGCATAGGTCCTATTAGCAATCTGACAATCATATCCGATAGGGCAAACTCAATTGACAACGCTGTTAGAAGGTGTTTCCCAGATGCTTTTCATGGACTTTGTGGTGTTCATTTGTATAGAAATCTAAAATCAAGGTCTGCTGGTATAAAAAAGCACAAATGGACATACTGGAAGGCTGTAAAGGCTTATCGGGAAGTGGATTTCAATAAGCATATAAACTGTTTAAGACGTGTTTTGCCTCAGTGTGCTCAAACACTAGAAGATGTCGGGTTTGAAAGATGGTCAAGAGTACATCAACTTGGAGCAAGATATGGTTTCATGACGTCTAATAGTGCAGAATCAATTAACGCTCTAAGTCGTCATTCCCGGAAATTACCCATTACTATGTTAATGGAGTTTTTTCGAGCCTCTATTCAACAGTGGTACTACAAGAAAAGAAACCATGCAGGTATTATTTCTTTGAATTCGTAACTTATCATATATTTTACTAAGTATTATTTATTTAAATTTACAGGAACATTGGAACATCGTGTTACACCATGGACTGAAAAAAAGATAACGAAACGTGTTGTGAAGTCATCGTCATAGAGAGTTGAACCATGTTCAAACACTTTGTTTGAAGTACTGGATAATAACTTAAATGGGCTTGTCGATCTAAATGCAAGGACGTGTAGTTGTATGAAATGGCAAACATCTGGTTATCCATGTGGCCATGTTATAAACACCTGCAATCATAAGTAATAATTCATTCATTTGCGCACTTATTTATGAATACCTTTAAACTCAATCTAAAATAAACACTAACCTTATCGACCTCCCACCATGCAGGATAAAGTTTAGCTTGTCCATTGCCCAACGCAAATGATTCATCTCGTTGATTCTTCAAGTGAACTGCGTTAAAAGCCGTCGGCATTATTGTATACCGTGTATTTCTTTTATTTTCCTTAAGTTTCCTAATTATTAGTAGACGTGACACCCACGCATCGATATGCTGTTTTACAAAAAAAATACATATATTAGTGAATTACATTAATTTTTAAACAAATTAATCAAATGAAAATATAAGAAAAATATAAGACTTACCCCTCCATCGAAATAGCCATTGTCTTCGACCCCTAATAATACGCCCCACCAAGACTGATCAAGCAACAAATAGATATCATCATTGAGCTTGCATATGTCAGTGAAACACCCCTGGCTTCGCTCATGTAGATAAAAATCAACTGCGGTCTTAGCCCAAAGGGTGTTATCCAGAATTGTGTCCGGTAGTTGTTTCCTCTCCTCTTCAGATACCGGTATGGTACTGGCCGGTAACTCATACGAGAGCCAACTTGAATCCATCATGTCCGGCACGTCAGAGGGTTTCTCAAGAATCCTATATATGACGCCATGTGAATCGGGCTCTTGAATGGTGGGAGGGACCTCTTCAACGATGACAGTGGCCTCTTGAACGGTGGGAGGGGACTCTCGAGGAATGATAGGGGCCTCTTCAACGATAGGAGTGGACCCTTGACTCATCCCGTGGAGGTGGAGAACAGGGAGATAGAAGTCGTGGCATCTTTGTCGGTCGCCTATCATGAGGTGATGGTGGAGAAGAGACTCGATGATGTGATGGGATAGGTGATGGCTCTCGTTGTAGAGGTGTATAGTCGGGTCGATCAGGTGATGGCTCTGGGTGAGGTGATGGCTCTCGAAGTGGAGGAAGTGGAGGCTGCTCATCATTCGTGCCATCAAAAAAACGCTGACTAGCTTGCCACCAATCAGTGGCAAGCTCAGCCTCCGTGGGTGTCAGTCTCATTAATGGAGTGTTGGCCTCCTAAAAATATAAAAACTAAACAAAGTTAAACGTCTACTATTAATAACTTGTTTATATATGATAATATTTGTGTTAACTTACATTATTGATTGTCGCATATGGTATTAAGTCTTCCCAATCCAACATACGTTTCCTCTTCCAGGAAATAGCCCTAGGAATATCATCTGAGGATTTTAATGCATATGTCCGCATGCTGGGGAAAGCCTCGAATATCCAAATCTACAAACAATATAATAACAAACATTAGTAATTGTTAAATAATTAATTATAATTTGAAAACATTATATAGAAATTCTTACCTTAAAGGCCCAAACAAAGCCTGACAAAGTGTATTTCGACCCATCGCCCCGCAAACTTTTGCGGTCATCAAAGGCAGACGACAACTTAGTCCAGGTATCTTTCCATATATATGAACCCCGCGGAAACAGATTCCATGCATTTAGGTCCTCTACCAATAATATTAGCTCCTGAGGAATAGGTTGTCTGGCCTCTCTGCCTAGAAAGCCGGCATACAAAAGTAGTAGAAGGCATACTCGGACAACATCGACGTCATTCATCCGAGTAAAACCATCTTTCTTATTAAACAATTTCTTCATGTCGTCGACGTGTAAGTTCGGCTTCTCTATTGACTCATCAGGAAAAACCCTGGATAACCATGATGGGCGGGTGATATGACGAGTGTACCGGCCTACATCATCGTGTCCGAATCGTAGATCAGTGATTAAGCAGAACTCCTTCCGCCCAAAACAAGTATACGCCGGTGGAAAATGAAACCATATCTCTTCCTCACCACGTTGTATACTGTCGGGTAGATCGCTAGTCATGGTCTGAAGCCACAAATGGGTCAAACTAGCATCTCCACCCGGATGCTGTACTCTCAGCCATGGCCCGAAGCAGGTTTCTTCAAACAATTTCTTTGTGCAGGTGAAAGCTTCGAAGCAATTGTAGTGGCTAGGCTAACTTTATTCCTTAATGTCAATGAAGCCGAAAAAAATTTCTACAAAAAAACAATAAACATACCAATTTAGATATACCAAAAATTACACTGTCAAGATATACCAAAAACAAAACAATAAACATAAATAGTAGTTTATTCTTGAAACTAAAATTTGCAACACTGTTTTTGTCTTTTGGTTGAAATGAAAATCGCAACGAGATAATGAGAATCGCAACGCGAAAATGACTATCGCAACGAGAGAATCGCAACGCGAAATGACTATCGCGACCAGACAATCACAACGCGAAATGAAAATCGCAACCGCGAAATAAAAATCGCAACGCGAAATGAAAATCGCAACGCGAAATGAAAATCGCAATGCGATTTTAGTTTCGCGTTGCGATTTTTATTTCGCGTTGCGATTATCTCGTTGCGATAGTTATTTCCGCGTTGCGATTTCATTCTCGAAACTATTCTTCTTCTGCATTACTTCAACCAAAAGACAAAGCAAAGACAAATACTAACTTCACAGGCTAAACAGTTTAGCAGTATTGGCAGCAATCGAATGAATTTAATAAGAAATCTAAGTGAAATGGTTAATCTATTATTGAAATTACCAGTAAACTTATCATCAATCTCAATATGAAAAACCTAAAATAATGCAAAAATTTCAAAATAAAAATAAAAAAACTAACCCTCGGAGGTTGATTTTCCATTTCTGAATGATTGTGAGGGATTTTTGACTGTGAATGGTTGTGAGGGATTTCGCCGGCGATGGGGACGGAAATCTTCGGAGATGGGTACGGATTTCGCCGTAGAGAGTGAGAGATGGAGATGTGACTGAGTGTTGTGTTTTTGGGTTTGAGGTTATGAGTTGCGATTACTGTGGACGGTTCATTTTCCGATTTATTAAGAAAAAATACGTGTTTGGAATTTGAAAAAAAAATACGCGTTAATACGAATGGCGCTATGTAAATCGCGTTGCGAAAGTCAGTATCGCGTTGCGAAAGTAAGTATCTCGTTGCGATTTTTTATTATCGCATTGCAATAGTAAGTATCGCATTGCGATTTTCCCAATTCGCGTTGCGATTTACTTATTCGCATTGCGATTTTCCCAATTCGCGTTGCGATTTACTTATTCGCATTGCGAATTGGGAAAATCGAAACGATACTGTAGACCATCGCAACGCGATTTTCAACTATCGCATTGCGAAAATGCAACGCGAATTTGCGATAATGGAGATCGCGTTGCGAATTAGCGATCGCATTGCGATTTTGTTGGTCATTTTGGCAAATCCGGGAAAAGTTAGTTAAAATCGTATATTATATGGGATTTTTGGTCACTGAGGTTATTTTCTCTATCCAAAATCATAATGAAGGTTTATAACTATACACGTAAAGTAAATATATGACTAGGACATATTCCTATAACAATTAACATAATAAGCTTGTCACTTGAGATTATATAAAGAAAAAATTAGAAACTTATTAAAAAAACCCGAACAAAAAATAAATACGAAAGATTTGACTTCATTAGCAAACAAGTTACAATAACAATAAATTTTTAGGGTTTGGTGTGTTGCAAATAAATAAGCAAACTAGTCACAACGAATCACAATATAAGAAAATAAATGAAAAACAAAAATACAGTGGTGAACACCAATACTATGTTGCGGAAGACGGCTATCGGATAGAGCAAAATTGCAACTGATAATTTGATAAAATAAAAATGAAGATAAAAGAGACACAAAATCTACGTGGAAAACTCCTAAATAATATAGGGTAAAAACCACAGACAACGGTAGAAAAATTTCACTATGAGAAAATATGAATTACAACTTCTCTTGATCTACCAATGAGAAAACAATGATAATTCTCTCTTGATAAATAGGAGAAAACAACTCTCAAGAAACTCTCTAAATTCTCTCTAGTATTGGAAGAACGCTAGAATGCTTTGGGATGGTTTTGAAGCTAAATGAGCTAGGGTATTTATAGTTGAAGCTTAAAGACTAATTTGTAAATACCCTAAATTACAATGACTAAAATTAAGATTTTACCATTGTTGAAAAATTCAACAATTGCTGCATCCATTTAATTCCACCGAAAGCCACCGAATTAGCCATGTGCAAAGCCACCAAAATTGACTTTCAATAATCTCCCACTTGAAGATTTGATTGGAACAATCATATCTTCACACCATTCTTTCTATCTTGTACCTTCATGTTGCTTACGTTTCGGACAGGCCACAAGAGGATCGACACCAGGTAAATTTATCAGCATTGATCGCCTTCGTCATGAAATCTGCTATGTTGTCTTTGGTATGGATCTTATACATATCTATCGTCCCTTCTTCCACCTTTTCACGAATGAAATGATATTGAACTCGTATTTGCTTTGTCCTTGAATGAAATGTTGGATTCCTTGCTAAATGCAAGGCGCTTTGACTGTCACAAAACAGAGAGACATACTCTTGATTGTGCCCAAGCTCCTCCAATAGCATCTTCAACCAAATTGTTTATTTACTGGCTTGTGTAGCTGCTACATATTCTGCTTCTATTGTGGACGTAGCCATAACTGACTGCAATTTTGAAACCCAACTTACAACTCCACCAGCAATTTTAAACACATATCCTGTAGTAGATTTGCTTTTATCCAAATCCCCTGCATAGTCAGAATCAACATACCCATTGATAAGTAAATTTGATCCTCCGTAATATAATGCAACATTTGAGGTCCCTTTGATGTATTTCAGGATCCTCTTTACTGTATTCCAATGCTCTTTGCTTGGATTTTCCATGTACCGACTAACCACTCCCACTACTTGTGCAATGTCTGGTCTTATGCATATCATAGCGAACATTAAACTTCTCACTGCTGATGCATACGGTACTCGAGACATCTCCATCCTCTTTTTTTCACTGCTAGGACTCATACTGGAGGATAATTTGAAGTTAATAGGAAGAGGGGAAGAAATTGGCTTATGTTGAAAACATTTTGATATTTCGATATAACAAATTAAGTTAAATGAATTTTAAGATTTTCCGAAAAGATTTTCTAAGTATATTCGATATAATTATTCGAATATCAAAATATTACTCCAAATCTTTCAAATGTCATTTTTAATCCTTACTCAAGTGTAAAATTAAGTTTTAATCTTAAAATAATTTCAAAACAATTTTACAAAATATTTCGAACCATTTCAAAGCCAAAAATTCCAGATTGCTCAGAGGGAATCGATTCTTCCCCAAGGGGGTACCGATTCCCCCTGAATGGTTTGGCTCTGAGAAAAACATAATGCTCGGAGGGAAACGATTCCCCCCAAGGGGTACCGATTCCCCCTGTTTAACAGTTGAAATATTTGAATTTTACACTTAGGGAACCGATTTCCTATGAGGGGGAACCGATTCCCCCAACGCTTCAAGCAGAAATATTAATTATTTTCACACTTAAATGGCTCTATTGACTCCACTAATCATCCCCAATGTTTAGAATAATTTGAAGGTGTATTTAAACAAGCTTAAAAGCCATTGATAAAAAACAAGAAACAACAAGCAACTAGAATTAAGAGAAAATCAAAGAGAAAGCATCAAACCTCAAGTTTGAGCATTTCAAGCTTATTTTTTTCATTCATTATTCATTTTGCTTTCAAGAACACTACTTGTACTCAATTGTATTCATTATTGAGTGTTCTTTTCTTTGTTCTAGAATTGTGCAAACAATCTACCTTGTGAGGATTTCCTTGTAAGTTTGCAAATTTGTATTGTTCTCTTTGGGAGAGGGTGTTCTCAAGAATTTGGGGTATAAGAATTTGGGGTATAATTCTTGAGGGTTTGTAAGGTTACTCTTTTTCCTCAAAAGAAAGGTAAATTAGTGAATTTGTGGAAAATCCTTAGTGTGGATAGCTAAGGTAGTAGATGTAAACTTTGGTTGAGAAAGTCGAACCACTCTAAATTGTTGTGCAATTACTTTCAATTTTCTGCAAAAGCTTCCACCAAATTTTTAATTGCCAATTCACCCCCTCTTGGCCGATTCCGTCAATCGATTAACTCAACAATTGGTATCAAAGCCTAACTCATTTGAAGGTTTAATCGCCTCTTGAGTCGATTCGGGAAGAGTTACATCGATAATCAAAGTCATCAATGGCCTCCACTTCAAACTTCGACTCCGGTCTCGATTCGATGCCCATCAACAAGCCTCCTTTCTTCAATGGGGCTAACTATACCTATTGGAAAAATAGGATGATGTACTTTATTCAAGCAAGTGACATGGGAGCATGGAATCTTGTAGAAGACGGATATATCAAGCCTCTTACTCATATAAGAATGTGGAGTGAAGGAGAGACAAGATTGTTCCAGCTCAACTCTAAAGCCATTCATATCATATTTTGTGCTCTTGGACCAGAGGAATACGGAAGAGTTTCATCTTGTACAACCGCCAAAGAAATATGGGACAAGCTTCAAGTCACTCATGAAGGTACCGATAAGGTAAAAAAAATCTAAAATTAGTATTCTAACGCATAGCTATGAAAATTTCAGGATGAAACCAAATGAAGATATCAAAGCTATGACGGATAGATTCTCAACGATTTTCAATGGTCTCAAATCATATGGATAGATCATTTCAAATGAAAAACTTGTGAGGAAGTTAGTTTACTACCTTCCAAAATCATGGCAATCAAAGAAGACGACAATCATCGAGTCTAAGGACCTAACGTCCTTAACTCTTGAAGAACTAATTGGTTCCCTCCTTACTCATGAAATGATGCTTGAAGATGAGGTGGACCTCGATAAGATTGACGAGACACCAAAGGAGAAGGAGAAGAAGAAAAATATTGGAGTTGTTCTCAAATCCACAAAAGATTAGAGTGATTCGAATAAAGATGACGATGACGAGGAAATGGCATTGTTTGCCAAACGGTTCAGAAAAATGATGAGACCTTACCGAGGAAGAAAATTCAAACGAAATGAAGGCCTAAAAAATGAACCAAAAGAGAAAGACCCGATCATTTGCTATGAATGCAAAAAGCCGGGGCATGTCAAATATGATTGCCCACAATTGAAGAGAAATGGTCAATCAAAGAATAAGCACAAGACTCATGTGGCTATATGGAGCAATGAAGAAGGTTCCGATGAAGAGGAACAAGAAGTAGCAAACTTGTGCTTGATGGCATTCGGGGAAGATTCTAAGGTAACCTCTAACTCATCTGATTTTGATGATTTATCCTATGATGAGCTATTAGAGGGATATAATGGGTTGGCTTCGGATTATGAGAAATTATTTTTAAAATATAAAAATGATGTTTCAAAATTGAAAAATGAAAACAAACTCATATCCAAAACCAACAACAATCTTGAAAGTAAAATCAAAGATTTGCAAATCAAACTAGAAGAGTTTGAAAAGAAAAATTTGGATTTGCAAAATTTACTTTCAAAGGTCAATGATGATCATCAAAAGAAAATTGATGATCTTAAAACTTCTTTTGATAAAGTTGGAACAAAACGTTTTGAAAAATGAGAAAATTCAAAATCCAACTTTGTTAGAAAAGATTTTAAAAACTACAATCATAAAGGTCCCAAAGAACCTATAATGGAAAAATCGTTAGAAGTATGTGGGTTCCTAAAGAACTCATTACTACTAAAGATAAAGATATCCTACACAAATGGATACCTAAGGGGACTAGGATTTTGGAAACTAATGAATATGGACCCAAAAGAATTTGGGTACCAAAAATCAAAAAATAATCTATGTTTGTAGGGAAAGGAGCATTGCTACAAGGCACGAGAAACAAATTCAAATTCATGGTACCTTGATAGTGGATGCTCGAGACACATGACCAGGGACAAAAATCGGTTCATAGAGCTTAACGCCAAAAATGGAGGAGAAGTGACTTTTGGTGATAATTTAAAAGGTCACATTGAAGGTATAGGTACAATAAGTAATACCTCTTCCATACAAATTAAAAATGTTTTATATGTGAATGGATTAAAGCATAATCTTTTGAGTATTAGTCAATTTTGTGATAAAGGATTCAATGTCATGTTTGAAACTAATGGTTGTAAAGTTATTGACATTGCATCTAATCGGATTATGCTTATTGGTCATAGAATAGGAAACATTTACATGGTTCATTTAGATTATATTAATGTGACTAATTTATGCCTAGTTGCAAAAGATGAGCATGATAGTTGGTTATGGCATAGGAGACTAGGGCATGCTAGCATGAGTGTTTTGCAATGGTTAGTTCAAGGAGAATTGGTTCGAGGGCTGCCTAAACTAAAATTTGATAATGATAAAATTTGTGATGCTTGTACTAAAAGAAAACAAAAGCGGGTTTCTTTTAAATCCATTAATGATGTATCAACTAGTAGAGTATTACAATTGATCTACTTAGATCTTTTTGGGCCATCTAAAACTACTAGCTTGGGTGGAAAACAATATGCATTTGTCTTGGTAGATGACTATTCTAGATATACTTGGGTTATATTCTTAAGTACTAAAGATGAAGCATTAGAAAAATTCATCACGTTTTCAAAAGTAATCCAAAATGAAAAATGTTACTCTATAACTAGTGTTAGGAGTGATCATGGAACTGAGTTTGAAAATCTTGGATTTACTGAGTTTTGTAATTCTAATGGTATTAGCCATAATTTTTCAGCACCTAGAACCCCTCAACAAAATGGAGTTGTTGAGAGGAAAAACCAAACTTTAGAAGAAATGGCTAGAACCATGCTTTATGAAAACAATTTGCCAAAGTATTTTTGGGCGGAAGCCACAAATACCGCTTGTTATGTTATTAATCGAGTAATGATTAGGCCTATTTTAAAGAAAACTCCATATGAACTTTTCAAAAATAAAAAGCCTAACATTAATTATTTTCATCCTTTTGGATGTCAGTGTTTTGTTTTAAACAACGGTAAAGACAATCTTGGCAAATTTGATGCTAAAAGTGATGAAGGAATTTTTCTGGGTTATTCCTTAAATTCTAAAGCTTATCGAGTATTTAATAAAAGAACTTTGGTTGTAGAAGAGTCTATACATGTTGTTTTCGATGATAATCTCCTTCCAATGAAGGATTCTTGTTTGAATGATGATGTAGGTATTATAAATACAAATGACGTTAGACATGACGTTGGAGAATCATCATCAAAGGAAGAAACGAAAGATGAGAAAACTCATGATCCTCTCGAGAATCCAACTATTCAAGAAAGGGAAGTATCTTATCGAAGAGAGTACAACTATGTCAAGGATGGTGAGATTATAGGTGATCCATCCAAAGGGGTAACAACTCGATCTTCTCTTATAAATATTTGTAATTATGTTGCATTTATCTCATGCATAGAGCCTAAGAATATTAAAGAAGCATTAAATGATGAACATTAGATTATGGCTATGCAAGAAGAGTTAAATCAATTTGAGAGAAGTAAAGTATGGACATTAGTTGAAAGGCCTAGTAATAAATCTATTGTAGGTACTAGATGGGTATTTAGGAATAAGCTTGATGAGAGTAGTAATATAGTGAGAAACAAGGCTAGACTTGTTGCTCAAGGGTATACTCAAGAAGAGGGCATAGACTATGATGAAACATACGCTCCCATAGCTAGGATGGAAGCAATTAGAATATTATTAGCATTTGCATGTTTTCATGAATTTAAATTATATCAAATAGATGTTAAAAGTGCATTTTTAAATGGTTTTATAAAAGAAGAAGTGTATGTGGAACAACCTCCAGGTTTTGAAGATTCAAAATTTCCGGATCATGTTCTTAAATTGACAAAAGCACTTTATGGTTTAAAACAAGCTCCTAGAGCTTGGTATGAAATATTGTCAAACTTTTTAATTGAAAAAGATTTTTAAAAAGGGAAGGTTGACACTACATTGTTTTTAAAGCGTAAAGGTAAAGATTTATTAGTAGTTCAAATTTATGTTGATGATATAATATTTGGTTCTAATAATGATGTTCTTTGCCAAGAATTTTCTAAGCTAATGCAAAGCGAATTCGAAATGAGTATGATGGGGGAGCTCTCATTTTTCTTGGGACTCCAAATCAAGCAAAGAAAAGATGACATCTTCATCAATCAAGCTAAGTACGTCAAAGATATGCTCAAGAAATTTGGACTAGAAAATGGCAAGCCTCATGACACTCCAATGAGCTCTTCAACAAAGCTTGACTTAGATGAAGGAGGTAAATGTGTAGATGTTAAATTATATAGGTCAATGATTGGATTTTTACTTTATCTAACTGCAAGTAGACCAGACATTATGTTTAGTGTTTGCTTATGTGCTAGATTTCAATCATGCCCTAAGGAATCACATTTACTAGCTGTTAAGAGAATCTTTAGATACCTTAAGGACACTCCTAGTTTAGGAATTTGGTATCCTAGATACTCTAGCTTTAGCTTGCATGCCTTTTCTGATGCGGATTATGGAGGATGCAAATTAGATAGGAAAAACACCTCTGGTACTTGTCAATTCCTTGGAAATATGTTGATTTCTTGGTTTTCAAAGAAACAAAATTGTGTTGAATTATCTACCACTGAAGCTGAATACATTTCAGTCGGTAGTTGTTGTGCACAAGTTTTATGGATGAAACAACAACTTTTTGATTATGGAATTGATGTAAGTACTATTCCTATCAAGTGTGACAATACTAGTGTTATTTGTCTCACTAAAAATCCCATCCAACACTCTAGAACTAAGCACATTGAAATTAGACATCACTTCATTAGAGACCATGTCACTAAGGAAGATGTAGTTCTAGAATTTGTTGATACTTTGCACCAATTAGCGGATATCTTTACAAAACCTTTAGACAAAGAAAGATTTTGGACACTTAGGAGAGAATTAGATTTAACTGACCTATCTTCACTTAGTGTTTAAATCAATTGTAGCACTTTTAGAATAAATGGAAAATTCTTATAATAATAATAATTTTTTTATTGCATTCTTTGCTATTAGTTAGGGGGAGTTTATGATTCTTAGTTAAAATTAATTTTATGTTCAAATGTAGTTTAAGGATAAATTGTTTGATTGAACATAATTAATTTTTCTATATATGAGATGTCAATACCACTAGAGTAAATTAATTTAGCATTTGTGAAGGTTTAAAATACAGATTTTTGAATTATAGGGTAGAGGGAATCGATACTCTCATGAAGGGGAACCGATTCCCCCTTTGAATGGGAACCGATTCCCCCCCTTAGGGGAATCGATACCCCCCAAGGGTTCTGGATATACTCGGCCAGAATCCCTTTTACCTCTTTTATCTCTCTTTCTCTTCTTTGCCGCCTCTCACTCTCTCCATCACTCAAAATCTCCACTTTGCTTCAAACATCGATTTTTATTCGGAATCTCTTCATCTTTCAATTCCTAAACCTGTTGGAATCATCAAATTAGTGTAAAAAATCATCACATTCTCACAAAATCTGAAAATCTTCAAGGTATTTTTCTAAAACTTCTATTTGTCAATTTTTGAACATAGGACTAGATTTACTTAGTTCTAGATTGAAATAATGATTGGGCATTAATTGTTTAGTGTTTAGAAACTATATTTTACAACCAATTTCATCAAAATCTCACAACTTTTCAAATAATTTTTGAATTTTCGAAATATTTTAAAAACAAAATTGTGTTTTGATTTAATTGTGTTATTTACATGTTAACTATACATACTATAGTTTTTAAAACATTATTTTCAATATTTTTCAAAACTTTGCCCATTAGATTTGTTTTAGAGAACCTTGAAATATTGAGGACTCAATTGAGTTTTGGGATTGATTGAATATCATACATGTGTTTTTCTAAATTGCAGGTTATCCATTCTATTCTGTTTCTTAAACCATGTCAAAACGAGCTAGGTCTAGTCGTTCAAACCGTCAATCAAACCCTCCTCCTATCCTACCAAATCCTATTCCTAATCCCATTGATCCTAATTTAACTATCCAAAACTCATGCTTCAATCAACCTAGTCCTAGAAATCATCGTTTTTGGTATTATCAGTATTTTGACTAGTATAAAATTAGAGAAGAACGTATCCCATCTCTTCAAGCTATGATTGATATCAATTTTAAATATCTCCCTATCTTACGAGAATGAAAATTTGATAAACTCTGTGATCTTGAACCTAAGGTTTACCATCAGCTTGTTCGTATCTTTTATTCTAATATTGCTTGTATTAAAAATCGAAATCAATCCGAAACCATAGGAGTTCGTTCCTACCTTCTAGGAGAATACTTCTATCTTGACCCGGTTTACATAGCCAATGCATTAGGATTAGATAATGATGGTTTATCTAATGAAAAACAGTTATTAGGTTCTCGATATAAAAGAAGGGATAGTGCAAGTGTCTTAGATCTTCATGAGCGTTTTCTTCATCTAATGATCACTTGGTGGTTTTGACCATCCGGAGGTCGTTACTCTACTCTTAGAGCTTTGGATCTTTGGTGGTTACATTGTTTTGAAAACAATATTAAAATAATTCTTCCTGAGATTATTTTTGCTGAAATTGTTGAAACCGTAAACTTAGTTCCAAATAAGAAACTTTGTTCTTCTCTAGTTTATGGTTGCATTCTGAGTAATCTTTTTTCTAAATCCGAGCTTAGAGTTGGTCTAGATGCCTCATTTCCTCTTAAAAAACAAATCAATCTTCTTTCTTTAACGAGATCGGGATGGACCAAGGATAAAGAAACCGGTGTATGGGTTCGATCTGCTGAACTTACTCCGGGAGCTAGTTCTTCACAAGCACCACCAGCAGTTGATAAAGATTCTGACGATGAAGACAAACCAGATCAGCCCGCGGAGCAAGCACAACAAGCGGATCAAATGCCTCCCTATTTTCAATCTTTTATGGAGACATTTAACTTACATTCTGCATCTATGGAATCACGCTTTTCTTTCATTGAGTCCCAGCTCACTTCCTTGGGGGCTCAACAACGGGAGATGAACGATCGTTTGGATGGACTCTCTCTTGAGATGAGAGCTCGATATCCTCCTCCTCCTCCCGATCCTTCTATGGATGAATAGATCTTGCTTTGTTTTAGTTGTGTTTGGTTTGAATTTAAAACTTAAAATTGTTAAAACATTTTGAATGCTTTTGGATTGTTTATTTTTGGTTGTTCAAACTTATGTTTAATACATTTGATTTGGATTTCGTGTTTATTTTTGCATCTTTAGACATATATGACCAATTATCCATTACATGTTTATAAATATTGATTATGAAACTAATGGCTAACGTTTCTCTTGATTGTGATCTTAGCAGCTTAAGCTATTTATCTATATATATAATCAGTTGGCTGAATGATTTCAAAACATTGTTTAAAATATTTTAAAAGTCTTTTTGATTTAAAAAAAGGGGGAGAAATGTTAAAAGTGTTTTAAAGGGGAGAAGTGTTAGAGTAAGGGGGTAATTTCAAACTTGATTTCAAAATAAAATCTTAAAATTACTAAAATGTTTTGTTATATCAAAAAGGGGGAGATTGTTGAAAACATTTTGATATTTCGATATAACAAATTAAGTTAAATGAATTTTAAGATTTTCCAAAGAGATTTTCTAAGTATATTCGATATAATTATTCGAATATCAAAATATTACTCCAAATCTTTCAAATGTCATTTTTAATCCTTACTCAAGTGTAAAATTAAGTTTTAATCTTAAAATAATTTCAAAACAATTTTACAAAATATTTCGAACCATTTCAAAGCCAAAAATTCCAGATTGCTCAGAGGGAAACGATTCCCCCCCAAGGGGGTACCGATTTCCCCCTGAATGGTTTGGCTCCGAGAAAAATAGAATGCTCGGAGGGAACCGATTCCTCCATGTTTAACGGTCGAAATATTTGAATTTTACACTTAGGGAACAGATTCCCTATAAGGGGAACCGATTCCCCCCACGCTCCAAGCAGAAATATTAATTGTTTTCACACTTAAACGACTCTATTGACTCCACTAATCATCTCCAACGTTTAGAATCATTTGAAGGTGTATTTAAACAAACTTAGAAGCCATTGATAAAAAACAAGAAACAACAAGCAACTAGAATCAAGAGAAAATCAAAGAGAAAGCATCAAACCTCAAGTTTGAGCATTTCAAGCTTATTATTTTCATTCAATATTCATTTTGCTTTCAAGAACACTACTTGTACTCAATTGTATTCATTCTTGAGTGTTCCTTTCTTTGTTCTAGAATTGTGCAAACAATCTACCTTGTGAGGATTTCCTTGTAAGTTTGCAAATTTGTATTATTCTCTTTGGGAGAGAGTGTTCTCAAGAATTTGGGGTATAATTCTTGAGGGTTTGTAAGGTTACTCTTTGTCCTAAGAAGAAAGACAAATTAATGAATTTGTGGAAAATCCTTAGTGTGGATAGCTAAGGTAATGGACGTAGACTTTGGTTGAGAAAGTCGAACCACTCTAAATTGTTGTGCAATTACTTTTAATTTTCTGCAAAAACTTCCACCAAATTTTTAATTGTCAATTCACCCCCTCTTGGCCGATTCCGTCAATCAATTAACTCAATAACTTACAATCTTGCATGCTGAATCGTGACAAGATATTTTTCAAATAATTCTTTTGTGAAAGCCAAATCTTCCTATTACTTCTGTCTCGGTGAATTTGCATCCCTAGAATGTAACAACCCGAATATTTACAAAATAATATTTAATTGAAATTGGAGGTTAATTGTGAAAATTGGTAAATTGTTGGTGACTAAATCAAAATTTATGAGAGTTTATAGGCCATTTTAGAAGTGAAGGAAATCCAAGGACCAAGCCTTGAATTTACCCTAAAACTGTCGGCAGCTTTGATTATAAGCGTACATTTGGTTCTGATTTTCAGAACCAAAATGCTCCCAATTTTCCTTTCCCATACGCAGTTTCCAACTCCGATTCCGACGCCGTCCAAATTCTGATCATCGTTTTAAAACCACCGTTGTGTTCATCATCGAGCGAGGAACAAACCCTTCAAATTAATTGAAGCGAAACGCGGCCAAACGTCGGGAATTTCCAGTCAAAGTAGCGACGGTTTTGTTAGCTCTATCGCCGAGGAAATCTTAAATTCACCGCTGATCGTTGCTCCGTTTACGACACCTCCCGCACCATCGTGTTCCTTGTACCGTTCCGAGTTCACCGGTGTCAACCTTGTCCGCCGTAGACGGCGGCGCGTGAGGAGGTGGTGCAGTCAAAGATTCGGCCGATTTGGAATCGAGCTCTCCGCCGTTCAAAAATTTGAACCGATCGTTGTAAGTATCTCGAAATCGCTTAAAATAATTTTTAGAAATTTTTCCAGGATTTTTAGGGCCCCGGAGGATGCCTCACGCGCCACACGCGCCGCCGCAGGGCGAGTGGCTGCTGGAAACCGGTTTAACCGGTTTTCAACCGGTTCTGACCGGTTTGACCGGTTTCAACCGGTTTGACCGGTCTGAATCGGTTTGACCGGTCTGACCCGACCCGACCGTTGACCCGACCCGACCGTTGACCCGACCCGACCCGACCCGACCGTTGACCGTTGACCGTTGACTTTCTTTGACCAAAACTTAAAATGGCTTTGACCGAGCATTAAACGACCGTTAATCTTTTCCGAGTATACATATCCTGATAGTTTTTGACGTGCCGAATCCGTTTCCGTGGTCCGTTTTGTCAAATTCGAATCCGAAGGTCTCCAAATCTACGGTCAAAGTGGTTGACTTTGACTTTGACCAAGAATTTGAATTTTCGAAAAGTCATACTTTATGTTTTTCGACTCCCTGATTCAGATTCCGCAATCCGTTTGGCCAAATTCAGACTCGAAATACCTCAAATTGATAGTCAAACCCGAAAAATGCTTATATACTTAAGAAGTTTAGCTTTTGAACAATTAAATAGGATTTGGGACTGATAAATATTATTGTTTGAAGGTACAAGAGACTCTCCGGATCGTTCGACAGCTCGACCCAGCTCTTCTAGATCAGTTAAACCACGTGTACCAGTATTCACCCGTTCGAAAACTATAGCAGAGCGTGGTGAAACCAGCAATCAGTAGATTTGTTATTTGAATCTATTGTCGAGGTGTGTTCCCTACTTATTACTGAACTGTTTTATTGGTTTTAATATGTGGTACACCGAATTCATTGGTTATTGTTTTATTGATGCACCAATTTAATGTGACAATTCATGGAATATGGCTGCTATCTAATTTTTGTTTTGAACTGGTATATGATTACCATGTTTTTTGGATTTATGGAATTTGTGTCACGGTGCAATTGAACTTTGGAATTGAATTACGATGGAATAGCTCTGATCAAGCTAACTGGGCCTAATGTGACTCTTGAGGGCCCCAAGATGTTTCATTAGGTCGGCTTTTCTTTGCCGTGTGCTTAGGGTAAGCTATATGGACTTATTGACTTGGGCTTAAGGATACAAGCTTCAGAGCCTATCCTTAAGTCGGCTTTCTTTTTGCTATGTGCATAAAGTAAGCTATATGGAAAATAATTTTGGGAACTACTGATGGTGTACCGGAAAAGGGTTTAAACTATGATTTTTAAAAAGTTAAACTCTTTTACGAATTTGTGAGATTACTGGACTATGATTTGTACATATTGTGATTTTATGGAAATGTTGGGACACACTGAGCCTAGCTCACCTTTTGAAAATGTTTTCCCATTTCAGATACTGTTGGTTAGATACCTTGGTTCGAGCACTTGGAGGATCAACATATCTCTTGAAGTAAATCAGATTGTAATGTTTTTATCTGGCAAGTTGACTTTATTTTGGTGACATGGACCTTATTTTAAAATATCGGATTTTATAATGATAACTCTTTTGCTAATACTGCTCGGTTTATTGTGATATTGAATTTGAAGACATGTTTTAAATTACATTATTATTTATTGGTACTATATTTACGAGTTGGATTTTGATAGTATAATTTGTTTATAATTTCAGGTTATTTATAATGTGATTTTATATTGATGAAATAACGGTTTCGAAAAATGTATTTAATAATCATAATGTGATCCACTAGACTTAGTCGAAACGCATAGGCCGGGTCTAGGGGGTTACATTTATTGGTATCAGAGCTTTTGGTTTTTAACCCTCGGACTGTGTATGAGTCCACATTGAAAATACGGTTTTGAAATATTTACAAAACGAGTTACTAAGGCCATGTCACAAAGTTATTAAGATTTTAACTATGTTTGAGACTCCAAGTGCTTATCTAACCCTAAGTTTATCTTCTGTAGTAAACTTGAGATCCATCAAAATGAGTGCTAGACGTGGTCGTCGAACTAGCCGTGGACGAGGTCGAGTGGCTAGATTCGCAGATCCGATCGATGAGATACGGGTAGATCCCCCACCTCCGATAGGTGATCATGCTCCTACGACCCCAACGGATCTGCCTCTTGCCGCTGGTATTGGCATGACTACACCGATAATAGGAGTGACCGATATTGAGTCAGAGTCTACCAGAGTTGCTTTGGATGAGAATTTTGGTAGACAATTTCTGCAGTTAATACAGGGAGCAGTCAGAGCTACTGGTGTTGTAGCTGAGGTTCCTATTTCGCAGACTTTGATTGCCAATGGAGTTAGAACTTTTGGGGGACAAATAGGTGGAGCTCCTACTGAAGCTGAAGATTGGCTCCAGGATACAGAGAGACGCATGGATCAGTTGGGTTTGGACTCAACTAAGAGATATCAGGGTGCTGTGGCGATGTTAGATGGCAATGCCTACACTTGGTGGGAGTCAGTGACCAGTAGTGTTCCTACCGATCGTTTGACCTGGAATTTCTTTAAGGATCGCTTTCGGAGCCGTTTTCTGGGAGAGCGCTACTTAGCTCAGAGACGACAACAGTTTCAAGATCTGGTTCAGGGAGACATGACTGTTTCTGAATATGAGATCGAGTTCCTGAAGTTGCTGAAGTATGGATTCAGTATGGTACCTACAGAGAGAGATCGATGTCGTAAATTTGCCCTTGGACTCAGATACGAGCTGCGTAGGCAAGTTGTAACCCATCAGGATGAGATATTTGATGTGCTGGTGGGCAGAGCCAAAGATGCGGAAGAGGTGGAGGTTTTAGCTTCTGGTAGAGAGCGTGTTGATCAAGATCGATCTAAGAAATTTTCAGGCCCGATGGAGTCATCAACACAGTCCGGAAAGAGGACTCGTACTTTAGCCCCTCAGAGAAGCAATACACGTTTCAGGCCTGCAGCATCCTCACCTTTAGCTGTCACTCGAGGCGGTTCCTCGTCGTATTATAATGGGCCCCTTTGTGAGTATTGTGGTAAACATCACTCAGGAGAGTGTCGTAAGAAGATGGGTCTTTGCTATCAGTGTGGATCTAGTGGTCATTATCGGAGGGATTGTCCTCAGTTAGTTTCGTTTGAGCAGACCATTACCCAAACTCCTGTGCGTTCGTAGACTACAGTACAGACCCCAATTAGAGATCGTAGTCAAGGAAATACTCGAGGATCAGCGTCCAGGACAGACAGAAGAGCCCGACCTCAGCAAAATAGAGGGCCAACAGCTTCTGAGGCTAGACAGCCAGCTTTAGTTTATGCAACTAGACGTCGTGATGACAGAGATGAGCCTGAGGTTATTGCAGGTACATTTACTATTAATTCTACCCCATACTTTGCATTATTGGACAATGGCTCCACTCACTCCTATGTATCGAGCTCAGTATCTCGAAACCTTCAGATTCCGATCGAGAACACTGAAAATACTGTTACAGTTACAAGTCCAGTAGGACAAGCGGTATTAGTGAATAAAGTATTTCGGCGTTGTCCTCTCGAGGTTCAGGGAGAAATTTTTCTCGCTGATCTTATAGAACTTCCTTTAGGGGAGTTCGATCTAATTCTTGGAATGGATTGGTTGAATAAACACAAGGTAAAGCTGGATTGCGAATACAAGCGGGCTACTCTGAAGACTTCAGATGGTCGGACTGTTGTGTTAATTGGTGAACGGCGTGGTTATCTCTCCAATATAGTTTCAGCGATGGAAATTGATCATATGATCCGGAAGGGATATGAGACCTTCATTGCTTGTATTTTGAACACCAAAGGTGCATTGTCCACGATCGAGGAGATTCGTACAGTTAGCGAGTTTCCTGATGTTTTTCCGGAGGAGTTGCCTGGGTTACTTCCTGATAGAGAGGTAGAGTTCGAGATTGAGACTTATCCGGGATCTTCACCTATTTCTATGGCACCTTATCGTATGGCTCCAAAGGAACTTAAGGAGTTGAAAGTCCAATTGCAAGAATTATTCGATCGAGGATTTATCCGACATAGTACTTCACCATGGGGAGCTCCAGTTCTATTCGTGAAAAAGAAGGATGGGTCGCTAAGATTATGTATTGGCTATCGGAAATTGAATAAGATGACGGTCAAGAATAAATACCCATTACCCAGGATTGATGACTTATTTGATCAATTGCGAGGAGCTACTGTATTCTCTAAGATTGATCTTCGTTCGGGGTATTATCAATTGAAAGTTAAAGGATCTGATGTTGCAAAAACAGCCATTCGCACTAGATATGGTCATTATGAATTTTTAGTGATGCCTTTTGGTTTGACGAACGCTCCTGCAGCTTTTATGGATTTTATGAATCCGGTGTTCCGACCATATTTGGATCAATTTGTGGTGGTTTTCATTGACGATATTCTGATCTATTCTAGTACTGAGGCAGAGCATGACGAGCATTTGAAGATCGTTCTGCGGACTTTGAGAGAGCATCGTCTATATGCCAAACTAAGCAAGTGTGAATTTTGGCTTCAAGAAGTGTCATTTCTGGGGCATATTATTTCTGCGCGAGGTGTTCAGGTGGATCCCAGCAAGATAGAGGCTATTATGAATTGGAAACGACCTAAGAACGTATCTGAAATCCGCAGTTTCTTGGGCTTGGCTGGTTATTATCGACGTTTTGTTGAGGGCTTCTCGATCATTGCTTATCCTTTGACAAAGTTGTTAAGGAAGAATGTGTTGTTTGACTGGGGAGAGGCACAACAGGAGAGCTTTGAGAAATTAAAGGCGGTTTTGACTCAAGCACCGGTGTTGATTCAACCAGAGTCCGGGAAGGATTTTACAGTGTATAGTGATGCTTCACATTCAGGACTTGGTTGTGTTTTAATGCAGGAAAGTAAGGTGGTGGCTTATGCATCCCGTCAGCTGCGGCCGCATGAGAGTAACTATCCTACTCATGATTTAGAGTTGGCAGCAGTAATTTTTGCCTTGAAGATTTGGAGACACTATCTTTATGGAGAGAAGTGTTACATTTTCACAGATCATAAGAGCTTAAAGTATCTTCTGACCCAGAAGGAACTTAATTTGAGACAGCTTCGCTGGTTAGAGCTTCTAAAGGATTATGATTGCGTGATTGATTACCACCCTGGTAAAGCTAACATTGTAGCAGATGCTTTGAGTCGAAAGACGGTATCGGAGTTGAGGTCTTTAATGGCCAAGATGAATTTATATGACGGTGGCACTTTGTTAGTAGAATTGCAAGTTAAGCCGACCTTGGTTGATGATATCAAAGCTAAGCAGCCCATTGATAGCTCCTTACTTTCCATCTTTGAGCAAGTAGAGCAGGGGACAAACTCAGATTACGCAATTGATCAGGATGAAGTTTTATGCTTTAAAGGTAGATATTGTGTGCCTGATGATGCTGAGTTGAGGCAGACTATCCTTACTGAGGCTCATAGTAGTCCATATGCTATGCACCCCGAAGGAGATAAGATGTACCGAAATTTGAGAGAGAGGTATTATTGGATTGGTATGAAGAAAGACATATCTGACTTTGTGGCTAGGTGTTTGACTTGTCAGCAAGTTAAGGCAGAACATCAACATCCATCAGGTTTGTTACAGCCTATCAAGATTCCTGAATGGAAATGGGAGCGTATTACTATGGATTTTGTTACTGGCTTGCCTATGACTCATTCGAAAAAAGATTCAGTTTGGGTGATTGTGGACAGACTTACAAAGTCATCTCACTTCATTCCTGTGTGAGTAAATTATACTTTGGATAAGCTGGCAAGATTGTATATTTCAGAGATTGTCAGATTGCATGGTGTTCCATTGTCTATTATTTCTGATCGAGATCCGAGATTTACTTCGAGATTTTGGAAGGCGTTACATACGGCTTTGGGAACAAGATTGGATTATAGTACATCCTTTCATCCATAAACTGATGGTCAATCTGAGAGAGTAATTCAGATTCTGGAGGATATGTTGCGGGGTTGCGTAATCGATTTTTATGGTAGTTGGGAGAAATTTTTGCCGTTGGCTGAATTTGCTTACAATAACAGTTATCAGACCAGCATTCGTATGGCACCCTATGAAGCGCTCTATGGGCGTAAATGTCGCACTCCGATCTGTTGGACTGAGTTGCGTGATAGGAAAACGTTGGGACCTGAGTTAGTGCGAGAGACGGAGGACACAGTCAGATTAATCCGTGACCGTCTGAAAGAGGCATTTGATAGGCAGAAATCTTATGCAGATCAAAGAAGGAAGGATATACAGTTTGAAGTGGGAGATCGGGTCTTTTTGAAAGTTTCACCCTGGAAGAAAGTATTGAGATTCGGGCGTAAGGGTAAATTGAGTCCAAGATTTATTGGACCATTTCGTATCTTGAAGAGGGTAGGACCTGTTGCATATCAGCTTGAGTTGCCTTCTGAGCTAAGTTGTATTCATGATGTCTTTCATGTATCAATGTTGAGGAGATACCGTCCAGATCCAGGTCACATTATTCAGGTTGAAGAAGTAGAGTTGAGACCTGATTTGTCATATGAAGAGGAGCCCATTCAAATCTTGGACAGAGATGAACGAGTTCTTCGGAATAGACGAATTCCAATGGTCAAAGTTCAGTGGAGTAATCGAGGCCCCTCAGAAGCTACTTGGGAGACATTGGAGTCAATGGAGGCTCAGTTTCCTCAACTATTCTCATAAGGTAAATTTCGAGGACGAAATTTCTTGTAGAGGGGGAGAATTGTAACAACCCGAATATTTACAAAATAATATTTAATTGAAATTGGAGGTTAATTGTGAAAATTGGTAAATTGTTGGTGACTAAATCAAAATTTATGAGAGTTTATAGGCCATTTTAGAAGTGAAGGAAATCCAAGGACCAAGCCTTGAATTTACCGTAAAACTGTCGGCAGCTTTGATTATAAGCGTACATTTGGTTCTGATTTTCAGAACCAAAATGCTCCCAATTTTCCTTTCCCATACGCAGTTTCCAACTCCGATTCCGACGTCGTCCAAATTCCGATCATCGTTTTAAAACCACCGTTGTGTTCATCATCGAGCGAGGAACAAACCCTTCAAATTAATTGAAGCGAAACGCGGCCAAACGTCGGAAATTTCCAGTCAAAGTAGCGACGGTTTTGTTAGCTCTATCGCCGAGGAAATCTTAAATTCACCGCTGATCGTTGCTCCGTTTACGACACCTCCCGCACCATCGTGTTCCTTGTGCCGTTCCGAGTTCACCGGTGTCAACCTTGTCCGCCGTAGACGGCGGCGCGTGAGGAGGTGGTGCAGTCAAAGATTCGACCGATTTGGAATCGAGCTCTCCGCCGTTCAAAAATTTGAACCGATCGTTGTAAGTATCTCGAAATCGCTTAAAATAATTTTTAGAAATTTTTCCGGGATTTTTAGGGCCCCGGAGGACGCCTCACGCGCCACACGCGCCGCCGCAGGGCGAGTGGCTACTGGATACCGGTTTAACCGGTTTTCAACCGGTTCTGACCGGTTTGACCGGTTTCAACCGGTTTGACCGGTCTAAATCGGTTTGACCGGTCTGACCCGACCTGACCGTTGATCCGACCCGACCGTTGACCCGACCCGACCTGACCGTTGACCGTTGACCGTTGACCCTTGACCGTTGACTTTCTTTGACCAAAACTTAAAATGGCTTTGATCGAGCATTAAACGACCGTTAATCTTTTCCGAGTATACCTATCCTGATAGTTTTCGACGTGCCGAATCCGTTTCCGTGGTCCGTTTTGTCAAATTCGAATCCGAAGGTCTCCAAATCTACGGTCAAAGTGGTTGACTTTGACTTTGACCAAGAATTTGAATTTTCGAAAAGTCATACTTTATGTTTTTCGACTCCCTGATTCCGATTCCGCAATCCGTTTGGCCAAATTCAGACTCGAAATACCTCAAATTGATAGTCAAACCCGAAAAATGCTTATATACTTAAGAAGTTTAGCTTTGAACAATTAAATAGGATTTGGGACTGATAAATATTATTGTTTGAAGGTACAAGAGACTCTCCGAATCGTTCGACAGCTCGAACCAGCTCTTCTAGATCAGTTAAACCACGTGTACCAGTATTCACCCGTTCGAAAACTATAGCAGAGCGTGGTGAAACCAGCAATCAGTAGATTTGTTATTTGAATCTATTGTCGAGGTGTGTTCCCTACTTATTACTGAACTGTTTTATTGGTTTTAATATGTGGTACACCGAATTCATTGGTTATTGTTTTATTGATGCACCAATTTAATGTGACAATTCATGGAATATGGCTGCTATCTAATTTTTGTTTTGAACTGGTATATGATTACCATGTTTTTGGATTTATGGAATTTGTGTCACGGTGCAATTGAACTTTGGAATTGAATTACGATG
This sequence comes from Hibiscus syriacus, assembly GCF_006381635.1. Taxonomy (NCBI): domain Eukaryota; kingdom Viridiplantae; phylum Streptophyta; class Magnoliopsida; order Malvales; family Malvaceae; genus Hibiscus; species Hibiscus syriacus. The sequence goes on along the minus strand of NW_024062891.1, from coordinate 538,914 downwards.
GAATAGCTCTGATCAAGCGAACTGGGCCTAATGTGACTCTTGAGGGTCCCAAGATGTTTCATTAGGTCGGCTTTCCTTTGCTGTGTGCTTAGGGTAAGCTATATGGACTTATTGACTTGGGCTTAAGGATACAAGCTTCAGAGCCTATCCTTAAGTCGGCTTTCTTTTTGCTATGGGCATAAAGTAAGCTATATGGAAAATAATTTTGGGAACTACTGATGGTGTACCGGAAAAGGGTTTAAACTATGATTTTCAAAAAGTTAAACTCTTTTACGAATTTGTGAGATTACTGGACTATGATTTGTACCTATTGTGATTTTATGGAAATGTTGGGACACACTGAGCCTAGCTCACCTTTTGAAAATGTTTTCCCATTTTAGATACTGTTGGTTAGATACCTTGGTTCGAGCACTTGGAGGATCAACATATCTCTTGAAGTAAATCAGATTGTAATGTTTTTATCTGGCAAGTTGACTTTATTTTGGTGACATGGACCTTATTTTAAAATATCGGATTTTATAATGATAACTCTTTTGCTAATACTGCTCGGTTTATTGTGATATTGAATTTGAAGACATGTTTTAAATTACATTATTATTTATTGGTACTATATTTACGAGTTAGATTTTGATAGTATAATTTGTTTATAATTTCAGGTTATTTATAATGTGATTTTATATTGATGAAATAACGGTTTCGAAAAATGTATTTAATAATCATAATGTGATCCACTAGACTTAGTCGAAACGCATAGGCCGGGTCTAGGGGGTTACATAGAATCTTGTTTGTTGATCCCAAGTCCTTCATTTCAAATTCCCTAGCCAGTTGTGCCTTCAATTCTTTAATATGATCTTTGTTGGGTCCTGCAACCAACATATCATCCACATACAACAACAATATAACAAAATCGTTATCACCAGATCTCTTGAAATAAGAACAAGGGTCTGCATTAAGTTTGTTGTATCCAAGGCACATAATGAAGTAATCAAATCTCTTATACCAACACCTCGGCGCCTACTTTAGACCGTACAATTTGTTCAACCTGCAAACCAAGTTCTTCTTTTCTTTTTCTTCAAAACCTTCAGGCTGGAGGATGTAAATCTCTTCTTCAAGATTTCCATGAAGAAAAGTTGTTTTAACATCTAGCTGCTCTAGATATAAATTCAATGTAGCACACTTTGCTAAAACTACTCGAACTGTTGTTAGTCAAACCACAGGAGAAAATATTTCATTGAAATCAATACCTTCTTTTTGAGCATATCCTTTGACCACCAGTCTTGCACGATACCTCTCAACTTGATCGTCACCATTTCGCTTGATTTTGAAGACCCATTTGTTACCAATTGACTTCCTTCCTTGTGGTAGTGGCACAAGGTCTCATGTATTATTTTTATGAAGGGCTTCGATTTCTTCTTGCATCGCCATCATCCACAGTGAAGCATCTGAGCTGTTTATTGCCTCCTGGTATGTTGATGGCTCACCGTCCTCTGTTAAAAGGCAGTATGCAATATTACTTTCTATAACATAATCTGAGTGTAAATTGGGACGTCTTCTCACACGATCTGATTGACGAGTTGTTGGAGCTTCAAAACTCTCTGGTTCTTGTTCATAATGTGCTGGTTCTGCTTCAAAAGAATCTCCTTGTTCAAACTCCTTTTCCACATGTATCTGTGTAGTCTCTGACTTTTCAGCGCTACCATTTTCTTCTTTTCTTTGTAGTTTATCTTCTACAAAGATAACATCCCTGCTGATGATCACTTTGCGGGCAGTGGGATCCCACAAGCGATACCCCTTTACACCATCAGCATACCCCAAGAATTTGCATTTCTTGGATTTTGGATCCAGTTTTGAAATTTCTTGAGAGTTGTACATCACGTATACAATACTTCCAAATACATGAAGGTTTGAATAATCAGCTGGTTTACCAGTCCACATCTTCATTGGTGTCTTCATCTCTATTGCAGTTGATGGAGTTCGATTCACCAAATAACAGGCGGTATTGTATGCTTCTGCCCAGAATGATTTTTCTAGGCATGTATCCCTCAACATTGCTCTTGTTCTTTCTAACAAGGTTCTGTTCATCCGCTCTGCCACTCCATTTTGTTGAGGAGTGTTCGCCACTGTGAACTGTCTTTTGATGCATTCTTTCATGCAAAAGTTATCAAATTCTTCGCTTGTGTATTCTCCTTTATTATCTGTTCTGAAACACTTGATCTTATTTCCATAATCAAGTTCCACCCGCGCTTTGAATTTTTTGAAAGTTGAAAACACATCTGACTTCTTCTTAATAGGGTATACCCAGCATCTCCTAGAGTAGTCATCAATAAATGAGACAAACTATTTTGCTCCGCCTAGGGATGTAACCGGTGCTTGCCATACGTCAGAGTGAACCAATTCTAGAACACTTTCGCCTCTAGAATTTGACGTGTTGAATTTCAACCGGTGCTGCTTACTTGTTATGCAATGCTCACACAAGGTAAGTGATACCTTTGTTAAGCCTAGAAGTAGCTTTTGCTCCACAAGGACTTTCATTCCTTGTTCTGATATGTGTCCAAGTTTCTGATGCCATAACATTGCCAAATTTGAACTACATGAGGCAACAGAGGCTTCTGCTTCTAGCAAAGTCTCTCCCTTCAGCATGTACAAGTTTGATGATATCTTTTCGCCTTTAAGCACCACAAGCGCTCCATGGAACACCTTCATGATTCCTTTCCGTGTTTCAATCTTGCTTGTATTATTATCCAACAATCCGTAGGATAATAAATTTTTCTTCAGGCCTTTCGCGTGCCGCACATCTCGAACAACTTTAATTGTTCCATCATACATCTTCAATTTGATGGTTCTCACGCCAACGATCTCTAAGGCATGATCATTATAACTATACACATATTCTCCTGAGACAGGTTCATAATGATGGAACCATTCTCTTCTTAAGGTCATGTGATATGTCGCTCCCGAATCAATGAGCCATATATATGCAAATCTTTTTCTGCCTTCCACGGTGGTTGACACTTCACAATATAGAGCATCTTCATCATCTGAAGTGTTTGCGGTATTGCCTTGTGAATTGGAGTTTTTATTTAGACTCCAACAATCCTTCTTCAAGTGACCCTTCTTTCCACAGTTGTAGCACTTTAAATTCTTCTTGCTCCTCGACTTCGATCTACCATGTTTGTGACTGCTGCTTTGGCCACGTTCTGTTGATCTCCCTCTCATTGTTGTTAACGCTTCTGCTTGTTGCAGATTTATTTGTCTGTCTTCCTTGTTCTTACGCCAATTTTCTTCTTATAGAACAGCAGCTGCAACGTCATCGAAGACTAGACTGGTGACATTACTGTTTGTCAAGTTGATGATGAGTTGATCATACGAATCAGGTAGACTTTGAAGTAGAAGTTCATCATGTTCTTGTTCTCCTATTGTACATCTTAAGGATGTAAGCTGAGAAAATAACGTGTTTAATGTGTTTAAGTGCTCCGTCACTGAAGTAGATTCTGGCATACGGAGAGTGTAAAATTTTCCCTTAAGGAAAATTTTATTATGCAACGATATGGCCTCGTACAATTTGGTGAGATGATCTCATATCTCCTTAGTTATCTTCTTCTCCTCGATGCTTGACAATACTTCATCTACTAATGCTAGATGAAAGTTTGTCATAGCATTCCCGTCCATTTCGATCCATTTGTTGTCATCTGTGAAATCCATCGGTATTTCACTGATAGTTGCTAGACAACCATATTTCCTCAGGATGGCATTCATCTTCAATTTCCACAATGAGAAATTTCTCTCATTGAATTTTTCAATATCAAATTTCGTTGCCATAGCTTCTATTACGGATAGCTCCCACTATTTCACTATCGTGAATAGTTCTCTGGAACCTTCAAAGAATGAGTAATAACTTTTTACTTTCTTATGTTGGAGGATCCACCTTTTGGTGGCAACCACAAAGACAATAAGCAGATATTACACACTCAAATCTGGCTCGGATACCAATTGTTGCGGAAGACGGCTATCGGATAGAGCAAAATCGCAACTGTTAATTTGAGAAAATAAAAATGAAGATAAAAGAGAAACAAAATTTACGTGGAAAACCCCTAAATAATATAGGGTAAAAACCACGGACAACGGTAGAAAATTTTCACTATGAGAAAATAGGAATTACAACTTCTCTCGATCTAACAAGGAGAAAACAATGATAATTCTCTCTTGATAAATAGGAGAAAACAACTCTCAAGAAACTCTCTAAATTCTCTCTAGTGTTGGAAGAAAGCTAGAATGCTTTGGGATGGTTTTGAAGCTAAATGAGCTAGGGTATTTATAGTTGAAGTTTAAGGACTAATTTAAAAATACCCTAAATTACAATGACTAAAATTAAGATTTTACCATTATTGAAAAATTCAACAATTGCTGCATTCATTTAATTCCACTTAAATCCATCGAATTAGTCATGTGCAAAGCCACCAAAATTGACTTTCAACATACTAATATTGCTGCTTATCACACAAGAAAAAGAAAACAAGAAACAAGGAGCAAGGAGCAAAGGAGACTGGAGAGGAAACTCTTTAGGGTTTGGTGTGTTGCGCAATCTTTCATCAATTTATCAAGAATCATATTACTCCATGCTTAGCAATTAGAAATGTATAAATAAATTTACGCACAGCTCTCTCTTTTTTAAGTTAACATGATTCCTAATTTATCATTTTTGAGTAATTCAAATATACATGGACAGTTGGACTGCTTTTCAAATTTTACCATTTTTTCAACCAAAAGAATGAAGAAAAAAAGCCTTTTGCAACTATATTCTAACAACATGTCTGGCTTAGGGAAAACATCTAGAGAAGATAGCAACTTGGAGGTCTACTACAAGGAATTAACAGTCACCTCACTGTTTCACAAAGGACAACTCCAAGTCAATGCTTTTACTTGAAAATTAATTAACCTTTTTAATTTATACCTAACAAAAATGATGTCATCAAAATCTTCCAGGAAAAAAAACAAACAGCGTCTGATGAAGCCTAATTCCATTAGAGGTGTTCTATGGGTCTCACAATGGAACTCAGGTTTCATTATTCAAAATTTTAAAATCTCTAATTAATAGTCGAATTGGATTTTTGAATAAAAAATAATTTAACCTAATTAACTTCAAATATTTAGAGTTTATATTTTCATTTTAATCGAAGTTTACAACATTTTCAAATATTTTTCAATACATTTATATATGATCCTAAAATACGTTAACAAGCCAAAGTATAAAAATAATTAAACATATTGAAAATTGAAACAAAAACCATTTATAGCATAAATAACTAAATTAAATTATTTGAATTAGAATTAAATGAACTTATTATTATATTTTTTTATTAAACGGTTGATTTCATTAATTAATCTTAATTTAATAGAAGTTAAAATTTTAAATTAATTGAATTTGATTGATATCTAATCAACCAATTAAAATATATTTTTATTAGTTTTCTCTTTTTTTTCTTTATGTTTCTTCTTCATCTTTATAACCAACGATGACACCAATTTTAGTGTCCATTGGTATTCATTGCTTTTATCTTTATTTTTATTATATTATTTTTTAAATTTTAATAATTATACCCTTATGGTACGCTTCTTTCTATCTATTGACACGTTTTCAGTCGTTTGATTGTTATTTTCATTTATATTTATTCTCCGATTAGATTTGATATCGTCACGACTGATCAAAATAACACTTATTTGTTCTCATGTTAATCTTCCATGCTTTAGACCCTTTGGTTGGATTTATATACGTGATTTATGTTCGTTGATAGTTTTCATGTTGTTCGATTCTAATTTTTGATCAGTTGTAGTCATTCAGTAATTTGATTCCCTTTTGTGGTTCATTTACCGATGTGATTAGATATGTTCGTATCTACCTTATATTCGAGTTTATTTGGTTAGATTTTTAACATTTCTTTATACGTTTCTTTTGTGATCTTAAATAACTAATTTCTTATATTAATAATTGTAGAAAAATATCTTTATTATATATTTAATTTTAAATTGTGATTATAAATCTTCATTGCATTTATATCTTTTATTTATTTTCAATAAAACTACATGATTCTATCTCGTAAAAAGAATTGAGCACGCCTAAGTAACCTAACTCACAAAATAAAAACGTGACAAGAAAAAGAGGATACAACATCCATGTAGAACAAATAATAAGTGGATGTTCCACTAAGAACCAATATGAAGCATGGAGGCTTTGATACATAAGATCATGTCCAATGCAGCCTACGACAACCTTGCATTCTACTCTATTTACATTTTTTTTTTTCATTTTCATAAATTTAATAATTTTCAAACCAGGGTATATAGCTAAGAAGGCCCACGAGAAATGGCACAACAATGAACCGAAGATAACGCCCTTTTATTTATCTTAAATTTTATAATGTTCGATATTTATATGAATTTGATTAACTTTAAAATTGAAATGAATTGAACTTTTTTTAAAATATATATATATATATATATATATATATATTAATATTTTTTTATCTTAATTTTAAAATCAAAATCTCACTCAAAATCAGCTGTCTTTAAATAAAACCCAACTCATTTTTATCCATGATTTTATTCGAAGATAGAGAAGTAAATAGTTAACTTATTATTATAAGTTGAGTGATCGTTATCTCATTGAATCTGAACTCCAACACATAAAGTTGTGTAATAAATGTCGGGGGACAAGCTGGGCTTATCAGAATCAAATTCATTGTCTTCAACTTAAATCAGTAGATGATGATTTGGAAGAGTTCTTTAATTAATTACAAGCCTTATAATCTGAGGTTAATGTATGCGATTGCAATCACAAAAATCTCACCAGACTTTAATGCGGCGGTCCAAGGTCATTTAAGCTGCTCTTTCACAGTTTTTGGGCTCAATCTCGTTGACATGGCAATCTGACATGAGAGTTTTTGGGCTCTTTCATAGATTTGTAAAGAAATTATATCTATATGAAAGGAGGTTGTTAAAGGTTAATTCGTCTACCAGCACTGACCAGATTGGTATGGGTAGTGGGTGAGTGTGAGAGAAGAATAAAAAAACAATAACTCAAACAACAGAAAGATGAAATAGAGAGGGAAAAAATGGAGAAATGAAGGTCAGATTGAAGGGGTTACTGCTTGGAGTTATCAGGTGTGTCTATAAAATAGAAGGGATTTTGTGAAATAAAGGTAAGATGATTATCACTTCATCGTTTTGTTAAAATAAAAGGGATTTTGTAAGATGATCAACAAATATTGGAGGAGTTACTGCTTAGAGAAATAAAGGAGATTTTGTAAAATAAAAGTAAGATGGTTAGGGGATTTTGTAAATTGATAAACAAAGATCATATACTAAGAATATTTCCATAAAATGTATTCTTAATGTTTCGCACATTAGACTAAAGTAATTCAATAGGACGAGAACTGACAATTATATTCAAGTCAAAAGGTAATTTGTGACTCCTGTTAATGAGACAAGATGAAAAATGAAATTTATTTAAAAACACATGAATCAAGAGGTATATTATAATTGTGTAATATACATGCATGCTAAGACTTTATTAGTAGGATGACTATAACTGTGATGAAACTGGGCCATAGACAAGTGGGTTGTTGAATATACTCGGAGGAGCGATAATTGTGGGTAGTAGACGCTACCAACATTATTACCCAAAGAAGAGGAGCTCACGTAGGTTGATCCTTAACAAAAAAAAAAAAAAAAAAAAAGCAAAAATTTAGCAGAGACCTTATTAGTTTGACACAATTGTGAACTAAAACCAAATTTGTATGTAATTGAGGAACACATTGAACTTTGTTAAGGAGAGAGGTTTAGATGATTTGGAAATTGTGGATCGACTACTATGAAATATTAAAAACAAATTATTGCCCAGTTGAACTTCGTCAAGACCATCGTAAGGAGAGAAATCTTGAAGAGGTGTAATGTTCATCGTAATGTGATTAGATGCACCATTATCGAATATCTAAGAATTTTGACAGGATAATGGATGGGAAACAATAGTATTGACAATCGGTGATTCAAGCATGCGTTTTTTTTATAGAGATTATTATTGTAGAGAAACTGAGAAAGTTTGCAGCAATCACGAACTGCATGCCCAAAGAAATTACAAAACTTGCACACAACATCTTATCTCCTAGGATCGCCACGTTGAGTGAACGAACAATGCCCACGAATAGATTCATAATTATCAAAACAACCACTTTTCGTTCGAAAGTCATGAATGGTGCGGTCGGTGGAATAACCACGAACGAGAGTAATCCATTGTGCCATGTTTGTTGTCGTCAGAAGAGAAGAGATCTTAGTCTCATGAAGAAGACACTCATGATCAGTTATGATCTTAGATAACTCAAGCATTATTATTGGTGAGTTACGAACAAGCAGGACATTAACTATGGGTCACTTAATTCATTAAAGCAAGATCTGATGTAATATCTAGCATGTCTTTCATGTATTCGAATACAGATATGGAATCACACGGATTACGAGTCAATTTGAGAGCAAAGGTATGTTTCGGAGATGCACTGGTATAACTCGCAACCAACATATCCTATACAGATTTAGTAATGACATGACAAAATAAGTGGTTGGATCGTATCCTCACAAGTGTCAAGAACACTTACGAGGATTTGCTCTCAATGATACCATGTAAGGTACTCAGGATTAGTCGACTTGGTCACAGTATAGAAAAACTGAGACAGAGCATGGTGTGATTCATCAATATAGTCTATCAAATCGAAATCGATGAGTGTGGCTTCCACCTACCTGTGTCATATAGGAAAGTCGACACACGTTAGCTTGATCAGGTTATACATAATCACCTAAAGACCTAATTATACATAAATCATAGGTTTCTAATTACATAAGATATACAAAAGTTATTAATTAATTAAAATTACTATTGTTTATCCCTAATATGGAATTAAATTTTTACAAAAGAAGGTATTTTGTTTTGGTCACTAGGTATTTTGGCAAAAAAAAAGTGAGATGAAAACTAACATATATATATATATATATATATATATATAATAGGGCATGGAAAAAGAAATGGTGCTAATTAGGTGGTGGGGATGGCATCTTTTCAAAATACAAAGGGAATGTATATTGTCCGGCGAAAGGACAGGTGCGTATTCCTAAGGTAATTGCTAGCTGGTACGATCTAAGATATACAAATTTATGGTGTAAACCTTTAAACAAATATATATATATATATATAAAAAACTTATGTGGGGTCATTTTGGGGGAAATATTTTGTGAAGTAAGGTGAGTTGAAAGTAGTCCGATATGCCATTCCTGCAGAGTCAAATGCGCTCTTATTGCTTGATTAACTGTATATTACTATATTTAATGCTTGGGGGTTGGAGTTGAGACACCAAACCCCTTTGGCTGAATTTGAAACATATAAGCTAATTTCCCAGCTCTTCCCCACCATTCATTTGGCATTTTCAGATACACATTTCCTCTTTAGCTTCAACATTCCTTTGTAATCCATTTGGACCAATGGAGGATGTACAACTTATTTAGTGCGGAAAAGTATTCACTCTTAAATCTAAATTTTCTTGGATTAGTTATTTATTTCATCAATTGTGCTCACCCTGAAATTTCATTCGTGTATTCCCTATAAAATTTATATTATTAAGACATATATGTCTATCTTCAAAAATATTTTTAAACTTGCAAGTACACAATTTTGCTTTTACACAGATCCAAACATGGACAAACTCAAGTTATAAGTAGGAAGGGCAATGTCCCCCTCAAACTTTGATGGTCTAGTTACCTTCTAAGTCATTTGTAGTTTGAAATCATTGCAATTAAGTCGTTGTCCCTCACAAAATATTTGGTATAATTACTTTTTAGGACACTATTAATTTTAAAATTAATGAAATTAAGTTTTGACCCCAAATTTATCTAGTTTAATTACTTTTTAAGACCTACAAATTTTAAAGTTAATGAAATTAAACCCTTAATCTCTTAGTTTTTATGGTTTAATTTCTTTTATGACTATTTGTTATAAAGTTAAACAACTTGCACCCTCATAATTTAATCTTGACTCGTCTCGGAATCAAATGCCTCAACACCATCTTCAAGTAGCGTGATGACTTCATTTACTCATGTATGGCCGGTATTGATTACGTGCTCCTCACATTGTTTTTCTTGTTGGTTGAAGACAATGATTCTAGGTTTCCAGATGGGGAAAGGGAAATTTTCTTTCAATTTATTTTCATACATAATATAATTTGTTATGTCATATATTCCTTTTATAGTTTATATTCGACATTCATAGATGCTTTTCTTAATATTATAGTCCCCAATTCTTAAAAAATAATGAATTATTAGAAGTAAAAGAAAGAAAAGAACGATGCATGTATAAATAACTGAGATTGTATTATGGATCACAAACGTAAACGAGTTAACTAATCCATAATAGAAATTACGTTCATGCATCGATCAAAGCAACAAATTAATGCGTTGGGGCATTGTAGAAAAATACTGATAAAAAGAAGAATCAAATTTTGTAGAGGAATAAGGTCAAATAAAAAGGACAAAAAAATTAAATTAGTAGTGTATTTAGTTGTCTTGATTGAATGTGGTTAGGTATTAATTAAGCGACCCTTGTTCTATAGTGTGCGCTGTCTGGGCAGTTTTTAGTTTAATGTATTACATTAAGGTTCATTTGATAATGTTATATATCTAAACGTATTTTATCTAAAATTCGGGTTTGAAATTAAAATCATTACCAAACGAGTAAAATTTAAAAGTAAAAATGTGTTAGAACTGTAGTTTTAAATCAACCATAAAAACTGAATTTTCTAGCTTTTCCAATTCAAGTTTCCATTTAGAAATAAAATTATGCTTTTACTCTTACTGTGATGCATGAGCTCCGCTCCTTGTCCAGGAAAAAAGAATTTAAAAATTGAATCTATTGAACATTTATATCTTTGTTTTTTGTATATCATGAGTGAAGAAAAGTTTATTGAATTGTATTGTGTTGTGTTATATCATCCTTGTATCGTTCTCTAAACTGTGCAATACAAGTTATATTATATTTATATAAGATTATTGCTTTTTCTAAAAAACATAAATCAGAATATTCTCATATGTAATGAATTACAGGGGGAAAATTTAAAAAGACAGATGTTACTCAGGGATGGGAATGGGACCCGAACAAGTCGGGTTTGATCCGACCCGACCCGATCGGGTCGGGTTTTTAAAAAAACATTCGGGTTTGGGTCGGGTTTAAAAAAATTTGGGTTGGATTCGGGTTTAGGGTGAAAAATACCCGACCCGGAAAAAATATATAATTTTACCTTATATATTTATGAATAATTACAATAATACCTCTCTATATATTATTTTTTTAATTAAATCATTTTTTTATTAAATAAAAATAATATTTTTATTATATTGGGTCAGGTTCAAATTTTATCTAAAAAAGTCGGGTCGGATGGAGGGTATATATTATACGGGTTCGGATGAGATTTCGGGTGGATGAGTCATTATTCTCGGGTCAGGTCGGGTGGACCAAAAATCCGACCCATGCCCATCCCTATTGTTACTTGTATCGAGTTGTTGTGCATGCACTTATGTCATATTATTGTGAAACAAATAGTCTTGTTGATGCGCTTTCGAGATGAGGAATTGTTCGATCTTCATGGTTCTAGGTCTCGTAAATTGTTGGGACTTTTATTTTATTTTTGGGAATATTATGATTGTCTTTTGATTGAGGGATGAGCATTGTTTTGGTCACCCTTACCTAATCCAAACGGAAGTCGAATCGACAGCATTATCAAAAATTTCAATTATACATATTCACTTACACATGCCATATAAAAAAATTTATAACTTAAACAACACAACACATTTTCATTTAACAATTTATGCTAATCATATATATACCAAAGACACAAAAGTCTTATCCCCAAATCAAGTCTCATAATCTATAACGATGATACATAAAGTTTTCTTTTACTAATTATATATGATTATTATCCTCAATTGATTTTTCTACATAATTTACAGTATTGTTAAAATAATATCACAACACAATATTTCAATTCCTTGTTAGATAATTAAATCAAAATATAAAGAATCAAACATATTTTAACCATAATATATGATTTAACGCTGGATAATTATGTCATCTTCATGTCAAATATCATTATTTTAACTTGCACATATATCACCAAATACAATTTCCATACTTTATACACTACGCATATCATAATTGAATTATGAGGGGGGAAATGCCTCAATAAGAATGATGTATTAAATTATGGAAAAAAATAACAATCAATTTTATATTAATATCATTATGTATAAATTAGGCGTGAGTGTTTGATCGGATCGAGTCGAATAGATTCTTTTTTGAGTTATTCTAGGTAAAGAGTCACATTTTACAACTCAAACTTTAAATGAATTTTTCTCAAATTGAGTCGAGTTTATAAAATTCGAGTCGAGTTGTTCGAGTTTCTTTTTAAATTTAATTATATATATTTATAATATTATGGTACTATTTGTGTCGAGACAGTATTTGCCCAGTGAAAACAAATGTCGTTATTTTCTAAATATCGTCTCGAAAAAATAAGTGTTTTTCTTCTTGCATAAGATAACACACAATTTGAGGAGTCGCCACCAATCATTTATCGAGGTGTGATTGGTCACAAAAAATGATATGTTATTTTAATAAAATTTATAAAAATAATATTAAAATAACACAAAAAGGGTCGCTTACCAGAAAATGAGTTCGAGAGTCGGTTACGTGTGGGGAATGATTAGCACCCCACAACATCCAAAATTGATATAGTTTTTTATTAATTAATGTCTTCGCAGTAAAAATTTATAAATTTGAATTTAATTTAATTTATGATCCCTTCAACAAACATTAGGGTATTATTTTATACCAATAATCATTTTAAATACATTTCTAATAAGTTAAGGAAATATTTTTATGATTCATTGTATAAAATAATATAACCCGAATACATATATAAAATATTAAAATTATAGGGATTAAATCGTAAAATATCAAATTTAACGGCCAAAAACAGAAAGATCATGAAATATAGGTACTAACATTGTAATTTAACCATAAATACTAATCAGGATTAAAATATAAATTATTAAAATGGTAGGGACTAAATATGATATTTATCCTAAATATATTTAAACATGATTAGGTGACTAAACATAATAAAATAAAATGTGAACACAAAATTAAAATACGTAGAAACCTGATTCAGTGACTAAAATGATAAGTTACAAAACATGAGGAACTGCGGACGGAGTTTTTCCATGTCTGAATTACACAGAGGCCCCTCCCCAAAACGACGTAGTTTCCGGGGGTATAAATACCCCTTAGACCGACCTTTAAGGTCATTTCTCTTTCATTTCCTCTCTTTGCTTCTCTCTCTTATAGAAAAGCTCTGACTTCTCTCTAGAAATCTTCCGTCGGAGGGATGCCGACTACCGGTCGACCACTGTCTGCCGACACCGATAACCAACGGTGGCCAAAATTTACAAAATTATACCAAATTGAAGCCTTATTTCCCCTGAACACGAATCCGAGTTTACTGTCTACCGTTCGATGTTTCGGCTTTTCAACGACGTTTGAAACCTCTGATGATCGTGGGTAAGTCTCTCGATTTCTTTTCTTTATTTTTCTGTTGGTTGTTGTTTGCTCGAAATTTGGTTGCTTTTGTTATTTGTTTGATGTCGTTCCTCTTCGTCTGTGTTTGTGTCTCGTTGTTCGAATGACTCTTTGTTTATATGTCTGTCTGTCTGTCTTGCAAGTTCGATGGCCTTTTTATAGGTCTCCATAGTGCTTCGTAATGATGAAGCTTTGGTGAGTCACCGGAGCTACGGTGGTGACTCACCCTAGGGTCGATGAGGTGTGCAGCTATCCTGCTGCTTCTGGAGTCTTATAATGAGGCGGTGGTGGCGTGGCAGCATCGGAGTGGAACACTTGGACGGTTGTATATCATCAACGGCGGCGAGATGATAACCCTAGGGTAATGATGAAACCCTAGGGTTTCTAGAAGCTTCATCTGGACCCTCCATTTTCACTTTGATCGGATAGTGGTGAGAATGCTGGCGGCTAGAGTTGAGATGTGTGAAACCCTAGAAGAGTTTGGGCCTTTTGGATCGCCTGGGCCTAGACCGGGTTTTGGATCTGCTAGGGTTAAACTTGTAAAACGGGCCTCTAGGATTTGTTATCAATTGGGCCTTCAAACTTGTAATTAGGCCTCCTGGTTTATTTAGTTGGGCTTGTAATAAAATAATATATATATATATATAATTATATTACTACGTAAACTCAGACGAAAATGATTGCCGACAATTTGATTTTAGTTTAAACGATTTTCTATAACCATATACAATACATATACATTTTATTCATATTTTTTCATGTGATATACATATATCATATAGAGTTGAGATGTTTGACTCAAACTTGAAAATCAATCCACTAATTACTACAATTTTTGAGTTATTCGAGTTTTATTCTATAACTCGAATCGAATTTAAATTTTTTTTTGAGTCGAGTCGAGTTTATGAAATTATAACTCAAAATTAATTTGAGTTGAGTTTTTCAAAGTTGAGTCGAGTCGAAAAAATCAATTTTTCAAATTAAGTCGAGTTACTTTCACCCCTAATATAAACAAGCAAAACATATTAGGATTGTTAAATTAAGTTAAATAAGTAGTTAATATATTCATTAATATTAAATTCTTTCAAGAAGAAATATTGTGTTGATAACTTGCGGTAAAATTATAAAAATTGTTACAAAACTAAATTTAAACAAAATGGAAAATATAAAACACAAATGAGATGAAAATAATCACACCATCACAAATAATATACTCTTATTTATACAGAGAAATTAGATTCTACACATTTCTAATACATAATAAGAGTTACAAAGAGATGAAAGACGAAAATTTGGTTAAAATGAATACCCGCCTAACAACATTATAACAAAAGATTACTTCCTTTTGATAAAATTAATTAATATGAATATAATACAAACCAAATGATTTCGGTAGTAAAGAAATTATTATTATTCTTTGAGATTTCGAGTTTGAATACTATAAATTCCAAAGATGTAAATTAATATCAAATAATTTAAAAATTATCTTTAAACAATTATAATCTCATGCTTATCTCATATTAATAAAAAACAATTCCTCTTTCACCATGATGATATTTTACTTGTTTATTATATCCATGCATTCATTTTAATATCATTTACTAATGATATGATCTACTTTCACCCATAACTAGGAGTGTAAACGAGTCAAGTCGATTCGAAAACTCTGAAATGAAGCTTGATTAGACTCGAAAACTCACGAGGTTAAAATTTTCAAGCTCGAATCGAACTCAAAATCCTTAACTGAAGTTCGTGAGCAGTTCGAAATAAAAAAAATCTTAAACTTAACTCGATTGAAGCCTCAAACTCGAACTCGAACTTAAACTTTAAATACATGAAAATCTTATTGTATTTAAAAAATCAATACATAAATGTTAATATTATTAATATTTTATTTTAAAAAATTAAAATCTTAATATATTATATTTTCGAGCTGCTCACGAGTCTTTTGAGTCGAATATCAAGTAGCTCGTTTTGGCTAGTTAATAACTCGAGTCGAGTTCATTCACTCCGAATATTTATTGAATCTTAATCGAATTAATATAAAATAACTCACGATCTATCTTGTTTCATTTATAACGCTACCCAGCACCATAAATGTCACCGTTATCGCGACTCTGATCCATAGAAAACAATGATATAATATAGAGATTCGATAAATGAAGAGTACTTTTCCAATTTCCAACGCCAATTCTTGGCCTCGAAATCAAACCGCGGACTTAACTCTGGCTGGGTCCGCCAATGATGTAAACAGCGAACAACACACGCACGTAAGCCAAGGGCTCACCTAATGAATTTAGGACAAGCCCTCTCACCCCATAATATCTTAACTTGTCAGCTTTCATTAAACTGGCTGGTAGACCGACCAGTCAAATCTTGTTAATCATATAACACAGATGAACCCTAACTACCTACTCCATTTTCTTATTTACTTTTCGCTCCCTGTGAAATTTATAGTACAAGTTCACAAACATCAATCTCTAAGCTATACGACCCTTCAATATATTTTCTTTTTTGTTTCCTTTTTGATCTGAAAGTATGGGTTATTTCTGTTAAATTTGTTGTTTCTTCTGCCACTTCGTTGTTCCTGTCTATCCTTCCTTTTCCTTTACGTTGGTTGCTTTTTGCTTCTTCTTCCTTTTAAGTTTTTGAGTTGGGGATAAAGGGTTTTTGTGATTTTCAGCTGCAGATGATGATGGAATGATTTGATTCTTCTTCTTCTTCTTTCTGTTTCTTTAATAATCCGTATATTCTCCAAGGGATTTTTTTCTTCTTTTTCCTCGTTTCTGTCATTAATATTGTTCAACTCAAATTTGAAAGTTGAGTGAATGGCTGTGCAGCCTAGTAACAGGCTTCGGAATATATTGCAGGCGGCGGTGCAATCAGTTCAATGGACGTACTGTATTTTCTGGCAAATTTGTCCCCAACAAGGGTGAACTTTTTTTCTTCTTCTTTACTATTTCTGAAATACCAACTAATTCAGTACCTTTGGTTATAATGATGGAACGGAGTCTGTTTTAATTAGGATCTTAGTATGGTCAGACGGATACTACAATGGAGCAATCAAGACAAGAAAGACAGTGCAACCGATGGAGGTTACTTCGGAAGAGGCATCCTTGCAAAGGAGCCAACAGCTTAGAGAACTATACTACTCATTATCAGCCGGCGAGACGAACCAGCCGATCCGACGACCATGCGCAGCGTTGTCGCCGGAGGACTTAACCGAATCCGAGTGGTTCTATTTGATGTGTGTCTCCTTCTCTTTTCCTCCTGGAGTAGGGTGAGTTCAAGTTCTTCCCCTATTTACTTTTGTGCTCAGTACTATCTTTTTATGCCCTCCATTAACCTCAGTGCTGGAATCTGCCATCAAAAGCAGAAAAAAAGAAGAAAAGTTGAGTGGGATCATCTTTTTTTGTTGTAAACTCTTTTTTCATGCTCCCTACCCATTTTCTTATTTCCATTCCAAGATATTAGGACATTTATCATATTGAGCACACAATTCAATATTTTTCTTCTTCTCCGTCCTAATGAAGAGACAACAAAGAAAAATAAAGTGTAGCTCTTGCTTTATCATTCGGTCTAAGAAAATGGGTTTGTCTATGTGGGACTCTAGTTTATTGCAACACTGATTTTTACCAGTTCACCATGAATTTACCAATGAATCTTTGTGATGTGAAGAAATTTGATGATGCAATAGACAAGAGGTTAGGTGAGAGTCATTAATGTCATTGTCTGGTTCATGTTGTTGGGGCTAGCGAGATTCTTCTTTTTTTCTCTTCTTTGCAGTTCCAATTTGTCTTTTGACAACTTTGATTGGAAAACTAAAGAGGCTGATGAGGAGTATATTCCACTATGCATTTTTTCCAGAAACTACTGTCGAGACGCTTGAAATGGGTCTAATGAGTGGGTGTTAAATGGATAGTGGTGGTTCACCGTCATGGCATTTTTTTCCACAATCGGAGATGCTGCTACTTAGAATAACAAGTATTTAGGTAGTACTGTAGCATGTACTTAGTATTCAGTAATTAATGACAAAGGATGATCAGTTGATCACGTTCTAAACTCTTTGACTGAACCTGTCGGTACTGAATGTCTTGATTAACTTAATTATGTTTAATTGTTTCATATCTTCACTATCAGTTTTATATTAAAAACATATTGAGTTTGAATTGTTTACACGGGATTTGATAAATACGGTGTAGGTTACCAGGAAAGGCATATGCAAGGAAGCATCATGTATGGCTTGCAGGTGCAAATGAGGTTGACAGTAAAACATTTTCAAGAGCAATTCTTGCTAAGGTATTATCTTGACATTGTCTTTTTCCTTGTACGATTTTATAATTAATTAAGACATGTTTTTCCTTAATTAAGACGAAATCTTCAACTAATTAGTCTTCCTTGTTTGTCAACATAAAAATAAATGGTGTCGTACGGTTGGAATAGAGTGCTCGTATACAGGTATATGCATCTATATTTATACTTCTGAATCTATGCAGATTAAAATTCTTGTTAATTAATTTACTTCTGGATTATTGTTGTAGACTGTGCTATGCATTCCTCTCCTTGATGGTGTTCTTGAACTCGGCACCACGGAAAAGGTAATCAATGTTGCGTGTTTTTATTTGTTTCACTAGGGGGAAAGAACATATGATAACGAAGGGACCTTGTTCTTGCATGCAATTGCATTTCAGGTTCAAGAGGATGTAGAATTAGTTCAACATGTCAAACCTTCTTCACAGATCATGATCATAACCCGAATCCTCCTCCACTGAAGCCTGCTCTCTCCGAACACTCCACCTCGGCCGCCTACACTCGGTTCCACTCTCCTGTCCTTCCTCCTATGCATGCAGTTCTAAACCCTAACCTAGAGGACGATAATGAAGAAGATGATGATGATGAAGAAGAGAATGATGATGACGATGGAGAAGAACCCGAATCGGACTATGCCGAAACGGATCGAAATAGAAACATACAAACCGTAGCAGCTTCAGCGGCTGAGAAAAGCGAGATGATGCAGTTTGAAATGTCAGAAGATATCTGCCTAGGGTCACCAGACGATGCATCAAATAACTTGGACACAGATCTTCACATGCTGGCCGTTAGTGGTAACCAGCAAGCCGATCAGCAGCGGCGAGCGGACTCGTGTATAGACGAGAGTCGGGAGTGGCAAATGCTTCAAGAACCAACGAACAGTGGCCTTCGGTCACGTTTTTCAGGTAAAAAACAGTTTGAGACTCCATGAATCTTTTTAAAATATCCTTCCCCAGTGAATACAAATTTAGTCCAAAATGTTAGCTACATAGTTGGGGGATAATAAATAGCTTGAAAACTGTGTTTAACTGTCCATACAATGGCAGAGGCCATTCCCCATGTGGGGCATGTTGGGGAGACTTCCGTCCTAAATTAATAAAGACAGTTTCTTGAGCAGAAACAAATCATGTCCTGCTTGTTATCATTCTTGCTTTGAGTGGGATCTGCCTTTATTGTCTGCAAGCTACCAAATCACTATTTAGATAGCACATGGATTATTTTTTTTTTCCTGTAGGAATCACGACTGCCTCTCATTATTTGTTTAAAAAGTACAAAGAAAGACAAATTCCATCAAAAATAGATTTTTAATAGTTTTATAAATATATTATTTGATGCTTAAACAAATAATTTATTTTCGTTATTATTAGATTTACCGAAAATTAAGCAAAAGATTTGTTGAATTTGATTTGGAGTTTCTTTTGAGTATTTTGTAGGGTCACAGTCATTGGATGGAATTCAACAAGAAAACACCCACTATACTCAGACGGTCTACACCATCCTTGAAGGCCAACCATTCCGTTGGACGGAGTCAACGTCAACCGGTTGTCCAACCAGATCAATCCAATCAGCGTTTTACAAGTGGACAATCCGTTCAGACAACCACCAATTCCAAGTGGCCGTAGAAGGGACGTCACAATGTCTCCTCAAGTACATTCTGTTTAGCGTTCCGTACCTCCATAGCAAGTACCGTGACGAGAATTCTCCAAAGATACGTGACACCAATGGTGGTGACAGGTTCCGCAAGGGGATCCCACAGGAAGAGCTCAATGCCAACCATATACTAGCGGAGAGGAGGCGACGCGAGAAGCTGAACGAACGGTTCATTATATTAAGGTCGCTGGTTCCATTCGTTACCAAAATGGATAAAGCTTCCATATTGGGGGACACCATTGAGTACGTCAAACAGTTACGTAAAAGGGTTCAAGAACTTGAAACACAAAGGAAGGAAATAGAAGCCAATAACGAACGGTCGAGATCAGCAGATTCGCTAAACAGGACAAGTAGTTTGAAGGAACTGAGAAGTGGGGTAACAGTGTTGGAAAGGGCACGGTCATTGGATCCAGAACCGGGACGGGATAAAAGGAAGATGAGAAAAGTTCAGCGGATTGCAGGTGAAGCTAAGCCGATGACAGTTGATTCAACGCAGCAGGAACCGACGGTGGAGGTGTCAATAATAGAAAGCGATGTATTATTAGAGTTGCAATGCGGGTATAGGGATGGTTTGTTGCTTGGTATAATGAAGATTTTAAGGGAAGAACTTCGGATTGAGATAACGGCTGTTCAGTCCTTTATGAATAATGGGGCGTTAATAGCTGAGCTGAGAGCCAAGGTAAATACCTCACCAATTAATTAATCATAATTGTCAATGGTTTCTTATTTCTTTTGGGAATTAAACTGACAGTTTGTGGTAATTGTAACTGAAATGGCAGGTTAAGGATAACGTAAACGCGAAGAAAGTAAGCATAAAGGAGGTGAAGAGGGCCATAAATCAAAAAATACATTCATTCTAAAGGATCCCTTTCTGGTGTTTGATCCAAATCTAATTATTGATTTGAATATAAATGATTATAACAGAACAGTGGAAAAAGATTCCTTCACTTAGGAACTGTGAATGGGAATGGGATATTTATGAGGTTAGGCTGCAGTAATTCCTTTTAACTGCAAACCTAAAAATAAAATAAAGCTGGCGGGAAAAAAACCTGTTCATGTACACAGGATGAATAACTAACGCTCACGGCAATGGTTGTGTTTTTCAAACCTGTATGTGTCATTGCCATAAACTATAGCATTCAATACTATGCTTTCCAGTGACAAAATTCCAGAATTTTAAGTATGAGAACTTTATGGGCAACACATTGTGGACTTGAAAACTTGGCAATATCCCTTTTTTTCTAGTTTGAATCATAGAGCAGCACTTCATGCATGCTTCCATCTCCCTTTTTCCAAACTTCTTGATATAGTTCTGCCTACCACTGCCACCGGTCTTATCATGCGGTTGAGCCTTTTTCTTAGGAACTGCACCCCACAAGAAAAATAAAAAATGTGTTAATCATACCAAATACATATGTTAAACAACCAAGGAATTTCTATTCAGATACTCAATTTAGCTTACTGTAATTCTGATATTTAAATATTTAGAATATATAAATACCACCTTAAACTAAGAAAAACAATAACAAGATTTAAACAGTCAATACATTGAAGACACATGAAAAAGCCCAACATGCCTAGATGGATCAAAGTTTTTTTTAAAGGAAATCAAATTACTTAAAACGCCTAAAACAACTCCATTTCATTACTAAACACTTGGTTTAGCTCAATCTTATACGAAATGTAACAACTATATTAAACATGATAACAAAATATTAAACAATAAACAATTAGAAGACGCACCTCCTTTGCTATATGTAGAGCCATGTCATGCTCAAATTCAAGTTCACTTCACGTAAGTGAGACAGTATCCAACTTGGTAATTTGGAACACTTGTCATGTCGACTATACCTGCATTCATCTACCACTCAGAAGTGGTGGAGGGAAAGGTCTAACAGCAAAGAAATTGAAAGAATATGATAACTAATTCAATTAGGATAAAGAAAAGGGTTCTGGGGTTTTCCAGCAACCAATTCCTATTAAACTCTTACGATTTGCTTGGTTGGGTGGAAAATAGGAGGATGAAAGGAGGGGAAAAGTAGAAAGAAAATAAATTGAGTGTGCCTGGTAGGAAAGAAAATGAAAGGGGATGTCATTTTACATCTTCAACTGTAAAAATAAATTATCCCAAATCCAATTTGGGAGGAAAAGGGAGAAAATAGGAGAGAGAAATGAATTAGTTCAAAATATGTATTTTTCAAAACATAATTTTCTACCCTCTCATTTTTCAACTCTACCAAGCAATAAATGAAAAGAAAATTACATTTTCTTTCAATTTTTCCATCCTTCCTACCAAGCACATCAATGGAAATAAAAATCAATTCTCTATCTTTCCACTTTTCTACCCTTTTAATTTTTCATCCGCCCAATTTTCTTGCCACTCTACCAGGTACCAAGCAAAGCCTTAATAATAATAGTAATTCCCTAAACCTTCTACTATAGTCTTTATAATGTAACTCTCACTAATAGTAGAATAGTTGTATTAGAACTCTTACTAAGAGTCCTATGCTAATCACATAACTATTTAAAATAACATAAAAGATAAAGAACAAAAATAATGTAGAAACTGATAATAAAAAAACTAATCATAAAAGTAAAATAATTAATATAATCTTGGATGCTCCTGCATCAAGAAAACGGGTATCAAAGTAGAACTTTTCAAGAGTTTTTTTATTAACCAATAAAATAATAAACAAGATATACAAATCACTGTATGCAGTCTAAAGTTTCTCTAACTATTATCTTACAGAACCCTAATTATTGGCTCCTACAGTGTCACCGGCTAAAAATATGAAAGATGCCAGATTATTTGTAAAAAGGAAAAGAAAAAGAAAAGAGTTCCTTAATGAAATACTGAATTCTCGGGCTCCCCTTCAACGCACTGACAAGTAACTAACAGAAGAATAGCTTTAGATTTTTTAAAACATAGAATGTTTATTCTTCTAACAGTCTCAACAATGTTTTCACTGTCACAAACTTTAGGTGGAGTGAATCAACAGCCATAAATTAATCAAGTCAATAAAAAAATTATAAATTACAAGTTTAAACAAATAGCAATGAATGAGTGAACTGAAAAAGGCAATACTTCTAGGTCAAGGACAAATATTTTCAGTATACTGGAAAAAGAGGAGAGGAGATATATACCTCTTATCGGCAAATATCATCATCCCATAATCCGCTTTTGAACGAATAACACGGCCCACACTTTGAGCAGCTTGCCTCTGCTTGATAAAGTTGCATGATGAAGAAATAGTTCTCACATTTCATAACCACAAAGTAAGAACATTGAAGTTTCTTTCGGAAAAAGATGGAAGCAGAATCATACCAAGGCATCAAAAGTAAGAAAATCTCCTTCCTTTATCTGGAACGTGTCCCGTAGTACTCCAACCTTGCCAGCAATATTCTGAAAGGAATCCAAGATTACTGATGAGCAGCAAAAGAATATGTAAAACTTGTGATAAATTCAATACTATCAAAACTTATTGTACCTATGATTGCCTATGGCTACAAGTGCAAAAGGAAAAACAGAAACAGGAAAGTTAAATAAATTATCAGACGGGAACTCACTTGCTCAACGTATACTGGAAAGGAACGCCAACATTATTACTAGTCTACCATAATGTCGATCAAAATCGATACCTTCTGCAACCTTTCCCCTGAAAAATGCAAAAGCATTCAGGTGAGTTCATTAGGACGCGATAAGTTACTTCCCCAGTTTATACTAAATAAACTATCATTGCAAAAGACAAAGTGATGAAGACAACCAGTTTTGGTTTTTTGCACGAATGAAACAACAACAATGGCCATAACAGAACAATTGTAAGTCTATGGCCTGTCTAACTAACACCAAAATTATAATACGATTGCATACTCTAATAATAGATTAAAAAGGTATCGATAACAAACAATAAAGATAGAAAAAAAAGAGGGAAAACTCAATCCATTTCATTGTAAAATCCCTATCTTTCTCTTTAGTCTTTATGCATCAAAATGTTTATATTTAGTAAAGGTGTACCTTTGAAACAATAAAGGAAGGACAGTTGTGTAAGAAGAGAAAACCACCCTATTTACCTTTACTGATGAAAGTTCAATATTTCATCATTAATAGTACCTGGCAACAGAGAAAAAGACAGCACCTCTTCCGCAATCACAAGCCCTGCGATAGTTGTCCAAAGCCAATGTGGTTTCTACAACATCTTGCGTCTCAATGAAGACAAGCTTATGTTGCATTATTTCCTACAATAGATGGATTGATAACATTTCATCAGGAAAACTATACGCATAAGCTTTCAATATGAAGTTAATGTCATTCTCGAGTATATGAACCAGCCTATATGTAGGAGACAGATAAAAAAGAAAGGGGGAAAGGAAAGAAAAGAAAGAAGGGAAGAGCTAGAATCGAGCGAAAGATGCCCAAATACTTTGCACAATTTAACAAGAGAACCCAAATAACCTTCAGAATTCCACTGTCATTCCAAGTGTTAATAATTCCATCCATGTATGAATAACTGACAAAGAAACAGACAATTCCATCAGGGACAAAAGAGACCATCTCCAACAAGAGCTTCCCGTAATTCCGAACAACACCAGGATCACTTCTCATATCAAATTTGGTACTAACAGGAAGTTGATCACTGCAAGAACAAACAAATGGAGTAATTGACACAATGTAACTATATTTATAAGGCTTAATATCTCAAAAAGTTACAAACTTGTAAGTACTTATAAGCAACGAGAAAAGATTATAACTGCCTACCTTCCGCGTGTAAGAACCATTGGACATATGCAATCTCTTGCCAAGGACATTGTAAAGCTACAACTGACAACTGGATGAAAATTAAGAAGGCGTGGGTACTAATCAATTGGGCTAAGCGTGCCAGATGTAATAACAACAGATTGGAATTGGTCAAACACAGGCTTTATGGCAAGAGAAGCATCATGACAGCTAAGCTGGAACGCCAAATCAGCAAAGATTAGTATTTTAACAGACTAAACAACATCATGTACTAATGTAATGGGAGTGGGGTGGAAAAAGAAAGAGGATTCACAGGGATGCAAGCACTTGAAAAACCATAGACTCCAGTGTGAAACAAAGGAATAAAATGAATGTTGTCATGAAAGACAAATCATCTACATGACCATCTCTAACAGATATATATCATGCAATTAAAGATTCCATATACACGCAAAAGGAATGAAAATGACCATCTTGATTTTGTTACCCTAGGAAACAAGACAGTGAAGGTCTCAATAAATAGATATTTTGGAGGGGGGGAAATATCAAAGCATGTAGGGACCAAACTGTATGTTATTTGGGATATTATAGAAGTTAGCCAAGATACTGAAACAACAGTAATTCAGAAAAGGAAAAAAACATGCAGAGACCAACCTGCAAGATAGGATCTGGAATATGTGGCATTCTTTCATCAAAAGGTTCAATAATAATTGAAAATCCACGGCCATAAGTGCCTACAAGAGTTGCAAAGTCGCATATTGTCTGGATATGTAAGAACTCGTCTGTGTCAGTGATTTCTAGAGTCAACATGAGTGAATGCAGACGGTCATAACAGAACTTAAGTGTTTTCTGGTCAATTCCAGCATGACTATTGAGAGAGGCAACAAAGCTAACTGGGCTTTCTTTCTCAACATTCTCAGTGTCCAGTCGACCCCTTAGATACTGAACTAATCTACGAAGAACATGTAAAAAGTGCTCCGCTCGACGAATATTTCCAGGCACAGCTTCCTTTAGAATATCGTCGGGCAAGGCAGGATTTGAAAGCCAGTTGTCAGTAACTGCATAAGAGAAGAGGGTAAAATTGATGATTTGGGGCCATCTCAAAACAAATGAATAGTGCTAAAAACATGTTGTGGAAAAGGATTCTAGTTTACGTACTAGGAAGGTTTTGTCTCAGTGCCAAACCCTCTACAAGTCGGTTGTATTCAGCGCGAAGTCTGCTTGCATCAGTGGCCTTGAACCTTCCTACCATGATATACAATTTAAATAAACATATACATAATTTCATTTTGAGAAATTAAGGCGATATTGTTGGGAAATAAACGAGTACGAGTAATTTTTCTATAACCAGATTAGTGAGAAAGCGAAATAAAAGCGGAAAAATAATACCCGAAATTGATAACGGAGTTCAGCCAATTTTGCCTATGTCTCCGGACTGCTGTAGATCTTTTACTAAGAGAGAAAATTTACAGGTGTTTACAAAACACTCACTACTCACAAGAAAACTCTCTAGTATTGAGAGAAAGAAATGATTTGGGATTTGGGATGATTTTGAAGCTAAATGAGTTAGGGTATTTATAGTTAAAGCTTAGGGACTAATCTTTGAAAATACCCTAAAGTGCAATGACTAAAATGTAATTAACCATTGCTTAAATTCAAAAAAAAATAGGTTGCCTAACTTTGAAAAATTAGCAGCCCATTGAATTCCCTTGCCAGCCGCCCCACGTGTTTTTTACTTTCAACAATCTCCCACTTGAAAACTGATTTTAATCTGTTTTCACACCTCGATCGATGCAGCAGCATTTCTGATCTTGTTATTATAGCATGCCAACTGAAGCTGAACACAACTTCAGTTTATCCATAGTCACCGTCTTTGTCAACATGTCTGCCGGTTTTTGAGATCCATTAATCTTTTCAAGTTTCAAAATCCCATTTTACAGAAGAGACCGGATAAAAAGATATCGCAATTGTATGTGCTTCGTTCTGGAATGAAAAGACGGATTCTTTGCTAGATGGATAACACTTTGACTGTCGTAATACAAGACATTGTTTTATTGTTTCTTGCCTAACTCTTTCAAGAAACTTTGGAGCCAGACCATCTCCTTGCTAGCTTCCGTAACAGCGACATATTCTGCTTCAATTGTGGAGAGAGCAACTATCTTCTATAGTTGAGAAACCCAACTCACTGCAGTTCCTCCTAGAGTATAGACATACCCTGTAGTGCTTCTTCTGATGTTGACATTTCTGGCTAAGTCAGCATCTACATAGCCTGTCAGTATCGTATCTCCACCTTTAAAACAAAGTGTTTTGTTTGTAATACCCCGCAAATATCTGATGATCCATTTGACAGCTTCCAAGTGTACCTTATCCGGATTATTTATGTACCTGCTAATAGGTCCCACTGCATGAGCAATATCTGGTCTGGTACAAACCATGTCATACATCAGACTTCCAATTGTTGAGGCATACGACACCTTCACCATGTGTGCACGTTCTTCCTTCGTCTTTGGTGTCTGTTCTTTGGAGAGTCTGAAATGAACACCTAAAGGTGTACTAACTGGTTTAGCATCTTGCATGTTGAACCTGGAAAACACTTTGTTGATTTACTCAGCCTGTGATAACATCAAAATCCCCGACTTTGTGTCTCTCTTGATCCTCATCCCAAGAAGCTGCTTTTCAGCGCCCATATCCTTCATAGCAAACTGCTTCGACAATTTTTGCTTCATGTGTATAATCTCTTGCATGTCTGAGCCTGCAACGAGCATGTCATCAACGTACAATAATAAAATAATTAAGTTATTATCGAGCCTCTTGATGTAGCAACAATGATCTGCTTGGCATCTGGTAAAACCACTGCTACTCATGAAACTATCAAACTTCTTTTATCATTGTCTAGGAGCTTGTTTTAAACCATACAAGCTCTTCTTCAACCTGCATACCAGGTTTTTCTTGCCTGCCTCTATGAAGCCTTCTGGTTGCCTCATATAGATTTCTTCCTCCAAATCACCATGAAAGAAAGTTATCTTTACATCTAACTGCTCAATATGTAGATTCTCTGCAGCTACAATTTTCAACACCAGTCTGATTGTAGACAGTTTTACGACTGGAGAGAAAATTTCATTGTAGTCAATACCTTCTTTTTGCTGAAAGTCTTTGACAATCAATCTTGCTCTGTAGCGTTTGCTCCCATCATGCTCTTCTTTGATCCTGTAAATCCACTTGTTGTGTAACGTTTTGTTGTCTGGTGGTAATTCAGCTAATTCTCATGTCTGATTTGACATAAACGAGTCCATCTCATCTTTCATGGAAGACTCTCACTTGACAGAATCCTCCACCTGCATTATTGGGTTGGTTTAGGAATTCTGGTGGAGCGTCTCAGTTCTGGTGTGCGTGATTCTTCTTGAACTGCTTCAGTATTGATCTGAACATCATTTCCAAAAATCTCCTCAAACTCAGCAAATTTCTTTGTTTCAGCTTCGGTATTGGAGCTACTTGATTCTACAGTTGATATGTCTTTGTATAACATTCTCATTGAAAATGACATCTCTGCTTCTGATGATCTTTCGATTTTCGTAGTCTCAAAACCGGTAACCGAACTCATCACCACCATAACCAACAAAGACACATTTGTTGGACTTGGCGTCAAGTTTATTTTTTCAGCAGAATTTATGTGTACATAAGAAATACAACCAAATACTCTTAAGTGTGAAGGGTTTATTTCTTTCTTGCTCTAAGCTTCCTCTGGTATTCCACCAAGGGAACTAATGGCCCACGGTTGATCAAGTAAGCTGCAGTGTTGATAGCTTCAGCCCATAGCAATTTGAGGAATCCGGCATGTATCCTCATGCTTCTTACACGTTCATTCAGAGTTCTGTTCATACGTTCTGCTACGTTATTATGTTGCGATGTCATGGGAACTGTTATCTCTATCTTGATCCCATTGTTTGCGCAGAAATCTCTGAATCTATTATTTTTGTACTCTCCTCCATTGTCAGACCTCAACCGCTTGACTTTCAGACCAGTCTCATTTTCCACAATGGCCTTCCATTTTTTGAAGGTATCAAAGACTTCTGATTTCTTCTTCAGAAAATAAACCCACACCTTTCTTGTAGAATCATCGATGAAGATGACATAATATAATGAGTCTCCAAGAGATGGAACTGGAGATGGTCACCATATATCAGTATGAACCAACTCTAACTTTTCAACCTTGAGTGTCTTACCAATCTTTGTAAAGTTTACTTTCTTTTGTTTGCCAAAGATGCAATCCTCGCATAGTCCGACATCTACATTCTTTAGATCCGGCAGCTTCCCTTTTGACAAAAGTGTCTTCATCCCTTTCTCGCTCATATGACCAAGCCTTTGGTGCCATAG
Source organism: Hibiscus syriacus (assembly GCF_006381635.1). Lineage (NCBI taxonomy): Eukaryota > Viridiplantae > Streptophyta > Magnoliopsida > Malvales > Malvaceae > Hibiscus > Hibiscus syriacus. The sequence continues at coordinate 510,175 of NW_024062891.1, read as the reverse complement.
ATTTGATTTTCCATCAGCATCTGCTGCAACAATGATATTCTCTAAGTTTAAGGTTACATAGAGAGTATCAGTCTTCTTACCATGAGCATTGAGGAGTGCTCCTTTGATAATCTTCCATTCACAGCCTGAGAAGGTTGTACTATATCCTTCTCTATCAAGTTGTCCAACAGAAATCAAATTTCTTTTGAGGCCTGGAACATGTCTCACACCTTTCAACTTCCAGGTGGTCTGGTTTGACAACTTTAGTCGGATGTCTCATTTTCCAACGATCTTCAAGATTTCATCATCAGCTAGATGAACTTTCCCAAAATCACCACTGACATAGTTCTCTATGATTTCTCGGCATGGGGTGGAGTGAAAAGATGCTCCTGAATCCAAGATCCATGATTCAATCGGACTGTTGACGCTTAGAATCATATCACATGTCTCCTCTGTCATGTTGGCAGATTCCTGTGCGCCGGTATTTTTCTTCGGTTCTCGACAATCTCTTTTAAAGTGACCCTCCTTGTCCAGTTATAACAAGTAAAATATTTCTTTCTCATTCTTGATTTTCTCATTCTGGATTTGGATCTACCACGATTTGAATTTCTTTCTGAAGTTCTTCCTGTGAACTCCGTGTGTAAGGCTGAGGAGGTTGATGCTTCATCCGATTATCTTCGTCGAATTTCTTCACTCAATAACAGATCCAGAAACATCGTCGAATTTTAATTTGTTGTTTCCCGACGAGCTGTTGACTGCTGTAACAGTAGCATTCCATCTGTCTGGTAGAGATGATAAGAGAATTAAAGCTCGAACTTCATCATCGAATTCAATTTCCACTGAATTCAATTGGGTTGTGATTGTGTTGAGTTCATTTAAGTGTTCTGTCACCGATGCCACTTCCGCCATCCGCAAATTGAATAATCGCCTCATCAAATGAACTTTATTTGAGGCTGATGGCTTCTCACACATACTGGAGAGAGCCGTCATAAGACCGGCCGTGGTCTTTTCCTTTGCTATGTTGAAAGCAACATTGCAGGATAACGCCAGTCGGATAACTCTGAGGGCTTGTCTGTCGAGAAGAAACCAGTCTTCATTCTTCATGCCCTCTAATTGCTTTCCTGAGAGGGGTTGATATAGATTTTTCTGGTACAAAAAATCTTCGATCTGCATCTTCCAAAAGCCAAAGTCCGCATCATCGAACTTTTCAATTTTCACATTCCCTTCGTCTGCAGTCATCGCTCCCACTCGAATCTGGCTTCGTTTGGATCGTTTCTGACAATTCTTGCGAACCACCGTGTATTAGAACACCTCCATCGACAAATTCGTATCGCCGACAAAATGTTTACTATTTACGAAATTCACTATTCACGTAAATAGTAATAAATAGTAACCTCGTAAAAAAATTGACAAAATTCACAACCAAAAGCTCTGATTACCAGTTGTTGGGAAATAAACGAGTACGAGTAATTTCCCAATAACCAGATTAGTGAGAAAGCGAAATAAAAGCGGAAAAATAATACCCGAAATTGATAACGGAGTTCAGCCAATCTTGCCTACGTCTCCGGATTGCTACAGATCTTTTACTAAGAGAGAAAATTTACAGGTGTTTACAAAACACTCACTACTTACAAGAAAACTCTCTAGTATTGGGAAAAAGAAATGATTTGAGATTTGGGATGATTTTGAAACTAAATGAACTAGGTATTTATAGTTGAAGCTTAAGGACTAATCTTTGAAAATACCTTAAAATGCAATGACTAAAATGTAATTAACCATTGCTTAAATTAAAAAAAATGGGCTACCTAACTTTGAAAAATTAGCAGCCCATTGAATTCCCTCCCCAGCCGCCCAACGTGTTTTTTACTTTCAAAAGATATTCTACTCAAGAACTAACCTAAATTGCTCCTAATAATCCCCTACCTATCCTTTTCACTCTCTAGTTTCAACCAAAACGGTAAATTTCATTAATGTGATAAGAAAATATCAGAAGGAAAAAAATGTACCTATCAATCTCTTGACTTATCCTATTAAGATTCCTTGTAGCTCCTTCCAGTGTCTGTCTCCTAACACTGACACTAAGTGCTTCTATACACACATTGTCAATATTATGTGCCTCATCGAACACCACAACAGACTCCTTCTGCATTTCCTTCGATATAATCCCAGCCACCTTTGGATCAAGCAAATACTGATAGCTGTAAACAACCACATTAGCAAACTGTACCATATGTCTTGCCAAAAAATACGGACACCACCCTTTCTCCTTCCCAAACACCCTCAAGTCCTACAAAAACGATGCCAAACATAAAATTTTAATATCAGTTATAACATAATTAGACTGCATAAATGTAAAACGATGTCTAATGGCACATTTTGCTTTCCACTTCCCTAAGCAAACAACCTAATAGCACTTAAACAATCTTCAAGACTCATTGTTCGCAATTGAAACATAAAATTCAAATCATTCATTTACTATTTACAAACAATCTATGAAAAGAAAAACAAAAAGTCGGATACCTGAAGGGTATAAACTCCGGGTGGCAACACGGCGGAAGAAGCGGCCCTCTCATAATTCTCAAAAAACTGACACGTAGGAACATTGGGATTCTCCGCCGCCATAGCTCGAACCCAACTCGCCGTCAACTTCCTACAGCCAGCATCCACGGAGTCCCGGTTCTCCGCCGCTAAAACCGTGGGGTTCACGCAGAGATTCTTCCTGGAAGAAAGCCCAACCGCAAGAATCCTAGCTTGGGGACCCAAATGTTTAATCTGGTAATTGTGCAAGAGCTTCAATTCGGCCAAGGTCTTTTCCATCTCATGAACAGTGCGGGTACAGTAAATGAGCTTGATGGAGCTCTGGGGTTTGGAGAGAGAATAGCTAGTGATGAGAGAGAGTAAGGCGATGGTTTTGCCGGTGCCGGTGGGCATTTCGAGAAGGCAATGGCCTTTGGAGTCTAATGCTCGTTTCAGTTCGATCATGTAAGCGTATTGTTCGGGATAGATGTAGTCGTAAGGGAAGTAGACTGTAACATCTTCGATTTGGAACTTCATGAGGTTTTTCTTCTTTTGGGTCTTAATACGATGTTTAGGGAAAAGGATTTAGAGGTTGAAAATGAAGGATTTGAGGAGGGGTGGGTGCTCCACTGTTTTTGTTGATTTTGCTAAAACAATTGCCCTTCTCCCTTCCCAAAAAAATAAATAAAGAACGGCAGTGGACCAATAGCCTTGATAGGCCCTGCGAAATCTGTCCATTCTATTCTTATGGCCATTTCAAATCAGCATCGGTGGCTAATGCAAACAAATATTATCCTTGTGTTTTTTGGAGCTAAAAATCATTTTCTTAATTTTGTTCCTTTGAAAAGATGTCCCATGAGAGATAGACCTTATCATATATAATCCTAATTCCATCATCGGTAATCTCAGTGTATGTCTGAAAATTACACTAAATGTTTTCATCAAGGAGAGTATTGTTCTCCTGTCTACAATTTAAATAGTTGTGTTTATAAAATATATATGTATTATCAATGATTGATAAAAATTTTGAATCGATACAATTTTATAATCACCTCAAACTATTTAAAAATAATAATGATCAAATCTTTTAATGGAAATATGTTATTTTTATATGGAACCTTAGAAACACTTGTTCTAATGATAAATGAGAAATTAAAGATGTAATGTATTTGATATTTAAAAAGATGGGTTGAATGTGAAGTAGAAATATTCCTTGTTTGGGCTGCTTCATTCGCTATAATTTGAACTTCGTGGATGATGTAATCTTTGGACTTAGAAGGTTTAGCAACTTGGGATTGTATAACAAATCAAAATTTTTATTTTCAAATTACTTCAAACATAATCTCCAATCATACATATAATAAGGATTGTGAGTAATTATAGAAACCATCCCATGTGGATGCTTTATAATTGGGAAATATGTCGTATAATTATTTCTTAAAAAGAGGCAAAATAAAAAATTGTGCATTTTCTAAAGATGGAAAGTAATTTATGCTTTTAAAAATCAATTATAAAAATAATAATGATAATGTAATTTGAGTTTACCAATCACGGCAACAATCGTAAATCTTGAATTTGTAATAGACATTTGGTGGAGGAATAATTTGGGCATTTACAGAAAGTGCACGCATCTAATATCCCAACTGAATCATGTGTTGTGTTCATCCTTTGATAGGGTCACAATTGAATATGTACATCAAAATTAACCATGTATAATACTTGTTGGCAGGATAAAATAAGTTTATCATCGTTTCAAGCCTTTCATTGTTTTAAGGGAGAGAAACACGAGTAAGATAAATTACCTCATTTCAAGTATTTTGATGGCTACAACTGAATAAATCCGCTGTAGTACAACAGTTAAAATTATTCATTCAAAAAACAAATAATATGTCAGCACATAGTATTTCTATTATTTTGTTTTCATATATATGTAGGGGTTGGACAATCAATAGGTTGTTGACTGATCCACATATAAATGTATGCTAGTAGACATACTATCAAAGACTACTCCTACAACCTAATCGATGGTATGGGGTGAGTATTAACTATGTAATCCGATGCATTACCTTAATAAACTATTAATCCCCTAAAAAACATGAGATCAGTTATATGCATTCGATATGCCCAGTCTCAACATGTAACTTGGGAACCTATATGTTGGCTAGCGAACTAATGATAGCGTGCTTATTTATTGATAGATCATTTAAGATTTAAAGCTGACTTGGATAGAGAAAGGTCCTTTTCCAAATGTCGCACGGACTACAAAGTCAAATAAAGAGATATGTCCACGACACCATGAAACATGATTTGCCATTGCTAGGTTAAAACATAATATTCGAAATCCTTGAAGGGTAATAGTCTGAACAGTTAAAAGCGATTTGTCATTGCTAGGTTAAAACATAATATTCGAAATCCTTGAAGGGTAATAGTCTGAACAGTTAAAAGCGATATAAAATGGATTAGGTCGGTGACTTGGATGTCAGCAACGACCTTGTCTATATACAAAAATTGTTGCAATGAAATACGTGTGGAGAGCAATGAAGTAGAACACGTAAGTTAGGTTAGACGAGTGGGAAGACCACATAAATTGGTGGGAGATATCCAATTCTTCACGTTCGCTCGATGAACCCCATCTTTGAGAAATATTCGACATCTTAGAATATAATATTGAATTTAGATTTATTTCCAAGGAAATTAATATATTAAAAATCAACGAATAAAAGAAGAGGATGAGATATTAACTGATGCACTTATGTGGTGCATTTTGGGGTATACATATATATTGCCTTGTCAGTTGTCATTCATATAGGGCCGCAGACAACTCGATCTTAGCTATATTTCCAATGCATAAAATAAAAAAAAACGTCGTGAGTTTATTGGTCAATTTTGAAAGGGTTTTCTTTTTGCTGTCCAAAGATGGTTGGGTGGATCCTGGGCACAGTGGTGGGGCTCACGTTCCTACGCCTTACCTTTGTTTAATTTAAAGAATAAAAAGGCTAAACCCCGAAGCTAAATCCTTTCTTCCTCCATATTTCCATACCAGTACTGAGCAAGTGCATGGAAATTAATGGGCTGTTGAGAATTTGAAGGAAAATCTGAAACCATAAGTAAAACTAAAGAACGAACAATATCACATTCAACAAAAAAATTACTGCTTCTGCTAGGTTAGGTTGAATAAACCAACCGAAGTAACTAATCAGTTGGGGGGGGGGGGGGGAATTAAAACAGGACCACCCAGCATCTCCGTACACCTTGTAATATTTTCAAGTAGGTAAAGTTTCCGAATATTTCCACCACTAATACAATCTAAGTTACATATAATTTAAAGAGAAAATAATCTCAGTGACAAAAAATGTCTTATAATATATGAATTTAATCAATTTTTTTTAGATTTGTCAAAATGACCAATAAATTCGCAATGCGAATTCCAATTTCGTAACTCAGTTTCTAATTTCGCAACGCGAATATGTAAATCGCATTGCGATTTTCCAAATTCGCGTTGCGATAGTCAAATTCTCAACGTGATAGTCAAATTTGCAACGCGAAAGTCAAATTCGCAACTGAATTTCAAATTCGCAACGCGAATTTAATTTCGTAACAGGTTTTTAGTTTCGCAACACAAATGTTTTGGGTATATAACAACGCAGCAGCAACAACTCATAACCTAAATCCCTAAATCGCAACTCATTCCATCTTCATCTACCACTCTCTTCGGCGACATCCGTTCCTATATCCAACGACATCCTTCCCCATCTCTATTTTTTTTACATAATTTTATTTCTATATAATTTTTCAATGATTTCTCTCCTAAATTATCAACTATCAACTTAATAAAGGTATGTTTTTCTCTAAGTTAGTGATGATATCTAGTTTATAGCTCGTTTGTTTAGTAAATTAATTTACAATTTTTAGAATGAAATCATATAATGTTGATCATGTTTTGATAGATTTGTGTTTTAGAGGGTCATGAGAGAATGTTCATGGTGTTTTACAATATGTGTCTTTACCCATGAATCTTCAACTAAAACTGTCATTAAAAAAGTTATCTTATGAAACTCTAATGTTACGTGTTGCAAAGAAATTGAATTTAGAGCCTCTAAGTGGATTTAGGTTATCTTATCTGAGAAAATGTAAAGTTTATTTGTTAACCGACAATGAAGATGTTGAACGATTCATTGCTTACATTAGTGTTTCGCAAGAAGATGATGTTACATTATATGTTGTTGAACCTAGAAGTAGTGAAGTTGGGTCAGTAGCGGGTAGTAATCAACTAAGTTCTTCAACCCAAAATTTAATGGTTCCACCACAATTTCATCACCAAACAAATTTTGTTTCACCACATTTCCAATACCAGACACAATATCAAACACAATCTCAAAACCTACAACCTTTTCATAATCCAAATCACAATCAACTTTCAGCACTAAATTCTGGTTTTCGTATTGACCAGTTAGACGATTATGAGCCAACAGAAAAAATTGTGAGTACTAGTCAATATTCCAAATTTGATCTTGGTTAATACCCGGACTTTGATCTTGATTAATACTCAGATTTTGATGATATGATGGAAGAAGAAACAAACCCTGCATGTAATGATTTTGATATTGGTCAAAATCTGAATTTTGATGATGAAACAGCCGTTGCCGAGGAAGATGTTGTTAATGATAATGAGGAGGAAGTTACGACTGTGAATGAACATGTTGAACATCTATTATGTAATTCATATAACCCTGAAGAATAAAAAGAAGAAGAATAAGTCCCCGAAGAAAGGAAAAAGAAGAAAATGCCACGGGAGTATAACTGGAATATGCCAGAATTACTTCAGATACCGGAAGAAGAGTTGGTAAAGATATCAGTTGATTGTTACACAAAAGTTATTCGTATCAAGAAAGATGATTGTTTTTATACAAAGGAAGACTTGAAGATAGCTTTGTATACGAAATGTGTGGAAGATGGCTATCAACTAAGAGTTAACAAATCAAGCAAAGATCGTTTCGAAACAAGGTGTATGATTGACAAAAACTGTACGTGGCGTATGATTGCTAAGAGGATAAAAGATTGCGAAATGTTTCAAGTTAGGACTTTTATTGATAAACATACATGTTCAATAACTCAAGTTTTTCCTCACCATAGACAGGCAAACAAAAAGGTGTTGGGTGGTTTTCTGGCTGAGTTAATGTTTTTGAATGGAAAGATATATCGGGGACATGAAATTATGACTGACATGAATGCTCGGTTCAAGATTAGTATCACATATTCTCAAGCTTGGAGAGCCAAATGTTATGCCTTGGAATTATTGAGGGGGTCGCCAGAAGCATCGTTTGCCCAACTGTCGGCTTATTGTCACAATTTAAAGCTGAAAAATCATGGGTCGGTAACTCATATCAAAACAGATAGAGATGGACGCTTTGAGTTGTTGTTTATCGCCATTGGTGTTGCGGTTAGTAAATAATTTTAATTTTGTTGACTCATTTTTGTTAGTTGTATGCATTTCACATTTAAATTTAACACTGCATTTCAAATTCATTTCATATGTAATTGGAGTTTGAATTTAAATTTCAATTTGAGTTTGAATTTCAATATAAATTTCGACTCCACTATAAATATTAGCCCAAGCTAATATGCATGTTATCATTGATTATTCCTAATTTCCATTATTTTTTTCAACTTTAAACGCGAGGGAAATCCCGACCATCGTATTTTTTGGTCAACTTTAAAGCGTCAGAAACGTTTCGGGCGTATGATCTGGGCGGTATACGAGAAATGCAACAAATGGCAACTAAAATCATAAGTCTGAAATGCTTCTGAGTACCACCCAAATCATAAGTCTGAAATGCTTCTGATGCTCATCAAAATCCAAAGCTCATATGGTGTCAAGCAAAAGGAAATCAAAATCCAAATCTCATATGGTGCCAAGCAAAAGGAAATCAAAATCTACAACTTGAGTTTGAACATTGATATGATATGTTCAGTTGTTATCATGTTGGGATTTTCTCGTTTTTGATTGTTTGTATATTTGTTCTCTTGCTTCTTCAAGTTTCCTTAGCTTGTAATTTATAGCTTAGAATGTGTTTGATGTTGTATATACCTTGATGTTGTATGTTGCGATCAACGCGAAAGTCAAATTCGCAACGCGAAAGTCAAATTCGCAAACCGAAAATTGCGTTGCGAATTTGTACCTTCAACAGGTCTTTTTTGCCTTCAAACATAATGCAGATTGAATTTTTTAGAAACAACAAATCAACTTTTACAAATCAATTAAACAAGCAAAAAAAATAATTCTTATTTACAAATCAAATTAAACAAATCAACTTTTACAAATCAATTAATCAAAAAATAAATCTTATTTCCTCATCAATTGTAACAAATCAACTTTCAATGTAAAATTCAATTAAACAAAGGAAAAAAGTATACTCCAGACTGTTGTTTATGCACAAATACATTTCATGCAGCTCACTTCAGGATTAACCTGCAGAAACCAAACATTTGCTCAAACAACACTTTCTACACATCTAAAACCAACAAACAACAAATTACTGAATTCTAGGTACTTAACCAAATATTTTCAAACCAATTAAAGAGTATATATGTTAACAACACTTGCTCAAACTTACCAATTGTTTATGTACAACTTTTAGCACGCGGATGCAGGTAGACAGCGTCTCGAATATATCAATCTGGCCATACAATGCCGAAACCACAAGCCTACTGCAGCTCTATCTCTATCTGTGGGAGGTAGATATTGTATACTTCCTGTCGTCAAACGTTCCAAGCACAAGCATACGAGAGAACCACAATCCCCTCTGGCTCCCTGCGTTTGTTGTGGCGCAGTCTCGTCTCTGATCATTGTAATTTTGAATTTCTTTGGCTTCTTATTTCCAGATTTTGTCCAATAATCAATCGCATTCAAGAATTTAGCCAAATGATCTCTCCATCTCTTTGTAATAATATCTCTTAAATCAGACAATGGTATGTAATTCAACATGCTGTCATATACCACTGTCTTCAGGGATGGGAGTTGAAGCTCGGCGAGAAGCCAATGACGATTTTCCAAAACAGGGATAAACACCTGGAATCATAAATAATTACGCACATCAAATAAAATTTATGAAAACCTTTAAAATATTCAAAAAATAAATACTAACCTTATCGACCTCCCACCACGCAGGATAATGTTTAGCTTTTCCATTAGCCAACTTATATGAAGCATCTCTCTGATCCTTCAAGTGAGCTGCGTGAAAAGACGTCGGCATAATAGTCCATCGAATACCTCTTTTCTTCAATTTCCTTATTATTAGAAGACGTGACACCCATGCATCAATATGTTGTTTTATAAAAAAATAAATATATTAGTGAATTTATTAATAATTTAAAAAAAATAATCAAAATGCAATATAAGAAGAATATAATATTTACCCCCTTCGTGGTAGCCATTATCTTCAACCCCTAATAAAATACCCCACCAAAATCGATCAAGAAACAAATGAATAACATCGTCGATTTGGCATAGGTCAGAATAACACCACTTGCTCCGCTCATGTAGATAAAAATCAACTGCGGTCTTAGCTCAAAGGATACTATCCGTAATTGTGTCTGGTAGTGTTTCCATCTCCTGCTGAGGAATAGTACTGGCCGGTAACTCATACAAAAGCCAACAAGCATCCATCATATCGGGCACGGGAGGTGGTTTATCAATATGTCGACATATGACGCCAAATGAATCGGGCTCTTGAATGGCGGGCGGGACCACTTGAACGATGACAATTGCCTCTTGAACGGTGGGAGGGGCTTCTTCGATGATGATAGGGGCCTCTTGAACGATAAGAGAGGCCTCTTGAACGATAAGAGGCGCCTCTTGAATGATGATAGGTGCATCGGGCTTATTCTTACGGAGTTTTGGCACTAGTGGGGTGAACGGAGACGTAATGGCACGTGCACGACGTTTGATGCGTGAACCCCGTCGTGCAAGAAAAACCTGACGTAAAGCATTTACCTTAACGGGCCGTTGAAAATAAATTAATATATAAATCAATAAATAAATAAATAAATAATGCCGAAAAAAAGTTATTTGCATTTTTAGTATAATATTAAACAAATTTACCTCATTGCGTAGAGTATTAACCTCATTCTGCAACAATGAAACAATCTCGCGTAGAGCGGAAACCTCATCACGTAAGGTATATACCTCACCGCGTAGCGCACCATTGTCATCGCGTAAAAAATCCACCTCACCATGTAAAGATCGAACCTCATCACGTCATGTACCATTATCTTCACGTAAAGTACCGACCTCATGACGCAAAGCACCGACCTCATCACGTAATTCCCCTAACTTATCCCGTGGAGGTGGAGAACAGGAAGATGGAGATAGACGGAGCCTCTTTGCCGGTCGCGTATCATGAGGTGATGGTGGAGAAGAGGCTCGATGATGTGATGAAATAGGTGATGGTGGATGTAACACCCCCAACCCGTATCCGACCCGGATACGAGTCCGAAGTGTCACATTGACTTTTCAAACATTTATTCGTATCAAATAGTGAGTAATTTAAAAACTTTGATAACATTTAACTTATTCAAAACGTTTACAAAATATATCAGAGTTTATACAATTTATATCTTTAGACTACATGCCAACTACACTCTATAAACAATACCTATATTTTCTGATCTGACATTTGGTAAGGAAAACTGACCTGTCTTGCTCCGCATTCCTCTTTACTCTTCGCGAAACCTACGTGTGAAACAATCACACGCTAAGTCGAAAACTTAGTGAGGCATAAAAACTTATAATGCACTTTATAACATATATCAATATATGCATGTTCTGTTCTATCATACTATACCAAATTACATGACTTCCTCATATCATGTAAAATTATATCAGATTAATTAACAATAAATACATACATACACATAAATCATCATTAGCAGTTTATCATGTAATCACATACTTTATGCTTAACCTTTTCAATTAAACACTATACACACAACATCATATCATTTGTAATACATTTATCATATCACTAGCATATATTTGTTTATATCTCTTGATTAGCCCATGTACACCTGTGAGAACTGTAGATATGTGAGTCTATTGAGGTTGTGCACCACTATGATGTCATCACAGCTCATATAAATGTCCCGAATGACCTATCCAGAGGTCATAAAGATCCTCGGTAACTATCCAGAGGTCATAAAGATCCTCGGTAACTGTCCATAGGTCCCGAAGAACCTAGGTAAACTGTCCATATGTTCCTTAGAACATAGGTATACTGTCCATATGTCTCGAAAGACATAGGTAAAACTGTCCATATGTTCCGTAGAACATAGGTAAACCCTCGACTCTTGGCATGCCAACTATACCCCTAGCTCTCATGACACATAACATGGGCGTTATCATTTATTTCATTTCAAATATTCACATAAACTTGTAATTCACTTTCCCATATCACGTATCACATAGCTTCTTTTCATATTATCACATAGTCACGTAGTTCACTTACACGTAGATCATTTCCATATAATTCACATGTCACGTATATCATGTTTTCATATAATTCTATCATTTCTCACCCAATCACATTTATTCATGTAAACATACTTATCATATCTTATTCACATAAGATCATATACTTCATATAATATATAGAAACACCTAGAACACTTTCACGTAGCTTATAGTCGTAGGTCTTATCTCATAACATGTACTTGTTTTCAAATATATATATTTCATATCATTTCTTATACCATCACATAATTCATTTAACATACATAACATATCATGTAACATTATAATAGAAATACCTATAAGTCATATCACTTAGAGCACATATACTTATAGTCACATTGCTTATATCTTACTCTTATGCCTTCTCTTAGATATATATATATCCTCACGATTTATCCTAATATAAATCATATAGCACTCTTATAATTCATATTCATATTCATATTCATCTATGGCAGACTTATAAACGCATCTCACTTCTATTACTTCTTTATATATATAATCTAATCTGTTTACTTAAATCAATTTCATATAACTCCTATAATCTTCTCATATAACTTCATAACCTTTCTTATGTAATTACTTATACTTTATCATCTAACACATAAAAGAACAGATCAATCCATATAATCAAGCATACATACATGCATATTCCACTCATACCTTTAATCATGAATTCATGTGTAACACTTTAGGAAATAGACTCATCGCAAGTCTTATTCCCATCGCACATCGTATACTATTGAATATGCACTCACCTGGCCTCACTAGTCAATTCCAATCTCTTATATTTCCCCTTGATCGATCTTACTTGCCAAACGTTTCGGAATTGCTTTATGCGTAGAATCTACATAAATGTACATTTTGAGGCAATCATTAGATACCTACACCTTGTAATTGGATACTAGCAACTTAAACGAACTTATTAAACCAATATACACATTTTTCCTTTAAGGGGAATCGGTTCCCTACTATGGGGGTATCGATTCCCTAATGACATTCTGGAAATGTTGTTCGTTTGAAGGGGTATCGGTTCCCCTTGAATGGGTACCGATTCCCCTTGCCCAGAAATCATATTTTAGCCCGAAAATTACTTCATTTTCTCTCAAACACTTCATATATCATCCCCTTTTCATTCTTAACTCTAGTACACATACTTAAACCAATCTATATTCATTTATTTCATCTTAAACCTCAAAATCCTATCTTCTATATGAGATTCAAAAATCATACCAAATTTTCAATGTGTTCTAATTCCAATTCTAACACTTCATACTTCTTAATTGGATTGATGACAAGTCAAATTCATCCATAAAACTTAAACAACCATACCATATCAAAATTTCATCTTAAAACTCATATTGCAAATTCCTTCATAATTCCTTCATCTTATTGTTTAAATCCCATATAAGCTTTCCTTAAGCTTATTTAATACCCAAAGAATCAAAACTAAGCTTAAAACTTAAGAATTAACCAACTGAAATTAAACTTACCTTTGCCTTGCTCTCCCACGTATGAAGAAGAAGAAAGGAGCAGAGAACTCTGGATGCTTCTCAATTTCCCCACGTTTATATTACCCTTAAAAAGGAATATAAAAATCTTTCTGGTCAAATGACCATTTAACCCTTAATTTCCTTTAATAATTACTAATTAACCTTCATCATATATATCCAATAATCATTGAACTATTTCATTCTTATACTTTAGTCACCAAATTCTGAAACTTTACAATTTGGTCACTAACCCGGTATTGCGGATGTTACAGTGGAGGTGGAGAAGAGGCTCAACCAGGTGATGGCTCCGGGTGTCGAGCTATAGAATCGGCCCGATGGGGTGATGGCTCTCGAAGTGGGGGGTGCTCATCATCCGTCCCATCAAAAAACCGTTTACTAGCTTGTCACCAATCAGTGGCAAGCTCAGCATCTGAGGGTGTCAGCCTCTGTAATGGGTAGTTGGCCTCCTAACAATATAAAATCTCAAACAAATTTAAACGTGTACTAGTAATAACTTGTTTATATATGGTAGTATTTGTGTGTTAACTTACATCATTAATCGTCGTATATGGGAGTAAGTTTTCCCAATCCAACACGCGTTTCCTATTCCAGGTAATAGCCCTAGGAATATCATTTGATCTTTTTATTGCATATGTCCGCATGCTGGGGAAAACCTCAAATATCCAAATCTACAAACAATATAATACACAAACATTAGTAATTATTAAATAATTAATTATAATTTTGGAAACATTATATAGAAATTCTTACCTTAAAGGCCCAAGTAAAGCCTGTCAAAGTGTATTTAGAACCATCGCCCCACAAACTTTTTCGGTCCTCGAAGGCATACGACAACTTCTTCCAGGTAACTTTCCATATATATATGAACCCCACAGAAATAGGTTCCATGCATTTAGGTCCTTTACCAATAATATTAGGTCCTCGGAGATTGGTTGTCTGCCCTCTTTACCTAAAAAGCCGACATGCAAAAGTATTAAATGGCATACTCGGACAACATCAAGGTCATCCATCCGAGTAAAACCATCTTTATCAAATAATCTCTTCAAGTCATCGACATGTATACTCGGCTTCGACTTTGCCAGCTCAGGAAAAACCCGATATAACCATGATGGGCGGGCGATATGACTAGTGTACCGACCTACATCATTGTGTCTGAAGCGTAAACCAGTGATTAAGCAAAACTCCTCCCTCCCAAAACAAGTATACGCCGGTGCCGGAGGAAAATGAAACCATATCTCTTCATCACCACGTTGTACCCCCTCGGGTAGATCGTTAGTCATGGTCTGAAGAAACAAATGTGTCAACATAGCATCTCCACCCGGATGTTGTACTTTCAGCCATGGCCCGAAGCAAGTATCCTCAAACAATTTTCTTTGTAGAGGTGTAAGCGTCGATGCAATTTTAGTGGCTATGCTTAATTTATTCCTTAAGGTCAATTGAGCCGAAAAAAATTTCTACAAAAATAATAAATAAACCAAGTTAGATATACCAAAAAACTACAAATTATACACTACAAATTATACACTACAAACAGACATGATATTAAACAGTGAAAACAAAGCCAAATATGTTTCAAACTAGCACGGTATTCACCCAAGTCATTATTCCATCATAGTTCACAAAATGCATCAGATAACATTCCAGAAGTAAGCACTTATATATAAACATTTAAAAGGATAACATATAGGTTTAGTGCAGGTTCAAGGATAACATAAAGAGTAGTAGTTTATTCTTCAAACTTAAATTAGCAACACTGTGAAGTTAGTATTTGTCTTTGTTTTTTGGTTGAAGTAATACAATTCATTCAAGTTTCAATTTGGCGAAAAAAAGAAGTTTCTGAAACTTAAATTCGCAACGCAAAAATCGCAACGCGAAAATGAAAATCGCAACGCGATTTTAGTTTCGCGTTGCGATTTTCATTTCGCGTTGCGAATTTGGTATTGTGATTTAGTGTTTCTTCAACAAAAAGACAAAACAAAGACAAATACTAACTTCACAGGGTTAAAGACTAAACAGTTTAGCAGTATTGGCAACAACCGAATGAATTTAGCAATCTCAGTGAAATAGTTAATCTAATAATAATACAAAATTTTCAAAATAAAAATAAGAGATTAAAAAAACTAACCATCGGTGGTTGATTTTCCATTTCTGACCGTGAATGGTTGTGAGGGTTGATCTGAGAGATGGAGATAGACGGATTTCGTCGGAAATGGGGACGGATTTCGTCGGAGATGGGGACGGATGTCGCTGTAGAGAGTGAGAGATGTAGATGAGGCTGAGTTGTGCTTTAGGGTTTTAGGTTAGAGATGATTTGCGATAATACTATTTATATTTGTGTTACGAAATTAATATTGTGTTTCGCGTAAAAACATTTGACTTTCGCGTTGCGAATTTGGAATATCGCAACGCGAATTACATATTCGCGTAGCGAATTTGGAAACTGGATTGCGAAATTGGAATTCGCGTTGCGAATTTGTTGGTCATTTTGGCAAATCCAAAAAAAAATTGGTTAAATTCGTATATTATAAGACATTTTGGTCACTTAGATTATTTTCTCTAATTTAAATTTCAATTTTAAAGATGATATGTTCATGAGATATAGAAGTATATAAAAAACTGGGTTATGCTCCTTTTTGCATGTTGAGTAATCTACGCAAGCTGCAACCCTTGAAAAGAAATGTAAATGAGGGTCAAAATTTTCCAACTATTGCCTAGCTAAGTAGAGGAAAATCTTTATAACCATTCAATTAACCATTTTTTTAGCCCAACATATATGATATTATTTAGTTTTCCCATGTGACAGTAAAAAGAAATATGAGGAGACATGCTGATTACCTCAAGATTTCACTTGCTTGTGGTGTGTGATATGGTGAGAGAATATATGTGTGTGTGTGATCAATGGAAAAGGGCTCTCTAAGGTTCTCAAAGCACATGATCGATGTCAAGCCACAATGACGCATTTTTGCACTACTAACATTTGACAAATTCAGCATCCCCAGTCTTACCAAAAAAAATCGTATCTTAACCCAAATTGCATTGTGGGACACTGCCCTTCTTTTTTAAGGGATGTTACCCCTTCTTTCTCAGGACCTAATGCCAACCAATCAATTTTCTAGCTTTTAAGCCTTTGCCGATTGCCCGTATCCCAAAAGTTACTTTGTATAGAGTGCCCTTGCAAGTAAACGATCCCCTTTTTTTATTATTGCTGCTGTACAAATTTCATTTTCAACATCTATAGTTGATTATTTTCATGATCTTCCGTTTTCATTACACTCGGACATAAAATAAATTTCTCTTTCGAACCGATGAGTACGGATTAATCGATTTTTGTGATATGTAGCTTGAGAGTTGGGGGATCGTTTATTGTCTTTCACATGGCAATACACCTCACGAATCTTTGATCCATCGTCATCAATGGCGTTGGAAAGAAATTTGAACTGATTGGAAGCCGAGTGAAACAGGGGAAGCTGCAAAGCACATGGATGATCATGTGTGATGAGGTGATAAGTTACATGTTGTCTTTGGTTGGCCCCAGAACTTCTATGATTGCCGAGAGAGTTTATTTGATATTTTTCATTCAATTATTTTTATAATATTTTTTATATAACTACCAACATCCGATTTATTAATCGACTAATTCAAATTAAATATTTCAAAGTTCAGAGTCACGTAATGTTTTTTCCCACACCTCCCATCTCCTCCTCTTTTCATGGTTCTGTTCCAACGAAACGTGCCCTATGAAAGCGATGAGCACAAAATATTAGAGGCAACCACAGTAATCGATCGTGCTTGGATTGGGACCAGACAACTCACTACACTCGGTGGTTCAAGGAAAAACATAGGGCAATCCTTGATTGTTGTCCTTTGTTTGTGCAAATCTTGGCTCGGTCATGCTTTGCAAGTAATTGTAAGAATTTGTATAGGTAAAAGATTAAACAATCTAGAGAAAGAAACTTAACGTTTTTTCAACAGAATGAAAATGTAACACGGGGGTGGTCCTATAACGATAATAACTACCAACATTAGCATATTTTAGGAAATCCATGGTACGTAATCGGTAATCTAAAACTTGTAATAACTGAAAATTAGAAAATAAAGGGAGAAAATGGGAAATTAGGGAATCCTACGATGGTATTGATAATTATAATTCTGACTTCGGGGTGGTGAAAAATCTTCCAATTTTAGCCACATATTTTTTAAGTAGCCACCAAGAATGATTTCCAATTAAGCAAGCCGCCTTTGTGGCCACGCCCACTTTCTTTGCAGCTGCTTGGTATAGGCAGCTTCCCTGTCCCAATTTCACCTCCAACATTCCCCTCGTTTCCTTCCTTATTCTCAGTTTCCCCATAAAATTCATCTTCTTCGACTTCTTCACCGTCGTCTTGTTCCTCGTTGTGGAGAACCGGGGTAGAGTCCTTGAAAAGGGAAAGCCTAAGCCGGCCGCCGCTACGTTCTGCATGGAAGTAACTATGACAGGGAGGGAAACTAACGGCTTCAAGAACTAAGCGACCGTTTTCTCGATGAGACTTGACCCGAACACCATTCGAACCGCTAATGGACGTCAAAGGAGGCGGAAAGCTGTTGCTTCTATGACTCATTTTTCTCGTGGACGGACTTTCCCTTGGCTTGGACGGAATAAAATCGCAAGTCACCATTCGAGTTTCCAACGAAAGCAACGAAACATCATCGCTGCAATCGCTAACTTCACTTCCGGTTTCGCTACCTAATTGCTCTGTGCACATTTCAAGGCTTTTTTCACTTAGCCTAGAACGCTTAACGAGAGGGTGAACGTAGACTTTGTGGTTCTCAGTGGGAACTTTGGCGTCGGAGAGGGACCGTAGGAAACTCCAGCCACCCATGCTGGTATTTCGATCGGCTATCGGTATGCAATCACTGCCGTTGTCCTTACTGTTTGTGATGGTAGTGGTGTTTGTTTCTTCATTGTACGGCTCAGTGATGTTCATTATGGGTGGAACCAGTTTGAGCCTCAAGAAACGTGATTCGACCACCTCCAGGCATGATTGCAACCCTTGACAGACGCTCGAGGACATTTTCTTATCCAAAATAAAAAGTTGCAAGCAGAAAAAAGAGATGAAAAGAGAGCAGAAACAGGGGAGTTAAAAGATTTGTTTTCCTCCTCACCTCCTTTTGGAATTTTCTGAAATCAGAGAGAGGTGAAGATGAAAGGGAAATGAAAGGGGGTGGGGGATGATTTATAGTAGGAGAGGTTGGGTAAAGCAGAAAGTTATAGCCTCCTAAACCCGCTAAAACTTTTACAATCTTCTGAGTCTGCCACACATTTCAAAGGAAATAAAGTGGTTTAGATATTGTAGTAAACTTTACTTGAAACATGGCAAAGACATTGATCAGTTTGTCTCAGCTTTTGCTCTCAATTCTATCAGTGGCGCTTACTTCACTAAGAAAAGTTTTATATTCTTTCTTTATTATATGACAATGGAATTATTGTATAGTAAATATTAAAAATATGGCAATTTAATTTTTTATATGTTTTTTTTTTTTTGTTGTCTTCCTGATTTCTAAAGTTTCGCCTTGATTAATCCGATTCGACACAGATCGTACCTCTAACCCTGATATGTGAGTTTTCCAGTGAGAATTTTCTACATACACAAGAACTCAAACTTGATACATATTAAACTACTTATTACTTGAGTCAAACCCATTGATATTTTTTATGTGTTTTTGTAAGGCGTTTACTTCGCCAATTAGTTTTTTTATACAATTAATCATTACATTAACAATACCTATGTATAATTTAATTTATTAAAAATATTTTTTAATAGTTTAAAGTAATTATAAGATAATATATGTTTTAAAAAATTTAACCAATTTCGTGCACAGTACATAGTTTATTAAAACTATTTTTAAAAAGTTATCTAATTTATTCTTGGATATATAAATTATTATATAATAATTATATTAATGCGCAAAGTTATCCGTGTGCAAAACCTGTTAATTATTAAATACAACAATTGCACGTATTATCGGTAATTTTATCTAAATATCACATAAAAATAATTTTTAAATTAATAATCATTATAAATCAATTTCCGAACTGACATTTAAAAAAAATAAACTACATCATACTTCCTTTCCAAAAAATGTTTCCCCTACCTAAAATCCCGAATTTATTCAATCCGAGACTCAAATCGAACCAACCAAAAACCCTTCCCCTGCATTTCCATAGAGACTCTCTGTCTCCCTCAAACTCCTTTATCCATATCCCCCTCAAACTCTATACCTATAATTCCACTTATGTTTCCAATTCTCCCATTATTCCCTAAATATGATTATAAAAACCCAAAATAAGAGATTCATTCATGTCGTAACCGTCTTTCGGTTGGATCACGCAATTGGGCTTCGACTTGAAAAATGTGATTGGAGTCGTCACCAATTATTTATTTAAAAAAAATAGGTTAATCGGATACCTTATATCTTACCTGATCTGCGTCTTACCAAAGATATGTCGGATTCGGGAGTCGGTTACGGTCAAGGAAGGATTAACACCCTTGAACCACCCTTTCGGTACTACGTAATTTCCAGTTGTTTTTAATTAAGAAAATCGAAAGTTAAAATTTAAAGGTAACATATGATCCAAAATTACTTACCTCCGATCAATTTGAAAGAGTACCCTTAAAAAGTCGAGAAACGCGTTAAAGGAAATAAGAGTAAATGAAATAAAGAAAATAAAGGGAAAAAATAAAAAAATGATGAAAAACTAAAAGATGAATAAAATATATAATTATTAAGTGCAAAATAATAATAATGATAATAAGTAGTAAAATAAAAAAAACGCAATCACACCAAAAGAAAGTAAAAAAAGAAAGTCAAGGTTTGGTGAAGTATAACTGTCGGGAAGGAAAAAGACGATAAGGGGTAGGACCGTAGTTAATAATGAGTGTGATGTATCCCTATAATATAGTAAGAATGAATAAACAAAAAAAACATTATGATATATATATATATAATATTATAATAACAAAAAATAATTTAATAAAGTAAAATAATAATAATGTAATATAATATAAATACATGAAAATAAAAAAATAAAGAATTATAAAATATAAAAATATAATTAAATGTATATATATGCATATGTTTAAAAAAAGTAAAAATAAAAATAAAATACAATAAAAAATATACATATAATGATAATAATAGTAGCAAAAGAGAAAAATATATTTATATACGTTAATAGTACAATAATAATAAATATAATAATTATAAATATATATATATATAATAACTTTAAAAAACATTAAAATAATATTAGAATAAAAATAATTAATATATATATATAATTAATAATACGATTTATCAAAAAGAAATAAATAAAAATATGAAAATAATACATAAGGGATCGTTCATCGGCGGCAAAACTTTCCTTCGTTTTAAATATCCTAGTATTTTTTCCAAAATGGCCTCGGGGTTGTGTAGATCTAAAAGAAAAAGTTTTGAACGACAACCCCTTTTCCTCGGCCAAAACTGTTTTTTTAGCACAAAGACGAATAACAACACATGCAAGTGAAGAAAAGAATGCGAAAGGTAAAAGCTTTCACCTTTTATTGCTCCTGAATTGTTTACAATAGCTTCAAAACAATCTATTTGCTCGTATTTTTTTCTGGTAATTTCGTATGCCAATCGTGTGTTACAATAGTGAGCTACAATGGCTATTTATAGTGCTTGTGGATCCTATCTTTAGGAGTTTAAAACATAGCAAAATTATATCCTATTTTAGGAGTTGAATCCTAGCTGAATTCTATCCTATTTTTGAGAGTTTGAATCCTAGTAGGACGAAAAAGGTGTGTTGACAGCTGCCCCTCTTTGCCCATAGTCGTGTAACGGGGATAGGGCAAAGATTGAAAGACACACTTTTCGTTCGGTGGAGTTGAAAATTGACTCTGATGTTTCAATTACTCCCTGTCGAATTGAGTTACGGATGACTCCTCCGTCGTGAAGTCGAGTTCATCTGGAAGCTTCTGAGCACTATATCCTTCGTCGTGAAGTTGGAATCGAACTCAAAGCTTTTGGCGAGTGGCCTTTGAATCGTCTTCTGGATCAAGATACTTCGTCGTGAAGGTGAAACTTGACCTGAAGACTTCGGTGTTGATGCGTTACAGATGACTCATTCGTTGTGAAGTTGAGTCAATCTGTTTGTGAAATTGGAATCGTACAGGGCCCCTTCGTCGTGAAGTTGAGCATGAGAATTGGATATCCTTCGCCATGAAGTTGAAATCCAAATATTGTTCCGAGTCCAATATCCTCCGCTGTGAAGTTGAAATTGGTTCTGGAACTGGGAAATTATTTGTTGACAGTCAACCGCCCCTTCGCTGTGAAGTTGAGCTTGTGCTGTCTCGAGTCTAATATCATTCGCTGTGAAGATGAAATTGACTCTGAACGAAATCTTGTTGACAATCAGCCGTCCCTTCATTATGAAGTTGAACTTGTGTTGTCTCGAGTCCAATATCCTTCGTTGCGAAGTTGAAATTGGCTCTGAAATTTGAGAAATGTTTGTTGACAACCAGCCGTCCCTTCGTTGTGAAGTTGAACTTGTGTTGTCTCGAGTCCAATATCCTTCGCTGTGAAGTTGAGTTTGGCTCCAAAATTGCTTGTCGACATTCAGCCGCCCCTTCGCTGTGAAGTTGAGCTTGTGCTGTCTTGGGTCCAATATCCTTCGATGTGAAGTTAAAATTGGCCCTGAAACTGGGAAATTATTGTTGACAACCAGCCGTCTCTTCGTTGTGAAGTTGAGATTGGCTCCGAAATTGTTTGTTGACAGTCAGCCGCCCCTTCGCTGTGAAGTTGAGCTTGTGCTGTCTTGGGTCCAATATCCTTCGTTGTGAAGTTAAAATTGGCCCTGAAACTGGGAAATTATTGTTGACAACCAACCGTCCCTTCGTTGTGAAGTTGAACTTGTGTTGTCTCGAGTCCAATATCCTTCGCTGTGAAGTCGAAATTGACTCTAGCTAAAACGTTATTTTGGGGCTCATGAGAGAAATCTCGATCTCTGGTTGTTTTTCTGGAATCTTGGTTCTGGAATCTTCAAGTTCTGATCCATGGTCTCAAATTCTTCAAATGTTCAAATCTGATGTGCACATTCTATTTTTTGATTTGAGAAATACTATCCCAAGTATGTGCCTGAGCTGAGTGTAACGGTTCAGATGATGCTTCAAGAGGAATTGTCTCAAAAGAGACAGAACTCGTTTCAAGGGAAACGATCTCAAAGATATTTGTTGTTTCAAGGGAAACGGTCTTAAGGGAGACAAAATTTTGTTTTAAGAAAAACTGTCTCAAGAGAGACAAAACTTAGTTCCAAAAGAAATTATCTCACGGGGAGATGAAATTAGTTCCAAGGAAAACATATTCAAAGATGATGCTTCAAGAGAAAACTGTCTCAAGGGAGACAAAATTTTGTTTTAAGAGAAACTGTCTCAAGAGAGACGAATTCATTTCAAGGGAAATGTTTTCAATGTTTATGTTTCAAGAGAAACTATCTCAAGAGAGATGAAATTCATTTCAAGGGAAATGTTTTCAATGTTTATGTTTCAAGAGAAACTGTCTCAAGGGAGACAAAATTTTGTTTCGAGGGAAACTATCTCAAGAGAGACAAAATTCATTTCAAGGGAAATGTTTTCAATGTTTATGTTTCAAGAGAAACTGTCTCAAGGGAGACAAAATTTTGTTTCAAGGGAAACTATCTCAAGAGAGACAAAATTTATTTCAAGGGAAATGTTTCCAATGTTTATGTTTCAAGAGAAACTGTCTCAATGGAGACGGAATTTTGTTTCAAGGGAAACTATCTCAAGAGAGACAAAACTCATTTCAAGGGAAATGTTTTCAATGTTTATGTTTCAAGAGAAACTGTCTCAAGGGAGAAAAAATTTTGTTTCAAGGGAAACTGTCTCAAGAGAGACAAAGTTTGTTTTAAGAGAAACTGTCTCAAGAGAGACAATGGTGAGCATGATTCCCTTCGTCGTGAAGTTGAAATCGTGGGTGGCCCCTTCGTCGTGAAGTTGAGCCAGGAATTGGATATCCTTCGTCGTGAAGTTGAAATCCAACTTGAAAATACGAACTGGATCGGTTCTGAATTATCTCTCGAACTCGTCTGAAGTTGATTCTAAGATCTGTCGATCTTTCAATATGTCAAATTGGTTGAAGTGTAGCTTCTTGCTGCTGAGTTAAGCAACCAACATCAATCTTTAAAGGTGCTTTTGAATCGAGTATCCTTCGTCTTGAAGTCGAAACTTGACTCTAAAAGCTGCAAAAATTATGTATGTGGGAAAAAATGATGCTCTAAAATGTATGCATAAGATGCATATAACATGAATTGGTTATATTTATCTCTTGAAAAAGGCCTGATAATTCGCATTAGGATGTTGAATCCCCAAAGATGCCCAAAAAAAGGCCCCAATATTTCATGTTGAATCTTCAAAGATGCCCCAAATGTTCCTCATTTCTTGCTTCAGTATTGATTCTGAGCATTAGTTTTGTGTCAAAGAGTCACATGTTATTTACCAAGATCCACTCTAGAGAGACTGTCTTGTTTGAAAAAAAATGTTTTTCTTTCTCTTTTAATATCAATTAAAAGAGTTTCAAAAAATGTTTAATCCCAAGTTTTAAAAATATTGTCCCTTTCACGGTTTTACAATTGAGACGAATCATAAAACTAGAGTTCATTGGATATCAAAGAATTAATTACAATGTTAATCCTTCAATAAATTATAGCTATTTGACAAGTGTCATGATCAAAGCTATCTTTGAGAGATGGTCAAGTAAGGAAAGGATAAAAAGTCTCAGGTTATTGTGTTTGGTCAAAGGTTTGGCATTTAATGCTCAAAGGTTTGGTATTTGATGCTCAAAGGATTGATGGGGTAGCTTGCATGCTTCTCTACTGGAAGTGTTCTCTGACTCCCAACCTTCGTTGTCACACTCGGATTGTGCGATGCCTTATCAAGTAATTTGTGTGATCACCTCAGTTGCACAATTTTTATATTCGAGCCGCCTTTTCAGGTTTTCAACTTGAATCCTCCTTTGGTTTCAAGACGTTATTTATGATTTACGTCTTGAACCCCCCTTTGTTATTTTTCTCTACCATACATTAATTACATTGTTTTTTTTGCAAACAAAGATTAATCCTGATGGGCGGGATGAAATCTGAAGATAGTCTCTTCTGTTTAGAAATCCATGTATGATTAGAAGGGACTTTTAAGGCACGTAATGTAGGCCAGGGTTCGTGGTTATGAAAGAAAATGATAAATAGGCCCAAACAAGTGTTTCAGGGTATTGAACCAAGGATCAATTCATTCTGATGCCATCAATCTTGCCTTGCTCAAAATGTCCCTTTCTCTTGATGCTCTATGATCTTTGAGTGAAGGGATTCAGTGATTCGGGAATGATTGTGCTTGATCAATCTCATTGAAGCTTGATGCACCATTTGTCTTTAGGGAATTTTGCATGTGCTTTTTGTCCCTTTTTTTTTATTTTTGTTCTTTCTTTTTTGTTCTTGTTTTTTCCTTTTTTGCTTCTTTTCTTTTTTCTTTTTGCCCTTTTTGTTCTGATTGAATCATCGCACTTGGCATTTGGTTCACCTTTCGGTATCTCATCTGAATCAATGTCTTCACTCATGTGAGCAGATTTTCTCCACCTTGCCCCCCAGTGTGGAGGGTGATCCTTGGTTAGGGTTGAATCAGAAGAAAAAAATACTATATGCTCAAAAGGGGATGCAAGGGATATATATTTTCTCCTGTTGTGAAGGGATAAAGAAAGAAAGCCGTTCATCATTTCATACATGTAAGTCTTCACAGAAGAGGTATCCCCAGGGGGATAGATTTTCAGGATTAATTATATTCACATGAAAACAGTGCAATTAATGCATGATAGAATTATTTCGAATGAATTGTTTTTTCTGCTCCTTGCTCCCATCATGTCTCAATGTTCAGGCTCCCGGAGAGATGCCCCAAATTGTATCTTGGAAGAATGCTCATGTTCAAATGAACAACTCAATGCCTTGAATTTTAATGGTAAAAAAGGTTAATTTTGAGTCTAAAAAGACAGTTGTGTGATCTTATTGACTCAAAGAAAGGTATGGGTGTATCAAAAAGATAAAGGTAATGTTCAAGAATTTTAAATGGAGGTAATGTCAAAATTTGGTTTTTTGGTAATGATCATGAGTTATTTTGGGTAAAGAATCAAGGTATTTTATTCTAGGGTTTGAGACAGGGTAAGAAAGGTCTAATCTTGTCATATGTCAAAAATCTATAATTCTTGAAGAATTAAAAGAATCCTTAATTCATTTAATATTCAAAGAACTAAAGATTAAAATTTGTTCAATTGCTCCACCTTAGAAAGTAACATGAATTCAATCGTTTAAAAGATGTGTTCAAACAAAACAATCCTATAAGTACAAATGGTATATGTCATGCCCCCTTCTTCGGCAAGCGCCTTACAGTTTTTAGAAGAATTTTTGGGAATCCTTATGTGGCAACAGCTTCAACATCGTAGCCCTTAGGAGATGGGTACTCTTTTCTCAGATCATCCTGGCAGGCTTAGTCCTACAATCAGCTGATCCAGCTCCCCCTGTACTGATTTCAGTTTTTCTTTAATTGTTAAAATCTTGCTTTCATGTGGTGTAATGTGGTTAAGATCACTTCATCGAATCCTCCGTGACTTAATTTCATGTTTATGAAAATGCTTAAAAATGTAGATGAAGATGCAAAAAAGCAAGAATGCATGAATTCGAGGCATTAATCCAAGAAATGTGCCTGTTATTATGAATAATCCTTATTGGGGATAAAAATGTTTTATCTTTTAAGAGACAAAAATATCCTGACAGCTCCTGACATGTTGACTAGTCTTCTGCTTTCTTCTTTCACCGGTTGAATAACCTATCGAACCGCTCCGGCCTCTCTGGATGAAACGTGAAAATGTTGAGTTATTTTTCGTATTGGTCCAAGAAGTCTCGAATGATCGCATCTCGAGCATTTACTTTTGTTGAGTATGTTCCCAATGAATTCGTCATTGGAGCCCTTAATTGATAGGAACTATGTGAAGTTCATTAATCTGTTTCTTGAATTCGCCAGCAATGGTCTCCAATTTCAGCTATCATTTTGCCATTGTCGTGTTCAAAGGGACTTCCAAGATACATAACCTTCATCCTACCCCTGCAACCTCTGCCAGTCAGTTCTTCAAAGATAAGCTTTCATTGTGCTTGATGTAGACTCGGTTCATTCTGAGTCCTTTATAATGCAACAGAGTGATATACTCTTCAATTGTGGGCACCATGTCTTCAGGATTGAATGTGACACATAGTCGCCTTGTAGACTATCCTCTGTATTTTCATCTCTTGTATTACAACACCTTTGTCCATGGATTCAGATTATTCGAGTTTTAACAAACACGTTTTAGTGGATCAATGACCTCTTTTGAATGATGCAAGTGATGAAAATAAAATAAAATAAAATAAAATAAAGATGAAAAGAGTTAGTGAGGTGAAAAATAATCAAAAATGATTATAAAAATGAAAGTCCTACCCCACATGATATCTACCTCACATGCTTATTATTCCTACCTGAACATGATCTCTATCCCGCAAGTTGATTTTGAACAAGTCCTAACCGCATATTTATCTAGTTCGCATGCTTTGAACAGAAAGTAAAGCATGAAATAATTCTGGCATCCTAAGGTTTGAAATGAGGTTTTAGGGTAGGCTCTAATTCTTCAAAGTCTCCCGGTTTAGGTGCTAAAAAATGGTACCCGAGTTCTCCTTGCTGGTGCCCCTTGGGCTTGCCAGACCCTTAGTCCTAAACCCATCACAGGCTCATGTGGACTAAGTTAAACTCGAGAGGACACATTCCCTTATGTCTATGCGGAGAATAAATTCACACGAAGACATAAGGTATATGAATCCCGAAGGCTACTTGCTAGGCATATGCGGTGAATAAATTCACACGAATACGTCGCTTTCACCCCCACTTAAAATGGGTTTGGAGCTCGGGTTTAGAGCCTTAGATGAAAAAAGACTTTAAGGGCTGAAATCATTGAGAAAACGGTTAGTACAACTATTTACGCGAAAAAATATAATCAAAAGTAAGCAATAAGGATCGAAATGTTACCTTAAAATTTAAACTTACCCTTTTCGTTGAAAAGACAACTGAAAATTACCTTAGCCTGACTCACTTGAAAGTCCCCAGCAGAGTCGCCAAGCTGTCGTAACCGTCTTTCGGTTGGGCCACGGAATTGGGCTTCGACTTGAAAAATGTGATTGGAGTCGCCACCAATTATTTATTTAAAAAAAATAGGTTAATCGGATACCTTATATCTTACATGATCTGCGTCTTACCAAAGATATGTCGGATTCGGGAGTCGGTTACGGTCAAAGAAGGATTAACACCCTTGAACCACCCTTTCGGTACTACGTAATTTCCAGTTGTTTTTAATTAAGAAAATCGAAAGTTAAAATTTAAAGGTAACATATGATCCAAAATTACTTACCTCCGATCAATTTGAAAGAGTACCCTTAAAAAGTCGAGAAACGCGTTAAAGGAAATAAGAGTAAATGAAATAAAGAAAATAGAAGGGAAAAAATAAAAAAATGATGAAAAACTAAAAGATGAATAAAAATATATAATTATTAAGTGCAAAATAATAATAATGATAATAAGTAGTAAAATAAAAAAAAACGCAATCACACCAAAAGAAAGTAAAAAAAAGAAAGTCAAGGTTTGGTGAAGTATAACTGTCGGGAAGGAAAAAGACGATAAGGGGTAGGACCGTAGTTAATAAATGAGTGTGATGTATCCCTATAATATAGTAAGAATGAATAAACAAAAAAAAACATTATGATATAATATATATATATATATAATAATTATAATAACGAAAAAAAATAATTTAATAAAGTAAAATAATAATAATGTAATATAATATAAATACATGAAAATAAAAAAATAAAGAATTATAAAATATAAAAATATAATTAAATGTATATATATGCATATGTTTAAAAAAAGTAAAAATAAAAATAAAATACAATAAAAAATATACATATAATGATAATAATAGTAGCAAAAGAGAAAAATATATTTATATACGTTAATAGTACAATAATAATAAATATAATAATTATAAATATATATATATAATAACTTTAAAAAACATTAAAATAATATTAGAATAAAAATAATTAATATATATATATATAATTAATAATACGATTTATCAAAAAGAAAGAAATAAAAATATGAAAATAATACATAAGGGATCGTTCATCGGCGGCAAAACTTTCCTTCGTTTTAAATATCCTAGTATTTTTTCCAAAATGGCCTCGGGGTTGTGTAGATCTAAAAGAAAAAGTTTCGAACGACAACCCCTTTTCCTCGGCCAAAACTGTTTTTTTAGCACAAAGACGAATAACAACACATGCAAGTGAAGAAAATAATGCGAAAGGTAAAAGCTTTCACCTTTTATTGCTCCTGAATTGTTTACAATAGCTTCAAAACAATCTATTTGCTCGTATTTTTTTCTGGTAATTTCGTATGCCAATCGTGTGTTACAATAGTGAGCTACAATGGCTATTTATAGTGCTTGTGGATCCTATCTTTAGGAGTTTAAAACATAGCAAAATTATATCCTATTTTAGGAGTTGAATCCTAGCTGAATTCTATCCTATTTTTGAGAGTTTGAATCCTAGTAGGACGAAAAAGGTGTGTTGACAATTCATTGATCAAGTGGTTAAAGATATTTATATTATTTTATTTTATATATATTTAAAATACATATTATTTGATTAATATATATTGGAAAGAGTAAAGATATATTAAGTATTTACATTTAAAAATTAGAAGAGATAAAATTTATTTTAATAATATTTAAATTAATAAAAATTTAAAATGTTATTATATTAAAAAATTTAAGGGATTAGAGTTTCTTTCACCCAACAAATAACTATGATATAATATAAAACTACATTATTGTTGAAAAAGGAAAAATCATATATTTTACTAAACATTCAATGCATTAAATACAAACCCTTTGAATTCTGTTTTGGGAAGTGTTAAATTAATTACACGCTATCCAATCATCATGCAAGGAGCTGTTAATCATATAATATTGTATTGATTTCTCTAAAGGAGAAATTTGATTATAATTTATCTAGTTAGTTCGTCTTAATTTAAGAATTAACAATAAAACTCACTAAGTGATTTCAGTAGTAAAAGAAAATATTATTTTCTCTAGAGATACTAGTTTCTAGTAGTTACATTTGTAGAGTATATATACGTTGTTAGTAGATTAAAAAAAATTCTGAACAAATATTATCTTTTAAACACCTAATAATATTATCAAAACGACGTAGGGATTATACGAATGAATGAGAATTGTTGTGATCATCAAAACTAATATGCTTTGTTTTGTTGTTCTTAAACTTTGTTTGCGGCCGGCAACATGGGAACTGCTTGTCCTCACCAAACTTCCAAAACTAATCAGACAATCAAAATCTTTTTACGCAAAAGAAGCTATTTATATCGATGCAGTACACCGTCCGATTAACCAAAACCCATCCAAATGCACGCAATTAGGAAGCAAAAAAAAAAATCTGAACATTTGATTTGGTGGTGGAATCTATTCATCTAAAGCAGATCTATAAATATTTGGAAATGATATTTCGTTTGTACTAAAGATTTGGTCCCAAAAGTTTTCCGCCTGAAATCCAACACAGGCACTAAAGGAAAAGATAGGGTCGTAGAGTTAGATATGCTTAGGTAGTATCAATCTCAAGTGTTTCATGGTAAAAAATCCAATCAAAGTGAACTTAAACTATAATATTTTTTTGGAATTAAATTGCATTTAAATAAATTAAGATGTGTTATTTGAAAGTTTTATATATTTAGGGTATTTAAATTTAAATGAATAATTCATTCGTTAAACAAATTTAAACGTATGCAAGTGTAGGAGACTGACAAAGAATATGTACCAATTGTACACACTCATTGCCCTAGCCATTGAAATTGCTTGCAAAATCTCCATATTTTCGTTCTTTTTAGGTTAGCCAACCAATCAACGGAAAAAGATACCTCTTTCTAAAATAGCAAGGGAAATGGGTCATTCTCCCTGTGGCTGTGGCTATTAGTTACATTTGAAATCAACCCTAGAGCATGTGTTAATTTTTTTTATAAAATGAATTTATGAATTATTTTTTATATATTAAACAAAAAATGAATTCAAAAATATTTTTTTTTGCAGGTGTACACATGTATTAACAACGCAAAAATTGTGTATGTAGAAGGAACATAAAATTTTAGGGTTGACATAATCAATAAAATAAATAAATAATATAAAGAAATTTAAATTTCAAAATAGACATTTACCTACCTTAAGTTCCTAACCACCATCTAGATTGTATTTATATATATTGTTAGAGTTTGATCTCAATTATATTTCTTACTATGTAAGTTTTTTTTTGGTAATCAAGTAATTATTCTTATAAATATACAATAAAGATTAGGGTTAGAAGTTGATTGAGTTATTTCCACAAATCTTCTAGTGTACTTTTTAACATAATCCTCTTGCATTATTCTTTTATGATATTAGTAATTTCTCTTTTATTGTATGTGGTTTTTCACATAAAATATTAATATATTTTTTATTATGCGATCATTATACATGCCATTTTCTTATAACAAATAGATGTAAGAGCAACCAAGTTTCTTGTTGCAATTACAATAACATTGTCCTTTAAATATGGAATTATGATGTTGGATCGCAATACCATATTCATGTTATGGTAGGTGGAGATGCATGTAATTTTAGCATAGATAGATTTGGACGATGCTTTGTTAAGGTTAGACAAGATGCATAAGATGCCTTCGACATTGATACTATATTTGACAAGACCATATTCTTTTATAATTTTTTTTATTAAAAGTAGAAAACCTGAGTGGGGTAGATTTCTTTCAAGTAACTATTCTTATAAATAGATACTATGGATCGGTGTTAAAAGTCGATTAATTTGTTTCCACAAATCCTATTGTATTCTTTTTTAACATAATTCTCCTATATTCTTCTTTTTGACATTTATAAAAATTTCTCTTTTGTCCATAATTTATCTCGTTTAGAATTTTTCACATAAAATCTCGACGTCTTTATTATTGTACAGTAATTATACTTGTTATTATCATGTAACATATAAGAATAGTTTTTTATCTTCTATATTTATTTTATGATTTATATTTAAAATAAAAAATTGTTCGTTGGACACTCGGTTAAACTCAGAATAATTGACATTCTCCGAATCAAAATTTTATCTCACAAACTCTGCTAAAAACTACAAGAAAATTCACTAAACAAAGAAAACTTTGAATGTTTGTCAAGACTAAACTCATGCAAAATATGAGCATTTCATTTGCACGTAACTTTTGACTATTCTTATTTTCCATTGTTTTTGTTTTATATATATAATTGACGAATTCCTTAAAAGTAACCAAAAGAAATACTCCTAAATTAAAGCCGAAACCAAGGCAACATGCTCTCCCACTCATTGTCCCACTAGTTCAAGCTTCCTTAATTGCTTATTATTTTACCAAATATTAAATACAAAAAGGGCTGACCACATGCTTTGCGGACAATACATACAGATGCCAAGTTTAGAATTTTGTTTTAGGATGGACTCAAATAAAATTGAAATTTGTGGGGTTAAAAGTCTAAATTTTCTATTAAAAATTCAAATTAAAGTATAATATTCTTGAAGGGATCATTATAGCAAAATGACCATCTTAATTAAAAAGGGCCAAGGCCACTGCCCCTAAATTCGCTTTGAATTTATAGATAGAATCATAGAAAAGATTGATTAATCAATTTTGTTATAGAATATCTTAAATTTTTGTAAATTATAAATTTTATCACTTAGTTTTATTTTCACTCTTATATATCATTAGTTATTAAACTTAAGTGTTCTCTCTTTTGAATCACTATAATACAGAAAATTTTAATTTTATCATTAAAATTTTCAAATTAGTTTCTTTTATTAGTGGATCATTGAATCATTTGCGGTGAATTGAAATGATATCACGTTCATTTTCTTTCCTAAAAAATATTAAACTATTGTTAATATCGGTTAATCACCGCTATTCACAACAGGATTAGTATCAAAACATCAATATTTATCTCCTATAAAATTCCTTCTAAAGCTTCAACTTTATGATTGTAGTATCCCAAAAACCGAGTTAGTAACCAAATTGTAAGATTTTAATATTTTGTGATCAAATTAGATAAATTGAAAAGTTCAAGGACTTATTTGGAATAACTTTGTGTATGATTGAATAGCAAAGAAGGAAGGATTGAAGGGCATAATAGTCACTTGATAAGAAATGAATTAAAAATTCATTATGGGTGTTTTATATTACACGTGGAGTTGGGAAGGAAAGAAAGAAATATCAAGAGAAGTCTGGAATCCATTTTCATCATTTCTTCCTTCTTTTACCGTGAGCTCCATAGCTAAGGTAAGAATGTTTTCAGTTGGTTAATTCTTGTAATTTATGATAAGTTTTGATTCTTGAAGTATTAGGAGAGCTTAAGTAATCTTAAAGAGAAGTAGAAACTAAAAGAAGAAGAAGTTATAAGTGATTGAATAAAAGGGGTTTTAGAGTGAATTTATGAGAAAGATGTTATAAATGGATTTTTAAGCCAAATTTGACTTTTCATAAGCTGAAATAAGAAATCTAAAGTGTTAGAAATGGATTTAGAGCATGTTGAAAGTTTGGTAAGATTCTTAGTTTCAAGTGATATTATGGGAATTTGGATAATTAAGTGTGTTAGAGTAATACAAGTTGGTTGTTATAAATGTAGTTAAGTTTGAAGGCTTGAAAGGAAGTTATAATGGAAGGTTTAAGGGAGTTTTGGTCAAATTTCGAGTTGAAACGAATAAGTTCTGGGTAGGAGGTATTGGTACTGGATGAATAATATAGATACTTCAAATTGAAAATTAGTGATAATTGGGTCTGGGTATCGATACTGGATGAACAGTATCGATACCAAAAGTCAAAAGTTGAGGAATTATTCAGAGAGTATCGATACCAAAGGTATCGATAACAAGATATAAGTATCGATACCATTTTCATAGATGAAATTCCAGAACCGAGAATGGGTATCTATACTGAAGTAAGTATCAATACTATAAGTAAAGAAGTATCATTATTGTACCTTAGGTATCGATACTATTCATATGGAATTTGTGAAATTAAGTGTTTTGTTTAGCTTATGTTAGTAAGAATTGATTATAGTGATATGAATTCTGATATTTATGTCAATCGTATATTTGTGTAGATATAGAACGCAAGCAAGTATCGGACGAGTCAACGAGATAAGATTGAGCAAGAGAGAGATAAAGAGTTATAAGCGTTGATTGGACTAAGTGAGGCTAAGGTGAGTGCATACTACTAGGAAAAATGATCATATGGAAATAAGACTTGAGGCGAGTCTATTTTCAATGTGTGATTGCATGATTTCTATGTGTACATGAGTATATGCATAAGTTTATATGTTATATGCACTGTTATACATGAGCTATATTGTAACACCCTTAACTCATATCCAACCCGAATACAAGTCTGAGGTGTCACATTGACTTTTCAAACTTTGACTCTTATAGAAAATCCCGGGAATTTTTAAAACTTTCATTAAAACGAAATACTTTAATTTACATAAGACCATAAAATACAAAATCGATCAGAGTATTCGTAATTAACACTTATTACATGCCAACACTCTATACATAACCAAGTACATACTTTGTCAATTACTTCTGATATGATCTCTTAGTAGTATTGTTGTCCGTGCTACTTCTATTTCCACTTTTCCTGATTCTTGGTACCTACGTGTAAATCACTTACACGCTAAGTCATAGACTTAGTGAGGCAATAAATGAATATGCAACAATAAACTTATGAATGTTCATACTTACAATTGGATTATGACATTTCAATATGCATGTATCTATCACACGATAACATATAATGCACATACGAAACTTACCTTCTTGTATCACTTTCACTGTAAATCTGCATTTCAATTGTATAGCCCATGTATATTATTGAGAATAGAGGTATGTGAGTATATTGAGGTTGTGCACTAGTGCTGTCACCACATCTCGTATCAATTCCCTCATGGGGCACCGAACATTAGTTCAGTATTCGTCCCGTAGAACTATTATCTATGTCCCGTAGGACCCCTACATCCCGAAGGACTACATCCCGAAGGACTATTATACTTCTCGACTCTTGGCATGCCAATTACACCTATAGTTCTCATATCATATATTATGGGCATTATTGTTATATTTCATATGTTCATGTACTCATATCATTTCTCTTGTGATCATGTATCTCATATCACTTCATATCATGTTCTCATATCACATGTCATATCACATATCATATCATATCATATCACATGAACATATATATATCTTATGCATGTATCACAATAATAATCATGTATGCATGTTCACCACTACTATATTATAAAAATTTAACTTAGGGATTAGACTTATCATAAGTCTTATTCCATTATAATATACATATAGTATGCACTCACCTTAGCTTTTCTTTGATTCGATTCTAATCCTTTGATCGTTCCGGAATAAGCTTACTTTTAGTATCTACATAATCGCACATGGATCTATATCATATTATAACTAATATATTCTAATGGTTCATTCTTTAGACTAAGAGAAAAGTAAATTTCATCTTTTAATGAAGGTATGAATCGATGCACTACTAATGCATCAGTGCATAAAAGGTATTCGATGTATTATTATTGCTGGGATATATCGATGTACTCCTTATGCATCGATGCACCAATTGCATTCGATGTTTCATTATTAATGGGATGCATCGATGCACTACTTATATATCGATGCATGAATTGCATTCGATGTTTTTATTTTAAAAGAGTGCATCGATGCACTACCAATGCATCGATACACCTTCAAACAATTTCTGGGTTTTAACCTTGATGCATCGATGTACTATGAATGTGCATCGATGCACTCTACCCAGAATCCTCTTTTTAAACTCAAAAATTCATTCATTTTGGATTAAATCCTTCATTTTTAATCTTCTTTTTCATTCTTAACTCTAGTACACATCCTTAAACCAATTTATACTCATTTATTTCATCTTAAACCTTCAAATCCTATCCTTCATATGTAATTCAAGAATTACATTAATAAATCAGCATGTTTGAATTCCGCTTTTAACACTTCGTATATCTTAACTAGATTGATGACAAGTCAAATATAACTTTCAATTCTAGTTATGAACTCTATTCCAAGATTTCATTTAAGAACTTCAAATCTTAAATCTCTCCTAACTCAATCATCCTTTGATGTTAAGATAACTTAAGCTTTCCTCAAGCTTAGTTATCATCCAATAATCAAAACCCAATATTAAATTTAACAAGAAACTCAATAATCAGAAATCTTACCTTTGCTTTGGTTCACACGCACAAGGAAGAAAGAAGAAGAAGAAGAGAACTCTGGAAGCCTTTTTTGTTCTCTCCTTTTCAACCCACTTGTACTCATATATATCCTTATCCTTTCTTTAATTAATTTTCCTTGCAAATGACTCTTTGGCCTTCCATTCCTTCTTCCTTTCAATTAAATTCTACACAATCATTTACATATAAATCTTTATACTATTCATTCATTCTATTTTAATCACCAAAATTTGAAACTTTCCAATTTAGTCACTAATCCGGTATTGAGGATGTTACAACTCTCCCCCTTAAGAAAATTTGTCCTCGAATTTTCATTATGCAAAGAGGTAGGGGTACTTAATCCTCATGTCCTCTTCACGTTCCCATGTTGCTTCCTCTACTTTGTGATTCCTCCACAAGACCTTAACCAATGGAATAGTCTTGTTCCTTAGTTGTTTGACTTCGTGAGCTAATATTTGAACAGGTTCTTCCTCATAAGTTAAATCTGTTCGGACTTCAATTTCTTCAGGAGTCACAATGTGAGATGGATCAGATCTATATTTTCTAAGCATTGAGACATGAAAAACATTGTGTATCTTTTCCATTTCAGGTGGCAAAACTAACTGATATGCTACTGATCCTACCCTCTTAGTAATCTCATAAGGTCCAATGAACCGAGAACTCAACTTTCTTTACGTCCAAACCTCAATACTTTCTTCCACAGAGACACTTTCAAGAACACTTTATCTCTGACTTGAAATTCAATTTCTTTCATTTTTAAATCAGTATACGATTTCTGTCTATCAGCTGAGCTTTCAGATTATTCTGAATTACTTGAACTTTCTCTTCCGTATTCTGAATCAACTCAGGACCAATAACTTTTCGATCCTGAAGTTCATACTAGTTCAAGGGCGTACACATATTCTTCCGTATAGAGCTTCATAGGGAGCCATTTTGATGCTTGACTGATAACTATTGTTGTATGCAAATTCAGCAAGTGGTAAATACCTTTCCCACGATCCTTTGAATTCAATAACAAAAGCTCTTAGCATATCCTCCAGAATTTGAATAGTTCGCTCGGATTGACCATCGGTTTGAGGATGAAACGATGTACTGAAGTTTAACCGAGTTCTCAATGCTCTATGTAATGACTTCCAAAACCGTGATGTGAATCTAGGATCCCGATCAGAAACTATGGAAATAGGTACACCATGCAACCGTATAATCTCTCTAATATACAACTCAGTATACCTATCCATGGAGAAATCAGTTCATACTAGAATAAAATGGGCTAACTTAGTCAATTATCCACGATTACCCAGATTGAATCCTTTTTGTTCTGAGTTAAAGGCAAACCCGTCACAAAATCCATCGTTATGTTTTCCCATTTCCATTGAGGAATTGAAATCGGTTGTAACAATCCTGACGGAACTTGATGTTCAGCTTTGACTTGTTGACAAGTCAAACACTTTGATACAAATTCCGTAATGTCTTTCTTAATTCTCGGCCACCAATATCGACTCTTGAGATCCATATACATTTTGTTCCCTCCCGGATGCATTGTCAATTGACTACAATGAGCTTCCGCTAACAAATCATTCTTTAATTCATCATCATCTGGAATTACTAATCTTTCTTGATAATACAAGTTCTCATCAGACTTAATCTCATAATCCGTACCCTCTCCATTCTTTATCTGTTGTATCCTCTTTAAACACTTTTCATCTTTAACTTGCAATTCTTTAATTCGATTTAGCCATACAAGCTTGACCATCAGTTCTGCACAAATTGCACCATCTTCTCTTAAATTTAATCTAGCATCAAGAGTTCGCAAAGCTGCAAACGTCTTTCGACTCAAGGCATCAGCTACCACATTTGCCTTTCCAGGATGGAAATCAATCACCACATCATAATCCTTGAGAAATTCCACCCATTTCTTTGTCTTAAATTCAACTCTTTCTGAGTCATCAAGTATTTTAAGCTCTTATGATCCGTATACAAGTAGCACTTTTCACCATACAAGTAGTGACGCCAGATCTTTAAAGCAAACACTACTGCCGCCATCTCTAGATCGTGTGTTGGATAATTTTTCTCGTGCGGTTTTAGTTGTCTCGAAGCATAGGCTACCACTTTGCCTTCTTGCATTAATACGCATCCCAAACCACTATGAGACGCATCACTATACACTATAAAGTTCTTTCCAGACTCGGGTTGAACTAACACTGGAGCTTCTGTAAGAATCTTCTTTAACTTTTCAAAACTCTCTTGACATTCTTGAGTCCAAACACATTTACTTCCTTTTTCAACAGTTTAGTCATGGGTAATGCTATAATCGAAAAGTTTTTAACAAACCTTCGATAATAACCAGCTAACCCCATAAAACTTCTAACTTCCGATACATTCTTTGGAACTTCCCACTCCAGAATAGCTTTAATCTTTTGGGGATCCACTCGAACTCCTTCTGCAGAAATTACATGTCCAAGGAATGCCACTTCATTCAACCAGAATTCACATTTAGAGAATTTAGCATAAAGCTTATTGTCTCGTAAAATCTGTAAAACAATCTGTAAGTGTGAACTATGCTCTTCTTCTGACTTTTAATATATTAAAATATCATCAATAAACACCACAACAAACTGATCCAAATACGGTTGGAAAATTCTGTTCAATAAATCCATAAAAGCAGCTGGTGCATTCGTAACTCCAAACGGCTTCACGATAAATTCATAGTGACCATATCTTGTTCTAAACGCCGTTTTCGAAATGTCTTTTTCTTGAATCTTTAATTGATGATAACCCGAACGTAAATCAATTTTTGAGAACACTGAAGCTTCCTTTAATTGATCAAATAAATCGTCGATTCAGGGAAGTGGATACTTGTTCTTGATGGTCACTTTATTGAGTTGTCTGTAATCGATACAAAGACCCATTGATCCATCTTTCTTCTTAACAAATAGAACTGGAGCTCCCCAAGGTGATACACTTGGTCTAATAAACCCTTTGTCCAATAACTCTTTTAATTAAATCTTTAATTCTTGCAATTCCTTTGGAGCCATTCTGTATGGTGTCATTGCAATGGGCGCTGTTCCTGGTATTATCTCAATCTGGAATTCTACCTCTCTGTCAGGAGGTAAACCTGACAACTCTGCAGGAAATACATCGAGAAACTCTCTGACTATAGGAATCTCTTCAATCTCTTTCTCCTTGGTTCTAACATCCAGTACATTAGCAATAAACCCTTGACATCCCTGTAGCAGTAACTTCTTTGCATTCATCACTGAAATCACACTTGCTAATGGATTACATCTTTCACTAAATACA
This sequence comes from Hibiscus syriacus, assembly GCF_006381635.1. Taxonomy (NCBI): domain Eukaryota; kingdom Viridiplantae; phylum Streptophyta; class Magnoliopsida; order Malvales; family Malvaceae; genus Hibiscus; species Hibiscus syriacus. The sequence goes on along the minus strand of NW_024062891.1, from coordinate 470,851 downwards.
ATAACTTCTATTCTTCAGAACTTCTCAATGTCACTCTTTTCAATCTACAATTGACATCAGCGTAATAACGATATAACCAATTCATCCCCAGTATCACTTTGAATTCATCAAAAGGTAATTCCATCAGATTAGCTGGAAATTCAATTCCCTGAATCCGTATGGGACACCCTCGGTTCACCATATTTACCTGAGCACTTCATTACTAGTAGTTTCTAAAGGAATGTTCAATTCTCTTACTAACGTACTAGTAATATATGAATATGTAGACCCCAGATCAATCAATACAATAACACATTTGTCAAACAATAGAAAGGTACTGTTATAATATCTGGGTCATCACAATCCTCATTGGTCTTGAGGTTGTACACTCGAGCAGTGGAGTGTATCTCCTGTTGAGCAGAGGACTCTAACTAACTTCTTCCTCTACCTCTACCTCTTCCCCTCTGGGCTATAGAAACAAACCTCTCTGGCTGTACAGATTCACTGGTTGACATTGAACAATCTCGAACAAAATGTCGGCGTCTCCACATCTAAAGACTCCAGAAATCATCCGGCATACCCCTAAATGATTCTTTCCACAATGGGCATTGTCTGGCTTGACTCTGATTAGTTCTCCCAGCTCCAGATTCCACTGACTGAGTTTGTCTACCTCTCATTTGATTTGATCCTCTAGCGGAGGATGCCACTGATTCTGATCTAATCTGGGGTCAAAACCAGCATCTCTGCCCTTTTTTGATGGTGCGGAACTCGAAGAAACACCCGTTCTTTTGACTGTCTGAGCTCTTGAATTTTCAAACCTCTCGTTTGAGCTCTTTCCAGAGCCTTGGCACGGTTAACTACTTCTTGAAATGATGATAAATTCAAGACAATCAACATTTCCTTTAACCGAGGACGTAAACCCTCTACGAACCACTCACAAGCATCCTTTTCAGTAGGAACTAGCTCGGCAGCAAAGCGGCTCAACTTATTGAATTCACACTCGTAGTCATATACAGTGTGATTCCATTGCTTCAAATTCATGAACTCTTGCTTCATTTGATGAACAAATTGATTTCCAATGTACTTATTCTTGAATTCTTATAAAAATAATGACCAAGTTACTTGGGCATTAGATATCCTCAATGTAACATTGGTTCACCAGATCCTTGCTTGTCCTCTCAACAAGGAAATTACTCCATCCAGCTTCTCAGCATCGAAACAATGAAGTCCCGTAAGCATGACTTTCATGTCATTAAGCCAAAGGTCCGCAATAACAGGACCTTAATTGGCTTCCCCTTTAAACTCTGGAGCTCATAATCCCTTCAACTCTTTCGCAACATTCATTTTTGGAGTTGAAGTAACAGGAGGTTGGAAACGCGTCAATACCGCGTCTAACGTTCTAAAGAATATATCTTGATCATTGACAGGCATTCCAGAGGATGTCTTTTATTCACTCTGCCTGACCAGGGCAGGTGAATTACTGCTTTCAGCGGGTCTATCGCCTCCCGCTTCATTTCTAGATCTATTTTGTCCGGACATCTATAAAAATACAACCATATAGTTCTATTAGCAAAACAACATACTTACTATTCCATCAGATCAAAAGTTTCCACTATTTTGTTGGCATGTATACCTTATAAGACACTCTAGACTTCGGTTTATGCCGAGAATCGACTAAACCGTAGCTCTGATACCATTAAATGTAACACCCTTAACTCATATCCAACCCGAATACAAGTCTGAGGTGTCACATTGACTTTTCAAACTTTGACTCTTATAGAAAATCCCGGGAATTTTTAAAACTTTCATTAAAACGAAATACTTTAATTTACATAAGACCATAAAATACAAAATCGATCAGAGTATTTGTAATTAACACTTATTACATGCCAACACTCTATACATAACCAAGTACATACTTTGTCAATTACTTCTGATCTGATCTCTTAGTAGTATTGTTGTCCGTGCTACTTCTATTTCCACTTTTCCTGATTCTTGGTACCTATATGTAAATCACTTACACGCTAAGTCATAGACTTAGTGAGGCAATAAATGAATATGCAACAATAAATTTATGAATGTTCATACTTACAATTGGATTATGACATTTCAATATGCATGTATCTATCGCACGATAACATATAATGCACATACGAAACTTACCTTCTTGTATCACTTTCACTGTAAATCTGCATTTCAATTGTATAACCCATGTATATTATTGAGAATAGAGGTATGTGAGTACATTGAGGTTGTGCACTAATGCTGTCACCACAGCTCGTATCAATTCCCTCATGGGGCACCGAACCTTAGTTCAGTATTCGTCCTGTAAGACTATTATCTATGTCCCGTAGGACCCCTACATCCCGAAGGACTACATCCCGAAGGACTATTATACCCTCGACTCTTGGCATGCCAATTACACTTATAGTTCTCATATTGTATACTATGGGCATTATTTTTATATTTCATATGTTCATGTACTCATATCATTTCTCTTGTGATCATGTATCTCATATCACTTCATATCATGTTCTCATATCACATGTCATATCACATATCATATCACATGAACATATATATATCTTATGCATGTATCACAATAATTATCATGTATGCATGTTCACCACTATTATATTATAAAAATCAACTTAGGGATTAGAATTATCACAAGTCTTATTCCATTATAATATACATATAGTATGCACTCACCTTAGCTTTTCTTTGATTCGATTCTAATCCTTTGATCATTCCGGAATAAGCTTACTTTTAGTATCTACATAATCGCACATGGATCTATATTAGTATTATAACTAATATATTCTAATGGTTCATTCTTTAGACTAAGAGAAAAGTAAATTTCATCTTTTAATGAAGCTATGCATCGATGCACTACTGATGCATCGGTGCATAAAAGATATTCGATGTATTATTATTGCTGGGATGCATCGATGCACTTCTTATGCATCGATGCACCAATTGCATTCGATGTTTCATTATTAATGGGATGCATCGATGCACTACTTATGGATCGATGCATGAATTACATTCGATGTTTTTATTTTAAAAGAGTGCATCGATGCACTACCAATGTATCGATACACCTTCAAACAGTTTCTGGGTTTTAACCTTGATGCATCGATGCACTATGAATGTGCATCGATGCACTCTACCCAGAATCCTCTTTTTGAACCCGAAAATTCATTCATTTTGGATTAAATCCTTCATGTTTAATCCTCTTTTTCATTCTTAACTGTAATACACATCCTTAAACCAATTTATACTCATTTATTTCATCTTAAACCTTCAAATTCTATCCTTCATATGTAATTCAAGAATTACATTAATAAATCAACATGTTTGAATCCCGCTTTTAACACTTCGTATATCTTAACTACATTGATGACAAGTCAAATATAACTTTCAATCTAGTTATAAACTCTATTCCAAGATTTTATTTAAGAACTTCAAATCTTAAATCTCTCCTAACTCAATCATCCTTTGATGTTAAGATAACTTAAGTTTTCCTCAAGCTTAGTTATCATCCAATAATCAAAACCCAATATTAAATTTAACAAGAAACTCAATAATCAGAAATCTTACCTTTGCTTTGGTTCACACGCACAAGGAAGAAAGAAGAAGAGAACTCTGGAAGCCTTTGCTGTTCTCTCCTTTTTAACCCACTTGTACTCATATATATCCTTATCCCTTCTTTAATTAATTTTCCTTGCAAATGACTCTTTGGCCCTTCCATTCCTTCTTCCTTTCAATTAAATTCTACACAATCAATTACATATAAATCTTTATACTATTCATTCATTCTATTTTAATCACCAAAATCTGAAACTTTCCAATTTAGTCACTAACCCGGTATTGAGGATGTTACATATATGCTATATATTATTCTATATGTTATATGATCTATGAGAATATATGAGAACAAGATATAAGTTATGTGATATGATCTACGTGTTTACATGAACATATGATATAAGCCATGTGACATAACCTACGTGATTACTTGTCTATGTCAAATAAGATATAATAAATGACATAAATTGTAATGTCCATAGTATGTGATATGAGAGCTGAGAGTATAATTGACATGCCAAGAGTCGAGGGTTCTACGCGATCCTTCGGGACAAATCTACGTGGTCCTTCGGGACATTTCTATGTGGCACTTCGGTGTAATTTCTACGCGACACTTCAGTGCAATTTATACGAGCTGTGGTGACAACATTTGTGCACAACCTCAATACACTCACATACCTTAAGTTCTCAGTAATGTACCATGGGCTACTAAAAGAGATAACATGAATTAACATTGCATAAAGGGATATGTTATTATTGGTTAAATACACGCTGAAGTATGTTCTTGTTGATTAGATATATGATGATTTTTGTACATTGTGAAAGTATGTGATTACATGTTTCATTATTGCATTATATGCCTCACTAAGTCTGTGACTTAGCGTGTGAGTGTTTCACACGTAGGTTCAAAGAAACAAGAAGATGCAAGCTAGGACAAGTCAGCAAGACAATATATATCAACCGAAGATCAGATCAGAATTGATTTAAGTTGTATGTATTTTTGTTATATGTTATTTTGTTGGCATGTAAATGAAAAGTTTAAATCAAATATGTTCTGATCGGTTTTGTAAACCTTTTTGGTTATATTTATGTAAATTATTCAATTTTTATTTTAATAAAAATTTGAATTTTCAACTATCTTGTAAAATAAATGATTTGAAAAGTCAATGTGACACCTCAGATTTGTTTCCGGGTCAGATACTGGTCAGGGGTGTTACAATGATGGTTTGATCTTTTGATGAGGTTAATTTCGAAAAATATTACTCGCTTTTCCGAATAAATTTTTCTAATAATAAGAATTTTTTTTAAAGGAAAACCCAAAACCCCTAATCTAGTAAAGCTAATAAACTTAAAAGAATAATATATTTATGTTTAATTTTATGAGTTTTAAAGATATTTTGAGAAAATATAAATTAATAAAGTGATAAAGGACGATAAGATAAGTTTGTCAGTGTCTAGGATATTCACAAAAGTTTTTATAGAACAGTGATTTTCAACTGAGATATGATAAATATGGTGATACGAAAAAATAAAGGATAAACTATATGAATGGTCCCTTATGTTTTTGGTCTGATCAATTTTGGTCATCGGTTCAGAAAAAGAATGGTTTTGGTCCCTTAACAAAAGTGTTAAGTGCCCATTAAAAAATTAATAAAATTCACTTTTGTTAAGGGGTTAATAGGAGTTAGCGGTTGAGGGATTAAAACTGAACGAATCAATATCGTAAGGGACCAAAACACTCTTTTTTTGAATCGGTGATCAAAATCGATTAAACAGAGAACATAGGGACCCATCCGTATAGTTTATCCAAAGATAAAATAAAAATATAATTTCAAAATATATATATTTTTTACTCCTACGTGAGTATAAAAATAACACGTCATCTAATTAGTAATGATTAAGTGATTCAATAACTAAAAATTCAATTTAAAATGTTTAGTAGTAAAATTGATTTTTTTATAATCCAACAATTAAAATAAATAACATTTAAAATTCAATGATTTAATAATATAATTTACGAAGTTTAAATTTCTAATCCGTGCTTGTTTTTTTATTTGTTAAATGTTGAACAATTTGAATACAAGGTAAAAGAGACTACATTAAACATGCATATTTTATAGTTGTAGTCTTTACCATCAAAACTGATCCAAAACTATTTTACAATCAAACTTGAAGATGGGGATTTAATATTTCATATCTAATTGAAAGCAGAAGACATTTTGATCTTTGAGTCTCTCTTTCTTGTTTTTGTTATATATTGATTTCTTAAATTAATTGGCACTTTCTCTTCTTCATCCGTATGGAAGTATAATGAGTGTAATAATTTTATTGTTTGGCTATAGGCATGAGACTCGAACTTAACGGGTTTAAATCCGATCTGATCTGACCGATCATGTTAGGTTTTTAAAAAAATTCGGGTTTGTGTCGGGTTGATTTTTTTTTAAAATGTGATATTCGGGTCGGGTCGGATTCGGATTTAGGGCGAAAAATATCCAACCCGATCCTACCAAAAAAATATAATTTTACCTTACAAATTTAGGAATAATTATAATAATACCCCTCTATATATTATTTTTTTCAATTAAATCACTTTTTTATTGAATAAAAATAATATTTTTTATTATTTCTGATCGTATCGGGTTTAAATTTTATCTCAAAAAATCAGGCCAGATTCAAACTAGGTGAAATGTATTTATTTTTTGGGTCTTGTAAGATTGAGTGAAGGGTGTAAAATATTTTGATTAGGTCGGGTTGGCCGAAACCCTACCCAAATCCGACCCATGCCTATCCAAGAGAAATTATGGACAAATAGAGGTGATTTAGGGTATACTGTTGAATGTGGTCAATGCTTGAACTATTTAAGAAAAAATAATAATAATGGTTAGTATTTTTACAAGATTTTGACGTACTAATTCTACGGTTGAGTTGACATAAAAGAGGGTAAAAAAAATGGGAACTTGATTTTAAAAACTTAAAAGACACGATATTATTTTACTATTATTTTCTAATTTGTAAGTACTTCATCCTTCTAACAACAGTAGATTAGAATTTAGAGTTTTGTTTTCATCCCTTTTTTATTTGGGGTGATATTCTGTAAGCGGCAGCAGTTTTGGTTCTTGAAGCTTCTTTGGTTGTGAAAAAAAAAATGGGCAGGAGACCACTTGTTGTGAAGCGCCAAACAAAGCATCCCATGGTAAAATCATACTCCTTTTTACTTTGCTTTTTCTGTAAATTTTCAATAGCAAAGTTCACTTCTTTTTCTTAGGGTTAATTTATGATATTTTTTTTTTCGTTTTCTGAATGTCGAATATGTTCATTTGCATGTTGTCCTTTGGGCTACGACTAGTTTTTGTTTCGTCTCTGTCCATATCGATTTGATTTTAACAGATGAAAAGTTTGTTTAGGTTTAGGGTTGTTTTTTAATGAAAAAAGATTGTGTTAGTAAAAGAAGGTTCCATTGTCTTCATTTAATTATATTTGGTATGACAATGATTCTTGATACCGTACGCCTTTTCTGGGATAAACTTTGACTTGCAACTGTTATATGATTTTCCTGGAAAAAAATAATGGACTCTTGTACTCTTTCATTTTATAATTCATGGAGTAAATCATTGGTCAAGCCAGTTGCATGTTGAATTTGGACAACTGGTGTATGTGATTTATGTTCAATTCTGCATTTTATGTTATTTGTAATTTTTCTTCCCTGTGCTTTACTTGATCCTATGTTTATGCAAATCGAAATGAAATTTAGCTTTTGAAACTGAAATTCTTTTGCAATGACATAGATAATTAGATTTTGTCTCATTTTAATTGTGCAATTCTAATCTAAGCTTGAGGCTAAAGACCCTACTGGAGGAGTGGAAAAGCAACCTGAATGCTCGAATCCTTTACCTGAAAATGTCAAAACACAGTCGAATTCTGCAGATTTGTCTTCACTTACAAAGGCAAATAAACACACCGCTCTTTCTGTGGTTAGGAGATCCCAACGTATTCAAAATGCAGTTTCTCCTTCCCAGGACAAGGAAATTGAACGTATAATCGAAGAGATAACTCTGAGTGAAGGTGAAAAGGATGTTGATGTGCCACTTGATGATGAGACGAGGAACTACCAGAGCCAATCCAGACACAGGAGAGCATGGAAGAAAAAGTCAACCATCTTTTACAACAAATTGATGAACAAAGAAAGACTATAGAAGAATTAAACTTCAAGGTATTCAAGCTTCTTTTGCCTTTTGCAGATCATCATATGATCTTCCTAAAGGTGGAATCTTGTGAATTTTGATAAAATATTTTGTTGACATTGACTAAAACAGGCTACTAGGAGTTCTTCCCCAACTGGAAGCCCTCGTGGAGCAGATGTCAGATATCGAAACTTGTATTTTGAGTCGCAAAAGAAGGTTTCTTTTTCAACTGCTATGTTGTTTTTCTCCCTAAATGGAGATTGAAGTAATGGTCATTATTTGAAATGTTCGTGTAATGAAGTGTTTTACTTTTTTTCCTGTCTGACTGCAGATTGAATCCTTGATGAATGAAAACCACCAGCTAGCTCTCAAGTTGGAACGAGCCCTTGGCAAACTCGAAGCAGTATGTCTCTAAAACTATCTTTAGCTCAAATAGGCTGCCAAAGAACTCTATTACCATATTATGTCTCTAAAACTATCTTTAGCTCAAGTAGGCTGCCAAAGAACTCTATTACCATTTTATATGGTACATTCATGAGTATTTATTTGACTGTTTGATGATTTGTTATACTTGGGAGTGATGATTTGTCATTACCATGATCTCTTCTGGACAATGAAGCTAGACCTTTCTTGGTTCTTTTTCATGTGAAAATTTTATAGCCTTACAGTTGAGTTATAAAATGTCATCTTTCTCTGTATAAGGAGCGATATGATAGCATAAATGGATTTATTTACTCTAGATGCATTAATTGCAATCACACGTATAGTTTTGTGTTGCTTCCTTGGCATATTATTAAACGTATCTGGGGTTTGCTATTTCTGGCAGCGTTTCCTAAAGATCAAACCTTTTTTAATGTTAACTTTTAACATTTCGTTTTTTTTTCTTTTGCAGTATGAGAACGGAGCCTGTGCAATTTCTGAAGGACTGAAGAAAATGAAGGAGATGATCTTGGTCACAAACATGACAAGATCAACTGAAACAGCAGTGAATTTTTCTACTCAGGCCTTTCCTTCGATGGATGCAGGTGCCGAGCCAAAAACTAATCCTAAGAAGAAGAAAGCTCGTACCGGTAAATAGGCTTCAATCTAGTTGAATCTTAGTTGGTGTTTGTCAGTGTTTTGGTTGACATTGAATTAGAAGATCTTGGCAAGTCCGTGGTGTTACCATTGTATCCAAACTTGGAGCTTTTGTGTTTGGTAATGCTGATTGCATAGAGGACTTGGTGTTTTAGTTTCATAACAAGGATTTAAGTGTTAGAAAACTTGATCTTAAAAGCTTATCTTCAAAATGAGTATTCAGCAGTTAAGTTACCATAACTTGGTCGCGGTGGGGGCTAAACATGTTTACTGAATTAATCCTTTAACCAAATTTATTAATATTATGGTTCAATAAATATATTAAATATTTCAATTTATTTGTTCTATGTTGATATTTGCATTTTATGATTTGGTTTCTTATGGTATTTTGAGATTATGTAAAAAAATTCATAAAAAGAGTTTAAAATGTTCTAAACTTGGCCTAACAGAATAACATTTTTATATAACCCACACGCGCCCTCCTATTCTTATATACATGGTTTTCAGAATCGGACCGGTTAGCGAACCGGTCATGTTATCGGTTTATTGGTTCAACCGTTCGAATCAGTTCGACCGGTCGGAAGAACCGAACGATGTCATAATTACTTAAAAAATTAAATAAAAATACCAAAAATATTTAATAAAAAATATTTTTTTATCACAAGTCATATTCAAAGTAAGTCATAACATATATAAGTTAAAAACTATAAAATCAAGTGAAACAAAATGATTCAAATAAACTACAACATAATATTTAAGGTAAAACATATTGAATAATAAATATAATTATATAACTATAATAAAAAAATAAATTTGGGGTTAAAAAAATCATAACAAAATGATATTGTTTGGTTTAATTTTTTTTTTAAAACAATCCCACATGGCTAAGAAACATAGAAGAGCATCCCAAAAGTCTAAAGAGTAAAAATATGAGAACAAAACAATCTCACATTGCTAAGAAACATAGAAGCGCATCACAACTAACTTCTATAAATAATAGAGGTAATTTGACATTCAAAATCATGGAGTCTTTTGGTGAGCATTGAGTGAACTATTATTTCACTTCAATCAAGCTCGAATTTTGAGTTCAAGTTTCAAGTTCAATCAATATATTTCGAGTGTGAGTTGAACTTGATAATTTTTAGCTTGTGAGTTTGAGTTGAGTTGAGCTTACTTTTAAAGTTTTCAAATTCGAGCAGAGCTCAGCAATACTCGAGTTCGACTTGGCTCGTTTAATAAACGACGTTGTTTGGTTTAATTTTTTTTTATAAAAAAAACAAAAATCCCGGTTTTTTCTGGTTTTTCCCGGTTTTTTCTGGTTTTCAGCCGGTTCGGTTCGAACGGTTCAGCGGTTCTGGCCAGTTCACTAATAGCGGTTCAACCGGTTTAGATTGAATCGGACTAAACAACGGTTCCGATTGAACCGACCGATCCGGTCCGATTTTCAAAACAGAGCTTATATATATATATTATCTCTCTTAAAATCTTACCAAAATATATACCAAAAAGGCCTAACAGAGAATATTTAAATATTTTAAAAAATAAATAAAAAAACATAACAAACAATTTTATTTTTTTAGAAGGAGAAAAAGAAATAAATAAAAATAACATCCTAACAAAAACTATACTTTTGGGTACATAATAAAAAATAATTTTAAATATTAAAAATAAAAAAAGATTGTCACACTTCACCCACACTGACTAATCTTGCGACATAATTTAATGTTATTTTATTAAAAAATGTAAAATGAATAAACTGCACATATAAAACAATCAGTTGATCTAATAGAAAAGATATTAGATTTCTTAAGTAAGGTCGATAGTTTAAATTTTGACATTTGTGAATGAAATAAACTGGTTGGAAGGGTCTCATTTACCTCTATTTGATCTGGATTAGATGATCAATAGATCGGATACTAGTGATAAAAAAATTATTAAAAACATTTGGATGTAATTAATTTAATTATTAATTAATTATTGAATTTATATTATGTATAATGTATGAGGGGTTTCTAAGCCAAAGTCGAAAGATGCAATTAATAGATCCAAAGGAACTTCAGAATGTTTACTAACAACGCGTGAAGCACACTGTATCTTTCTTCTTTTTTCTTGGAAAGCTTAAGCAAAGTTACCCAGTATTTGGAATTGGACACACCTTGTCATAGTTCAAATAAAACCTACAAACAGTGATAATATATAGGGTGTTTTTTTTATAAAGTTTTGGGATCTCTCGACGTCTTCAAGGGGTGTTCATTGTTAGATGATATCTTTAATGAGATTCCATGAAAAAAATTAGCTATTTTACACAAATATCACCTTAATAAAAATTAATTACTTGTTAGTCACTGTTTAAGAATATTTTACGGATCTAATATTTTTAAATACTTTCTATAAAATTATTCATGCATTAAATTATATAATACAATTATATCTACCAATTACCACTTGACACTTTCTGATGCGTTTTTGACCCTTTCAAAATCCTATACGTGTAGTATATTCTAGGAAACTTTGAGGGTAAGTAATTTAAAATATAAATAATTTTATAAAATATTACAGATCATTATCATTTTAAAAATAATTTTACAGAAATACGCGGTACATGTACCGCATAAGATTTTAAAAAATATTTATAAAAGTTTTATAACTAATATTTATTTTTCAAAATCCTATGCGGTGAATGTGCCGCACCTTTCTACAAAATTATTTTTCAAAATCCTATACGTATAAGATTTTGAAAAGGTCAAAAACACATCTCAAGTAGTAATTGGTAGACATAATTGTATTGTACAATTTAATGCAGGAATAATTTTATAGAAATTATTTAAAATATGCTAGATTTGTAAAATATTCTTAAACGGTACTTAACAAGTAATTAATTTCTGTTAAGGTGATATTTGTGTAAAAATGCCAACTTTTTTTTTAAATACTAAAGACGTCGGGATTTCCACAATTAAATTCACCCAAAGACACCGAGAAATCTGATCCACCCTTAAAGACGCCTAGAAATCTCAAAACCATATAAAAAATACCCTATATCAAAAATTAATCGAGTGACTACATTACTTTGGGAATTAAAAATTCCCACGTTATTATTTGGGCACTTTTGCCTAATGTATGAGGGGTTTCTAAGCCAAAGTCGAAAGATGCAATTAATAGATCCAAAGGAACTTCAGAATGTTTACTAACAACGCGTGAAGCACACTGTATCTTTCTTCTTTTTTCTTTGAAAGCTTAAGCAAAGTTACCCAGTATTTGGAATTGGACACACCTTGTCATAGGTTCAAATAAAACCTACAAACAGTGATAATAATATATATATATATATATATATATATAAACAAATAAATAAAGGAAACCTTATTCTTTCTCTATCATGTTATGCACTGAATTGGAACAAGCAGATTGCAGTCAAACCATTAGCAAGTAGTTTTAAAAGATTATATAAGCTTCTTTTTTCCTTATTCTGTTTCGTTGAGTCTTTTTTTTCCTTCAGATTATTTGCACCCAAAAGCTTCTTTTTTGAAGGTGTGGGTGCGTTGTTATCAGATTTTATTTTATGGATTTTTCTTAAATTCGTCCTCCCCCCCCTTTTTTTGGTTCTTCTGAGCAAGCAAAATATGTTGAATTTTCAGGGGTTTTCTTGAGATTTCTGTAGTTTGGTCTGGTTAATCAATTTGTTTCTTTGGGATGGCTGTTGGGTGCTGAACTAAGAGATAGAGAACTTGTAATATTGAAAAGCTTGTACATAATTATTAAATATATTTCAATATATCAGTACCATGTGCTGGATAAGAATGCGGATGCTACCGGAATCTGATAGCTTATTTGGTAGAGAAAAAGGAAGATCAATGTGGAGCTGAGCTATTGGTTTTCATTTGCAAACTGAACTTGATACTTTTCTTTTTCTGGAAATGCAAGTAGTCTTATAACATAGGATACTTGGAAATCAAACGACAGGGAGAACTTTAATGTTGATCTTTTTGCATATTGATGATGATGCTTTTATTACTCTTTTGAGTTTTGAGACTGATGGGCCCTTTAACGTCGATCTTATGCAGTTCAGATTAGTTATGGAAGCTCTTGCAATCGACACAGAGGATTTTGGTTCAGATGTATACCTTGTTTTAGGACTCAAAAGATCAGGTAAAGGCGCAGTCAGAACTCCACGGATTTTAACACTTCTTCATTCCTTGAGAAATCTCAAGGAAAATGAGATGCAATCAGAGACAGCAAACGTTAAAGTCTTCCATGGCTTGAGTTCCCACCATAAGCATTTGACAGTATATCAATCGCATCTTCAAGTATGCTCGGTGCAGTCCTTCATGCTTTCCTGTTGCATACATTTACTTGGATAGGTTTGAACAACAAACTGATGTGCATTTAACTTCCCGCAATATTCATCGGCTCCTTTTAACCAGTGTTATGGTAGCAGCAAAATTTATTGATGACATGTATTAACCATTCTCACAACTCATGGCCGATAATGAACTCACTTTCATTTTTTTTTGTGGGATCGTATATAAAGGTTGATCTTAGATATCCTTTGAGCAAGAATTTCCCGACAAAGATGTGTCAGTTTGGTTAGAAAAAAAGAACATTCCGTTTTGCAGCTTTTTATTCCGTTGTCTTTTGCAGGTATTTCAACAATGCATATTATGCACATGTGGAAGGCATAAGCACAGCTGAGTTGAATAGGTTGGAGATGAAATTTTTGTTTAGTCTAGATTTTAGATTTCAAGTAAGCATCAATACATTTCAGAGATACTGTTCTCGGCTGCAAAGGGAATCCGCGGAAGGGCATCGAGTTGAGCAGCCTATCCGAGCTTGTGGGATTAGAGAGAGTTGGCCCAGCAAAAGTGATGCAGAGTGTGCTCCCACAATTGCAAGATGAAGATTCAAAGTAACCCTCGTTGCATCAGTAAAGTCCCACTTGATGCTTGAATTCAATTAAGTTTTGAGTCTTGGAAAACTTGGATGATTAATTCATGTGCCAAACGTAGTCTTAGCAATGATTCTTGAAGAAACATCAAACTTGTTCCTTTGCATAATTTTTTTTATCATTTTATGCCATTAGGGCATGATTTTTTTTCCATATTTTATTCTTTATTTCTTGGCTGTAGCTTGTAATTTAGCTTTTTGCAGTCTCCTTGTGCAAAATGCATGTATATTAAATGCCGACTTTGTGGTCATGAAAATTAGTGCTTCCAATATACATTTTCCAAGATTTTGGTCTTATAGCTTTAACCCCCTTAGCATTTCCCTGTTCTTTAACGTTAATTTGAGATTAAAGTGAAATCATATGTTTTTTTTATCGTATTGCAGTTCAATTATCAGAGATGATAGAGTGAGTGATAAAGGGAATTCTCGTCTCTAGAGAGGAATATTTTACATGTAACCTCTATACATAATGAAATGTTGAATGAGTATAAAATACAGTAAGGTTTGGAAAATTTTGAAACATAATCTTACACTGCATGAATCTACAGATTCAAGTCCCTATGCAAATTTAGGTCATTCAGAAAGCATCTGTGTAATCAAGGCTGTTATATTTTTCCACCAATATTAAGCTGTACTCTGTATGGTTACCTTATTTCTCCCAACATCAGTCATAAGCTTCCGATCCCTGTTTTTGATGGCTATTGTATCCTTGAACCGAGACAGTTTTAGATTTGCCAGCGAAAAACATTCAACAGTATTATCTGGGAGGTCTCTCCAGTGCAACCCAACCAAACTTCCCTTTTCGAAAATCAGACAGGATACGGAAGGCTGCTTGGTGGACATCCCCGTTGAACAATCGAAGGGCTAACTTATCAATAAATCTGAAAAAGCAGATGATCAACACCCAAATCAATCTGGAATTCAGGTACATGGAAATCTCTAGATGAGTTTTTAACTCCATGAATGCTTCCTAAACTACATCCTTTTTCAGTGTACATAAGACGGGCTTTTTTTGCTTGTTATGACAATGGTTGCTTATTTATTTTGTTGGCTTGTGCTTTTAGACAGATCAACTCATTTTAAAAAGTAGCAGATCGAGAGATACATTTTACCGCTCGGCCCATCCACATCAACCTTGTAGCGGTTTTGAAGAGTTTTCATCCCTGGCAAGCACAACTAAAATCTATTAGCAGCAGCTAGTTTCAGCCAAAAGTTGAAAGCTCAACTCCAGTCATAGATTGTTGTAAACAAAAAAAGATTCTCAAGGAAATATGTAAAGAACAAGACTTGTGCAATTCAGAATTGCAAATCAACCGAAAATTTCCCTTTCTATGTCAAGCTCTTCATATACCAAATTGTTTGTAGTGCACTCTGAACATCTCAGTATAAGCAACAGTTTTGAGCAAAGCTAATTCTATTAGTTTGAATAAATAATTAATTTTGGCAAGTCTTCCATAGCTCCCATACAAGGTTTGATGTCTATGAAGCAAGTAACTTCAAGACTCTTATTTATGGAAATCACGTATATTTACAGCTTTTTCTGAAAATCTTCATTATATATGGTAGAAAAAAATCAGTTTATTCACAAAATGCTTTGGGAGAGGAAAAAATGAAATGCATCCATTATATTCCTCCTGGAAAAGAAGCAGGGAAAAATGAGTATTTTATTGAGTCATGATTATGCCTATTGAGACACTCTATCCCCGTTTTGAATCCCTATTATGTTCTAACTTCTTCAGTTCAGCTTCCCATGTCTATTTATAGTCCCCTGTTCCTATGGTCAATATACCATATTGATCAAACAAAAAACAGAAAAAGAAAGGACTTTTTTCCTACAAAAATTATTATTTCTTTGTTTTCACCATCCATATTAGTATAATTATACCACAAAAGTTACTATCAGCTGTCCTTAAATAACTTTAAAGATTCCAATGTTAACAGGGCTCTCAGATTATAGCTTTGTAATATCATGTAATGCAAATTGAAATTGTGTAGCAAAATTCAATTTGACATGAAAGTCCAAGCTATGAAACTGAAGTGCTTTCTTGACAGAGAGGGAAAATAATGACTGAATGAGTACCATTATGCATAATACATAAGTACGTACCTACTGTTGGAAGCTTTGCTAACATCTGAACAAGAATGGCAGCAACATCAGCAACGTCATAGGACCTCTCTCCAATGTCATCACAAATAGCAAGTTTTATTGCAGCTGCTTGATCACTAATTCTCATTGGGAGTATCCCAGGAGAATCCAGCAACTCAAGATCTTTCCCAAATCGAACCCATCTTTCAAAAGATGTATAAGGGTTAAAAATATGAGTAATTCAAAAGATGCTTTTTCATGCCAAGCTTTAAATGAATTTCAATTTTTTGTTTTGTCAAAACAAAAGATACTCTTGATTCATATTTATCCGAAAGGGAAACAATTATAGTATACAATAAAAAAAAATTTAACTACAAAAAACTGTAAAAGAACCCCAATAACGGTCAATGACAACACAACTCTGGACTTCTTTGGATTCCACAATGCAACATTAGAGCTTTTAAACTATTTGAATGCACTATGTGACAGTTAATAAACCAAAACCAACCGAATACGTACTTCAGTTCCCTTGTAACACCAGGTCTAGGAGCAGCTGCACACATTCTTCGTTTAAGCAAACGGTTGACCAAAGATGATTTCCCGACATTTGGATACCCAACTATTCCAGCTCGAACCTGGAAAAAATATAAAAGGACCAACACCTATATTAACATTTGAGTATGAAGCTTTAGAATATGGGTTCAATACTGCTTGATATATATGTACATCAAACAGATTATGTAAATATCTGATAACTTGATAACTGCTAAATGCAATATTGTTCAAATTTCAAAATTCATCACAATTGGTCTTTCAACATAAAAATTGTAAACAATCCAAATCATCTTTTGATAAATGAAGTTTACACATATAAATAAACAGCAAAACACTTGCAAAAATATGCAGTGAACCAAAGAAGCTAAGACACAACTCAAGAATGAAGATACAGGCATGCAAACAAATGCAGTGAAACCCACCGGACGAGGAAGGAGACCTTTCGCTCTACGTTTAACATTTACTCCTTCTGCTAAAGACTTTGCCAATCGACCTAGCTTCATCGTCCCCTGCATTTACAAAATTCAGATAAGTAACTTACTGAAACAATCTTCGAACCACAAAAAGTAAAAGGTCAAAATAAAGAAGTCCTAATTCAAATACCATTCCAAGCTTCCCATTTGAGAAGACAACCTTGGTTCCCTGACTTGAGAAATACATTCCCCAAGCATTCCTATCTGCACTGGATATCATGTCCTCTCGGTTTAAAACTAAAATCCTCTTTCGATTACCAAGCCATAAATCCATCTGTGCACATAGCAAACTCAGCATATAGAGATTCAGCTAAACATGAGATAACCGAATAGTGTAAAAAGATAACCTGAGGGTGCGTAGTAGATAAAGGAATTCTAGCATCCCGTACTTCTATGACCACATCCATTAACTTGAGTTGTTCTTTCAGTTCTTTTTCTGTTTTTGCAATATGCCCAGGATACCACTGCACCATTTTTAGAGCTCGTTAAAAACTTAGCAATGAAGATAAAACAGCTATCAAAGGCACCAGCTTTATACCTGCACTGGACGAAGTGCCCTGGTCCAGTACTGAAGATCAGAATCTATTTCTACCCAATCAATTTCATCTTCGACCGAGTCATTGACACTCCCATTTTCACGCCATGTTGGTGTTTTACCTCCCACAATCTGTCACGTTTAGTCGGGGAGTAAAGTCTACAAATAATTTAAGTGATACCCCAAAAAAATGAAAACATGGGCTATGTTTAGGGGACAAAAATAAGCTTGCCTGGATGGTTGGTGGAGGCGAGGAGAGAGAAGCTGCGGCTGAGAGAGCTTTCGTTTGAGAAAATTTGGGGTTCGGGTCTGGAGAGACTCGGCATTGAGTGAAGTGAGCGATATTCGAGCACGGCAGTAACCACCGTCCTGATAGCTGTAAAGCCATCGGTGTAATCTCAAAACAGTTGCTCTTTGGTTCGAGTTCTTTTTAGATAATGAAGGATGAATTGTAGAACTGCAAGTGTGAATTTTAATTTTAATTTTTTTTTGTATTTTAGATAATGATACCTGAAACAAAGTTGTGGCCCATAAAACAGCCCAAATCGGACCGTAATATATTGGGCCAAGATTTTTCACATTCCTCACACTAATTTCTCCCTACGGTTTAGAAAGTTTTTGATATCTTCTACCCATGCTGCTGTTTATGTTTCAGTTTTATGGGGAAAAAATGATAATGACCATCGGACCGTCATTCCATGGCAGCTCCTTCTCCGCAACCTTCACGGGCTCCACCGCTGTTTCACAAAATATACCATCTACCTCTCATCTACTTCACCACGTGACCTCCAGTGTCACCTGCCCTACTGCTGATTCCTCAAGCCAGTATTGTTTTACCAAGTACCCCACCATGAAGAAAGAGAAAGGCCCTTGTGACTAATTATTACTAGTAATTTGCTTTTAAGTACAGTACCAAATATAAACTAATATTGTTTGATTGTTTGTGTCAGTAAGATGCAATCATATCAGCTTAATATCGGGGGAATCTTGGACTAGTTGTTGGGTTAATTAAGACCGAATTTCTTATGGAATCTAGATACTCTCCTATAGGCTAAATAGTTTGTTTTAATAATCCCATTGAGTTTTAATGTTTTATGGTGCGGGAATGAAGTAATTCGTACATCGGGAGGTTCTTTTGAGGAAGTTAAAATACGGCTTAAAAAATAGCGTGAATGATTAAATAACTGATCGATTAAAAGTGTTACCGTAAATATTATATGTTTCACCGAAAATATAATTTGTGTTGGTAATAATAATTGTAATAACCGGCAATATCATTTTTTTATATAAAATGCGTAAAAAAATTGACTTTAACATAATCGATTAATTACTGGAAACATTATCAACCATAATAACATAACATGTAGCATTTATTTAACGTAATAGATAGCACATTTTTAAAGCCGATGGGCCCTTAGAAATCCGACGATAACAAAAGAGGTTAATTACTTAATTTGTTATCAATATTATCAAAATATTAGGTAGCGCCTAAAATGTTACGAAAGTTTAAGTTGATGGAGCCTTAGAAGTCCAACGATAACAAAATAGGTTAATTACTGGAAACATTATCAACCATAATAACATAACAAGTAGCGCATGATTAAAGTTGATAGGGCCTTAGAAATCCGACGATAACGAAATAGGTTAATTACTTAAATTGATTTCAATATTATCAACATATTATCGTGTACATTGTTAATTTACCTAAAGTAATAGGTTTCGAAATTATAAGTATCGATATTTATATAATAGTATCTGTCGAAACGATTTTTTCTTAAAGGTGAAAAAAATGAGATTTTAAAAACCACATTAATTTTTAATTTACCCTTTCAATTGATTTTTAATTTAAAAATAAATGTGATTTAAAAACCTGTCGTTTCGAAAAATTTTGGATTTCCTTTACGATCGAAAATATACGGTTCAAAGAGTCGCCACCAATCTTTGATTAGGGTGTGATTGGGTACCCAAAAAATGTTTGTTATTTTAATAAAAAATTAATTTTAATTAAAACAACAAATTAAGGTCTGCGTTACCAAAATCCGAGTTCGGAAGTCGGTTACGTGCGGGGAAGGATTAGCACCCCCACAACGCCCTAAATCGGTACCTAGTCGATTAATTAACGT
The DNA here is from genome assembly GCF_006381635.1 of Hibiscus syriacus. NCBI lineage: Eukaryota > Viridiplantae > Streptophyta > Magnoliopsida > Malvales > Malvaceae > Hibiscus > Hibiscus syriacus. The sequence continues at coordinate 451,310 of NW_024062891.1, read as the reverse complement.
CTTTGCAATGAACTTTACAAATTCAAATTTAATTTGACTTTTAATCCCATAAAACAACAAATATGAATTTTACAATATTCAAAAGCATCCAAATAAATTAAATTAAAATTACCAAGTTATTTTAGAAAGATAAAGAATGTTCGATTATTTATAAATATCGAGACCAGATCTTAAAAGCTATAACAACCTTTTCTCGACAAATTTAAATAAACGAATATTTCCTTTTCTTTCGTTCCCAAATTTTAAGTGACGAATCAATTTTTTTTGTTTCACTTCCGGGATACGCTTTTAATTTAAAATAGTCAAATCGACTCTCTAATCAGTTAAGATTAGCCGCTCAAGACAATTTTAAATTAAAAGGGTATTACCCTTAGTCCGATTATGTATTTATAAGTCGAGTTATGCACATGAGGGTATCATACAAATTATGCAAAAAAATGTCATGTCAAAATTAATTAAACAAAATTAAAAAAAACATACAATGTGACATACAAAAAATATATACGTATATTTAATTAAAAATCATAAATTATGCATATTGACATATTATGTACACATGTGACCTAAATATAAAAAACAAAATCATAACATGCTAAACTATAAATTTAAAAAGTATATATATACATGTTAAAATAAGGACTAAATTTAAATACACATAAAATTAAACATACTAATTAAAAATTAAAACAAATTATGGATTGCTCTGTAAAATGCGACTAAATTGAAAGGTCTAGACATAATTTACCCCTAAAGTCATGGTGACTAAACTCTAATTTACCCAAATATTTTAATGACTAAATCCTAATTTAACCAAAAACTTTATTGTATAACTTAAATAAATAAATAAAGCTAATATACTTTGCTAAAACTAAACTTACCTGACGCAGACAAGCACTCACACAAACCTCACGCTTTACTCTTCTTCTCCAACTCTTCCCCTCTTCTATTCTTCATCGCTTCCACTTCACATGGTCAAAAGCAAGGCTCTTCGAGCCTAATAAACTCTGGCCGGCCACCATATTTTGGTGGCCACTCCTACCCAAACCACCACAAAATAATCCTTAATATAAAGAACCCAACACCTATGTTCTATGACAACCCGAACGAAACTCCAACCGAAGCAAAACGGCCACCACAACCCTCCATCGCTCAAAGCCCTAACAACGGAAGGAAATCTATCGACGAAGAAGAAAGGTAAATTTTTGTTTGGGTTTTTTACTTCTATGGGCAAGGTTCCATTTCTAATTCTTAAACGTTTTTCTAGATTACTCTTTCTAAAGATAATCTCCTAAATCGACCCAAGAATGTTAAACTAACAAGTTTATAATAGCCCTAAGGACGTATCCTTTAACCTCCCATCACTGGAAATGGCTTCAATCACTAAGGTAAACATACTACTATTCTTTTATGATTTTAATTTGATTTTAATTCAAAAAAAATGCACACATCAGAATATTATGAAAGTAATGGAAAATGGAAACTAAAATATACCCGTTTGATTCTGTATATTGCTTTGGTTCAATGAAAAGTGGGGCTCTTTCCTTTGATTTTCGAACACTCTTTGTACAATCGTTTGATCCTTTTGATTCTGTGACCAAGAAATATTTTACAAAAAAAAAACTATCCTCTAGTTCTTGCTCTTGTGTTCTCTCTGTTCCTTGTGTGTCTTTTTTTTCCTCCCTCTTTCCTCGTTCTTAATCAATAAAAACTGCCCCTCACTCCATTTACAATGTTTTTTAACTCCTGATAACCATTTTCAGTTTTCCAGGACTTCACGGACTGGAAGCTTGGATGATAACAATGCTGGGTCATTAGGCTTGAACTGGGCCTTCAACGGGTTGGGTTTTTCTTTAGGCCTGCCATTGCTTCGAGTCTGCTCCGACTTAGCCCCGGACAAATCGAACATCTACAGCTGCCCCTCTTTGCTCATTGTCGTATAACGGGAATAGAGCAAAGATTAAAAGATGATCAAATTTGTCCGGTCATGAAAACTTCAAAAGATTAAACCACTCGCTGTTACGTCGGGATAAATGAGACTTGAAAAATCTTCAAATGACGGGTCCACTCCCTATTTCTCAGGGATTAAGGAACTCGAACAATCTTCTAAAAATGGGTTCGCTCCCTATTGCTTCAGGGAGTAGAACTCGAATAATCTTCTGCTTACAAGTTCGCTCCCTCTAGGTTCAGGGGGTAGAACTCGAACAATCTTCCGCCTACGGGTTCACTCTCTTGCTTCAGGGAGTAGAACTCGAACAATCTTCTGCCTACGGGTTCGCTCCCTCTTGCTTTCAGGGAGTAGAACTCGAACAATCTTCTGGTGTGATTATGCTTCACTATTCTTCCATGAAGGCTCAACTTCAAAGGTTAAACCTGAAAATCAAACGTTGCCCCTCATTAATGTATGCTTGAAGATTTGAAAAACATTATACTAAAAAAAAATAGAATTTAAGAGAATCTTTGAGAATCCATTTCTCTTGTGGGAGCTTGTCTCGCAACAACTAGATATGAGAATCTTCTTAGACTCGGCTGCCATCTGAACCTCTCTTTTCCTGGGATCTTAAATTGGTTAATGACTCCTCGTGCGCATTTCCTTTTAATCAATTGATCCGTTTCTTTGTACTCGAGAACCTTCGCTTTCCTCCCACATCTGATGGCTTCTCCAACACTCTTCCAAGAAGGCTTAAAATGGCCCGAAGGACTTATCATCTTGCTCAAAAGACTTACAAATGATCCGAAGGATTTCATCATCATGCTCGAAAGACTTACTGATGGATTTGCTTCACTACTCTTCGGTGAAGGCTTACAAATTACCCGAAGGATTTAATCATCATGCTCGAAAGACTTACTGATGGGTTTGCTTCACTACTCTTCCATGAAGGCTTACAAATTTTCCGAATGATTTAATCATCATGCTCGAAAGACTTATTGATGGCCCTAAGGATTTAAGCATCATGCCCGAAAGACTTACTGATGGCTCGAAGGACTTAAATTGTTTACTGGGTAAGAAACCTTACTTATTTTTCAAAATCTCAAATTTCATATTTTAATGAGAAATCTTTCTCATTTCACTTCATAAAAATGACTTAATGGTCGGTCTACGTGCCCCGCTTCAAAGCAATGCTTCCTCTGTGGATTGACCCCTGCGTTCCTCAGGTTCTGTCTCTCTAAACATGATTCCCCGTATTTGATGTTTAACTTCTACCTTTCAATTGTCGGGATTTTAACATCCTGCATCTTCTCTTTTCACTGGAAGATCTGTCGAAATCATGTGTTTATGCATGAAACACGAATGCAATGAAATGTATCAGTGTAATGCATTTTCTTTTATGCAAATGATGTTCTCATGAATGCATAAATGTCAATTCCATCTTCACTTGACTTCAAAATGGCGAACTTAGTCTTCTTCTACTTGATCATTCCTCTCCGGGATTTGCTTTAGATATCCGTATAACAACTCATAATTTCCAACTTGCATTTTTTAAGATCCTTCTGATCTTCTTCTATCTTCTTGTTGTCTTCGTTTTCTATCTTCATTTTGGAGAAATTGCTTTCTCTCTCAACTTCTTGCTATGATCAGAAATATCACTGTGTTGCCCCATTTTTATCCTTGGCTCAATTACGATTTCTGAGTTGTTCTTTAAGGACTCTGCCATTGATTGATGCTCGGTTGGCTTCCTCTACAACTTAAGCTCTGCTCAAATTCACGGTTTGCCTCTGACACTTCAAGTTGTGAGACCCATTCTCAATATCTTCTTGGTTTAAATCTTGTCATCCCAACATGATCTGGATCATGCCCCAAAGTGGGTACTCATGGATTTCTTTGTACCCAACATATCATAACTTGAATAGTCTCAATCTGGTGTCACTAAACAACAGTATTATCAAATAGCTCGAGGGCTTCACATCATGTCTCCACAAACACTTAAGAAGTGGTCAACTCTTTTAACAAAATGTCTTGCATTTTTATACAAGCTGGGATAATGCCCCTTCCGAATAATGAGACCATCTTCTTCTTGGCGGGTTACTAACAAGGAAATACTACAAGTTGTATTCTTTAGTCTTTATAATCTCTCGGACCACTTGCTTTCAATACTGTGAAATGCTTCACTATTCTGGCATCATTTATTTTTTTTCTACGACAGAGGCAGAATGAATCTTTCCAGCTTCAAGGACCTTTGACATTTGAGACTGTCCTGTTTGAAAATGTTTTCCTCTTTCTCTTATTTTAGGGATCAAATAATGAAAGAATTTTATAAAAAATTGCCCCTTAATTCAAGCTCACAATTAAATCAAATCATAAACATGAGTTTAAAGAATATCAAAAAGAATCTATAGCTCTTTTTAATGTTTTCAGAGTTATAACTTTCCTCTTCTCTTATTAGGGATCAAATAATGAAAGAATTTATAAAAAATTACCCCTTAATTCAAGCAATTAAAAATCATAAACATGAGTTTAAGAATATCAAAAGAATCTATAGCTCTTTTTAATGTTTTCAGAGTTATAACTCTTTGACAAGTGTCGAAATTGATGAGTTGGCTTCAGGTTGGCTTTCCTTTTTTTAAGGTTTCGGCCACCAAAATTTCATTTCTTTCTCAGTCTTCGTGAACTTTTAACATGACCCTTTTTTGGCTTGGTATTTTAATCGGATACGGACAAAATGACGCAACTTGCATAATCAATTACTAGACTTTCTAGAACACTTCTATTCAGTTGTCTGAAATCTTCCATTTGTTCAAGCCTCGTAGACTCCTCTAACAAAGGTAGTGCAGAAATATCAGTCTAAAAAATGAAATTCCTGAGTGCCGTGTGATATTGACTATAACAGGTGTTACTTAACTCCCTTAGTCTATTTTTACCGAAACTCCTTATTCATAAAATTGATTTAATTTGCCATTATCTGGTTAGCAAAAATCAGCTTTATTGTAATTTGCCTCTATCGGGCTAGCTGAAGGGTTCATCTCATCACAAAGTCTTTGACTTGACAATCACAGTGGAGCATACACTAAATTGCCAAGTACCCGATCAAGGTCATGGTTTGAATATAATCTATTCATAAAGCAGGGCTTTCGAGTTTCTCTATAACCAATTGCTTTAGCGATATCTCAGCTTTATTGTATACATATAATATAATCACCTTTATTAGGCTAGCTGAATTATGTCCATAAAGTCGTGGCGTTTAACCAATTGCTCTAGAGGGACAACTCAAGCTTTATTGTATACATATAATATTATAATTTACGTATATGGATCCAATTTCTTAAGCTTGTCAAGAAGAACCTGTCATAGTCTAGGTGTTGTTGAAAGTTAGAAAATCTCATCGTTAGAGTTCAATTTCCAAGCAACTGACCTAAACTAGATTCACCTACTCGACTATTCCATCTGTAAAGATCATAATCATCCTTGAACATTATCAAAAAAAGTGAAATCTAGTTGGTTTTGTAACATCATACACAAAAGATGCCCCATGTTGTCCGCTCCTATACATACCTGAATACCAAACCTCTTGTTTTCTCCTTATGATAGAATAAGGTTATATCCTACAAGAAAGGGTATAATGTTCGATTGTATATTCTGGGGGTAAGGTCTAGGGTCCTTGTTTTATCAGTTTCTCATGTCACTTTGTCAAAGAACAATAACTCTGACCATTTACAGAGTTTTTAATTCAGTTGATATTCAAAGAATATCAAGTTGCAAATTTGATTCAACCACCATCCCAAGTAACATGAATTTATTTAAACATTATAAAAAACTGAGAAAGGATGAAAAACAAGTTCAAACATGATGTTGCAAATGGAATAAAGCTTCATGATAGAATGAAATGATCTCTTTCTACCTAGGATGCCCCATTACCCATTTAATGTCATGGTACTTAACTCAAACGGATGTTACATATGCTCTTGATGCCCCCTCGAGCTCGTCATCCACTTCCACCAATTCCTCTGTTAACGTCCCATTTGCCACAAGCATCTCTATCTCCTTTAACAGCAGTCTACAGTTTCCCGTAGAATGTCCCAATGCCCCCAAGTGAAAATCACAGACACTATATTTATCATAGCTATGAGCAGAAGGGTCTGGTTGCACTTTCATTGGCCTCGGTGTGAGATATTGACCTTCAATCAAATAGGGATACAGATATGAGATAGGAGTTTGAAACAATTTCAAAGCATTTTTTGATCTTGGGACTTTCTTTGGACGCCTCGAGTAACCTGCTACCCCTTTTCTTTTACGGCTTTGAGAGCTCTGGACGTAATATTCATTCACCTCAGCAGTTTGTTCCTTTTGATCGGTTGGGTTTTTAGAAGTGTCTTTCAAGTTTCCTTTGCTGATCGCATCCTCAATTAACTCCCTAGTTGTCATAAGATCCTTGAAGTTATTCATCAACTTTCCCAGCATTAACTCAAAGAAAGGAGCTGGAAGAGAATCGTGAAACATATATGATATTTCTTCTTCTAACAAAATAGGTTGAACTTGTGCTACCACTCCTCTCCATCTTAGGGCATATTCTTTAAAGCTCTCAGGTAGCTTCATTCTTATCCTTTGAAGGTCATGCGTTTGGGGCTAAGCCTTTAACATATTGATATTGCCCCAGAAAAGCATCAGCTAGGTTGACCCATGTCTTGATCTGTTATTTGTTTAAACGGTTATACCATAGTACAGCTGGCCCAACAAGACTATCATGGAAGTAATGAATCAACAGGTTGTCATTATTTAGGTACCCTTCCATCTTTCTACAAAACATCTTCAGATATGGGACAACTAGTGCCATCATATTTCTCAAAATTAGGCACCCTAAATTCATGTGGGATGACCAAATCAGGGACCAAACTAAGTTCTCTAGCTTCTAACTCCTTGTGAGGGGCATTAACAATCTTCATATCTTCAATGACTTCATTCAACCACCTGAATTTGTCTTCAAATTGCTCAAAATTGACGAGGCTCATCCCTAGGTCTGAGTTAGACGCTCCATGGCAAATTATCACTCTTAATGTACCAGTCTAATGAGATTGATTTCCTTTATCCTCTATTTTCTCTTTACTAGCAGCCTGTGGTACCAGAACCTAGATCATTTGATTCGATACGCCTTGCAAAGAACCCGATGCTTGATTCCCCGTATCTTGTTGTGACCCGACTAACTGCTCTTGCAACTGATCTTGTGATCCCTTATGAGATTGCTCTATTGTTTCCATTTGCTTATTCATGACGATGAGGAAGTAGTATGAATGGATGATCTTGTTATTACTGTCACATAACCTTCCATAAATTATTTCTGTGTTTTTATAAATTAATGCATGTAAAATGCTTAAATAAATACATGTAATGCAAATGCAAATGCCAAATGCAAATACAAAAGGTGTCATTCCAGAGTGACCATCTTAAAACAACTTTCATTGAACAAAAAGGTCTCGATACATCAAACAAACTTTTCATATAATGGACAGTTTTCACTCCGAACTTTTCTATCTCCTTCAAAAGCCAATTTAATTTCCACTCATGCTCGGGGGTCGAGTTGTCAATCTGATTCAATTCTATTGCAAAGCCAGCTAAACCAACCCATTTGTGAGCCACATCGCTTGCTTGGGTCATAGCTTCTTTCATGATGTTGTCTCTTTTCTCTATCTTGAGTGCCAATTCTCGGAGTTGTACACACTGCTGTTGAATCTTCCTTGTAAGAAAGTCATTATGGTTATGAAGCTCTTGTATAAGATCACTACAATCATCCATAATCTTTATCAACTTCTCGTTCTTGGCTCTAACGGCTTCTAGCTCAGCGTTATTCTCCCACTTGTGGCGTTGATATGAAATTTCCATATTGGCAATGGATCTGTTCAACGTCTAAATTTCGGCCTGATATCTTCCCAAATTATCAACAGCTATATTGCGTCTTTTTTCTTCAATTTGTAAATCATGAGAAAACTTCTCAGCTCGATCTTCTTGCACCTTACAATTCCTTCTCCACTGTTCAGCGTCATTCTTTAGTTTAGCGACTCCTGTTATGCACTCATCTGGGACATTTCTTATACCAGCAAATTTAAAAGCTTGACTGATCCTTTGAAAATCATCTCGTATGGTTTCCATCTCTCTACTCAATTTATCATTTTCATTTCTTAAATGACGAATCTGAGCTCCGTACTTTGGCAAACAATCTTCTTCTTGGATGTCCTCACTAATACTCTTACCTTTGGTCACTTTTGGTTCGAACCCAACAGGATAATCTGTTACCAAACTAGGTTATCCTTTCAATTCGAACTCCAATACTCCATGATCTAGTAGAAGTTGGACTCGACGTTTGAAGGTAGAACAATTCTCAATAGAATGTCCTTGAATCCCAGCATGATATTCACAACGAACGTTGACGTCATACCAACTTGGATATGGAGGCTGCAAAGGTTTCACATAATGCGGGGCCACTTCTCAGGCTTCTAACAGTTCATCATACAATTCCTTATATGATGATATTGGGATGGAATCACAACGAGAGTCACCTCTCAACTTGGGTTGAACTGGAGTTTCCAGTTTTATTTTCCCTGATGTTGGGAGTAGTCTATCAAACACCATCGAGTTTTGACTGCATGTCTTCTTTTAATCCTTCTGAACTTCTATAGTTGCCACTATTTCCTTGGCATTTCCAAGCAACTTGTTGATACGAACAATGATTATGCGTGATTTCTCATTTTGGCCAGAATCAGCAGGTTCTAAAGTAGTCCCTTGTGTATTTGACACCTCAAGATTGTTTTCATCGAGCTCTTTCTTTTCTTTGGTAGAAGTCTCATTTCCTTTGGACAAAGCATCTATTCTATCCATCATCTTGGACATCTTCTCTTTTATCTCTCTTATCTCCTTGTGCTCTTCGTCAGACATATGATCTTTATGTGCACAACTCTCCACTATTTTCGAAGCTTTCTCAGGATGTCATTTCTTGACTGTGTTATAGTCTGTTTGATCACGAAACCCCTTGTCCGTCATGAAAACCTTTTATTATGATGACCACTCACAAATCAACACCTTTTGAATATGTCATGATCATGCAATGCAGACAAAGAGAAAAACAACATAAAAAATAGGTTAGTACAAATAAAATAATAAAAGGACAAAAAGCAACAATAGCAAAAAAAAAAAAATAAATTGAAGCTAATAAGAATGCAAATGCAAATGCACAAGGTGTTAATCCTAAAAGTGACCACCATAGAACAACCTTCATTTAGACAACAAGAATTCAGAACACCATGTAGTCAAAATATAAATGTGATTCTTCATTTCTTCATTTCCTTGAGCCGTACTCTTCATGGAATCTAATATTGCACCCAAAGTTGTCGGCGTACTTTATCACCTTTGATGACGCCAGATGTCTTTAAATTGAATCTTGAGGTCTCTATTTTTACTTTCAATATGAAGTGATCTTCATGTCTTTGTGAAGGGTCTTCTTGTCCTTGGTATAACTGTATCTATCTTCTGAGGGAATATCTTGGCCTTCACTGCTTTAAAGGAAGTCTTCAATCAGCTTCAGATTTCTTCATTCATCGGATATCCTTCTTCGTGGATCATTTGACCATCTTTGGATCTCCCGATTTTGACTACATGGTTGAGAATTTCTTGTCTCAGTATGTCCAGCCTTCTTATTAGTCAATCACTTGCGAATTAACACATTGTGATGACATGAAGATGCGAATGCAATAAAATCAAAATAAAATAGACATAGAACAAAAATGGGTTAGTACACATAATATCAGCAACAAAATAATAAGTATCATAATCATTAAATAAAACCTACCCTCACATGCTGGTTACCCAAATCATGTTTTAGTAGATTCTACCCAACATGATATCTACCCCCCATGTTTTATTATTAAAAAAGAAATCCTAACCGCATGATATCTAATTCGCATACTTGTTCGAAAAATAAACCTAACCGCATGATATCTAGTTCGCATGCATTTATTCGAAAAACGAAAATAAATGACTCAAAAAGCTTTTCCTTGTGTACCCTCCTCACGGGACTCTTAAGGTTCGGGTTAGGCTCGACCTAAGTTCGGGCTCTATGTTTACTATATGCTGGGTTCGGTTCTAAAGTAATAGGTTCTCGAATTGTCCTTGTCGGTGCCCCCTTGGGCTGCCGAACCCTCAATCCTGGCCCATCAAAGGCTTTAGGGGATCGAGTTCAATTTCGAGGGAACACACCTCCTTATGTCCATGCGGAGGTGATTACCATCACGAGGACCATAAGGCGTGAGCTCTAGGAGCGATCCACTATCCCATACGGAGGTGAAAACCACACGAGGGCATAGTCTCCCACTCCTACTTAATTAGGACGGAGCGGGGTTTTAGCTCATGATATGATAATGCAGCTGTGCAGTGTGTGAGGAAAAGCGAAAAACAATAAAAACACTCAAAATCAATTCCCAAAACACACAATTATTCTGAAATTATTAGCAAACAGATCAGTACAACTATTTAATTGTCAATCGAATTAAATTAAAGAAATCAAAATACAAACAAAACTTATTAAAAACAAAGCAAGGGATCAAAAACCAAATTAAAACGAATTTATAATTTCCAATTGCAAAGACAATTAATTAATCGACTATCAGCCTGACTCTCTAAAAAAAGTCCCCAGCAGAGTCACCAAGCTGTTGAAACGATTTTTTCTTAAAGGTGAAAAAAGAGATTTTAAAAACCACATTAATTTTTAATTTACCTCTTTCAATTAATTTTTAATTTAAAAATAAATGTGATTTAAAAACCTCTAGTTTCAAAAAATTTTGGATTTCCTTTACGATCGAAAAAATACGGTTCAAAGAGTCGCCACCAATATTTGATTAGGGTGTGATTGGGCACCCAAAAAATGTTTGTTATTTTAAATAAAAATTAATTTTAATTAAAACAACAAATTAAGGTATGCGTTACCAAAATCCGAGTTCGGAAGTCAGTTACGTGTGGGGAAGGATTAGCACCCCCACAGCGCCCTAAATCGGTACCTAGTCGATTAATTAACGTCTTTGCAATGAACTTTACAAATTCAAATTTAATTTGACTTTTAATCCCATAAAACAACAAATATGAATTTTACAATATTCAAAAGCATTCAAATAAATTAAATTAAAATTACCAAGTTGTTTTAGAAAGATAAAGAATGTTCGATTATTTACAAATATCGAGACCAGATCTTAAAAGCTATAACAACCTTTTCTCGACAAATTTAAATAAACGAATATTTCCTTTTCTTTCGTTCCCAAATTTTAAGTGACGAATCAATTTTTTTTGTTTCACTTCCGGGATACGCTTTTAATTTAAAATAGTCAAAACGGCTCTCTAATCAGTTAAGACAAGCTGCTCAAGACAATTTTAAATTAAAAGGGTATTACCCTTAGTCCGATTATGTATTTATAAGTCGAGTTATGCACATGAGGGTATCATACAAATTATGCAAAAAAATGTCATGTCAAAATTAATTAAACAAAATTAAAAAATAGCATACAATGTGACATACAAAAAAATATATATGTATATTTTAATTAAAATAATAAATTATGCATATTGACATATTATGTACACATGTGACTTAAGTATAAAAAACAAAATCATAACATGCTAAACTATAAATTTAAAAAGTATATATATACATGTTAAAATAAGGACTAAATTTAAATACACATAAAATTAAACATACTAATTAAAAATTAAAACAAATTATGGACTACTCTGTAAAATGCGACTAAATTGAAAGGTCTAGACATAATTTACCCCTAAAGTCATGGTGACTAAACTCTAATTTACCCAAATATTTTAATGACTAAATCCTAATTTAACCAAAAACTTTATTGTATAACTTAACTAAATAAATAAATAAATAAACCTAATATACTTTGCTAAAACTAAACTTACCTGACGCAGACACTCACACAAACCTCACGCTTTACTCTTCTTCTCCACTCTTCCCCTCTTCTATTCTTCATCGCTTCCACTTCACATGGTCAAAAGCAAGGCTCTTCGAGCCTAATAAACTCCGATCGGCCACCATATTTTGGTGGTCACTCCTACCCAAACCACCACAAAATAATCTATAATATAAAGAACCCAACACCTATGTTCTCTGACAACCCGAACGAAACTCCAATCGAAGCAAAACGGCCACCACAACCCTCCATCGCTCAAAGCCCCAACAACGGAAGGAAATCTATCGACGAAGAAGAAAAGTAAATTTTTGTTTGGGTTTTTTACTTCTATGGGCAAGGTTCCATTTCTAATTCTTAAACGTTTTTTCTAGATTACTCTTTCTAAAGATAATCTCCTAAATCGACCCAAGAATGTTAAACTAACAAGTTTATAATAGCCTTAAGGACGTATCCTTTAACCTCCCATCACTGGAAATGGCTTCAATCATTAAGGTAAACATACTACTATTCTTTTATGATTTTAATTTGATTTCAATTCAAAAAAAATGCACACATCAGAATATTATGAAAGTAATGGAAAATGGAAACTAAAAAAATACCCGTTTGATTCTGTATATTGCTTTGGTTCAATGAAAAGTGGGGCTCTTTCCTTTGATTTTCGAACACTATTTGTACAATCGTTTGATCCTTTTGATTCTGTGACCAAGAAATATTTTACAAAAAAAAAAAACTATCCTCTAGTTCTTGCTCTCTTTTTGCTCTCGTGTTCTCTCTGTTCCTTGTGGGTTTTTTTTCCTCCCTCTTTCCTCGTTCTTAATCAATAAAAACTGCCCCTCACTCCATTTACAGTTTTTTTTAACTCCTGATAACCATTTTCAGTTTTCCAGAACTTCACGGACTGGAAGCTTGGATGATAACAATGCTGGGTCATTAGGCTTGAACTGGGCCTTCAATGGGTTGGGTTCTTCTTTAGGCCTGCCATTGTTTCGGGTCTGCTCCGACTTAGCCCCGGACAAATCGAACATCTATAGTATCAATACTTGTACATTTAAGCCTATTTTTATTATACTGGTAGAAATGTTTACCGTGTATATTGTTAATTTACCTATTATTTTAAAGTAATAAGTTTCGAAATTATACGTATCGATATTTTATATATGAGTACTGATACTTGGACATTTACACCTATTTTCATTATAACGGTAGAAACGTTTACCGTGTACATTTTTAATTTACCTATTATTTTAAAGTAATAGGCTTCGAAATTATTAGTATCGATACTTTGTATATGAGTATAGATACTTGGACATTTACGCCTATTTTCATTATACCGATAGAAATGTTTACCGTGTACATTGTTATAGGTTTTGAACTTATAAGTATCGATACTTTATATATGTGTATCGATACCTTTTACGTGCAAATTATTTGAAAAGTGTAATGGAATAAACGTATCGATACCTATATAAAAGTATCGATACTTGGTATTTACGCCTATTAACAATATACCGATAGACTTTTACCGTTATATTGTTAATTTACCTATTACTTTAAAGTAATAGGTTTCGAAATTCCAAGTATCGATGCTTTATATATGTGTATCGATACATTTTATGTGCAAATTGTTTGAGAAGCATACTAGAATAAAAGTATTCATACCTATATAAAATTATCGATACTTGGTATTTACGCCTATTATCATTATACCATAGACTTTTACCATTTACATTGTTAATTTACCTATTACTTTAAAGTAATAAGTTTCGAAATTTCAAGTATAGATACTTTATATATGTGTATCGATATATTTTGTGTGCAAATTGTTTGAGAAACATACTTAAATAAAAGTATTCATACCTATATAAAAGTATCGATACTTGGTATTTACGCCTATTATCATTATATCGGTAGACTTTTACCGTTATATTGTTAATTTACTTATTACTTTAAAGTAATAAGTTTCGAAATTTCAAGTATTGATATTTTATATATATGTATCAATACATTTTGCATGCAAATTGTTTAAGAAACATACTGAAATAAAAATATTCATACCTATATAAACGTATTGATACTTGATATTTACGCATATTATCATTATATCGGTAGACTTTTACCGTTTGCATTGTTAATTTACCTATTACTTTAAAGTAATAGGTTTCAAAATTTGAAGTATCGATACTTTATATATGTGTATCGATATATTTTGTTTGCAAATTGTTTGAGAAGTATACTGGAATAAAAGTATCAATACCTATATAAAAGTATCAATACTTGGTATTTACGCCTATTATCATTATACCGGTAGACTTTTACTGTTTACATTGTTAATTTACCTATTACTTTAAAGTAATAGGTTTTGAAATTCCAAGTATCGATATTTTATACATGTATCGATACATTTTGCGTGCAAATTGTTTGAGAAGCATAATGGAATAGAAGTATTCATACCTATATAAAGAGTATTGATACTTGGTATTTACGCCTATTATCATTATATCGGTAGACTTTTACCGTTTACATTGTTAATTTATCTATTAATTTAAAGTAATAGATTTCGAAATTCCAATTATCGATACTTTTTACATGTATCAATACATTTTGCGTGCAATTTGTTTGACAAATATATTGGAATAAAAGTATCTACACCGGCATAAGAAGTATCGACACTTTGACATTTTCATTGCGTACATTATTTCGAAATAATAAATATAGATACTTTAATAATGTGTATCGATACATTTGGCGTGCAAATTGTTTGACAAACATATTGCAATAAAAGTATCCATATCGGCATAAGAAGTATCGATACTTGGACATTTTCATACTTTGCGTACATTCTTTCAAAATTATAAATATTGATACTTTAATAATATGTATCGATACATTTGGCGTGCAAATATCATTACTTTAATAATACCAACTTTCTTCTCCTTTGACATTCAATCATACTGTCAACATTTGAAATTTGTAATCAATTTCAAGTTCTTAAATACTCTAATCCAATTACTATTTCAACAACGATTACAAAAATACATTGATACTTACTACAAGTACATATATCCACCCAATGGTTGCTAGGGGTGAGCAACGAAACCGAGAAAACCGAAAAACCGACACGAACCGAGTAAAACGGTTCGGTTCGGTTCGGTTTGGCTTTAAACGGTTCGGTTTTCGGTTCGGTTTAAAGGCTTCATTTTTTTGATTCGGTTCGGTTCGGGTTTTCCATATGGAACCCATTTGTTCCATATTAAACCGAATAGGCAATTTTTGTAAAAAAAAATTATAGTTTCAAGTGATTTTTTCATTGAAAAACCGAACCGAACCGAAAAACCCGAACCGTTAAAAAACCCGAACCGAACCAAAAAAACCGGTTTCGGTTTTTTCGGTTTTTTAACTATTCGGTTTTGGTTTAAATATTGAAAAACCGTTTATTTCGGTTCGGTTCAGTTTTTGGTAAAAAACTGAACCGAACCGAACCGAATACACCCCTAATGGTTGCTTTCGATTTTCTTCATTGTTGATAATCTCGGGCTTCATTTCAATGTCATCTTCGCGAAGAACAATTGCGAGATTCATTGACTTCATTTTTCCTTCATATATCAGGTTATGAACATTCAAGCATTAAATTAAATCAAATCAAATACAAGTTACATGCAGTTTATTCAATATACAAGTATTGATAACTAATCATATAGTAACCGCTTGCATTCAAAGGAATGAGAATATTATCTAATACAAGTATCGGTACCTTTATACAACCTACAACATCAATTTCTACCTATAACGTTATATAAATGTATTGATATTTATTTTCTACATAGAATATCAGTTTCTACCTATAATCGGTTCCAAATCCTTTTTTATTTTGAAAACCCCAAACCCTAAAACCTAACCCTTATTTTTGAATACTACAATACTAAAAACTAGGGTTTTGAGAACATACCTTTCGATTCAATTACAGCAACAAACAACTACGCTTTCAAAAAAAGCATTGCTTCTATTTCGCTGCAACTAATACGCTTCGATTTTAAAAACTACGACCGTCTTCTATCTATTTCCTAGAATGTAATTCCCCTTCAAATTCTCTGTTAGCAATGCCTTTGATATTTTAACCGATTATGTTATTTATATTTAATCGATACCATTCCCCATGTATCGATACTTTCGTGTAAGGTATCGATACTTTCGAGACGTTTTTCTTTTTTAATTTCTTTTAAATTCTTAAAGTACCGATACTATGGTACATATACTTATAAATGTATCGATACTTTCAACAATTCCAGTAGCGCTTTACCGGTTTTGTTAAATTGAAACGATTTTGTCAAATTTCAACCTATTATATTGTCATGTATCGATACATATGTCTAAGATATCGATACTTTATAGGCGTTATTATTGCAATTCTTTTAAATTCGTAAAGTACCGATACTTTAGTACTTATACTTATAAAAGTATCGATACAAATTTTGACCATTCCGGTAGCTCTTTACCGGTTTTATCAAATTTAAACATGTTATATTGTCACGTATCAATACATGTGTCTAAGATATTGATACTTTATAGCCATTATTATTACAATTCTTTTACATTCCTAAAGTACCAATACTAGGGTACACATACTTATAAACGTATCGATACAAATTTCAACAATTTCGATAGATCTTTAACCTTTTTTTTCAAATTAAAATCAATTTTGTCAAATTTCAATATGTTATATTGTCATGTATCGATACATGTGTGTAAGGTATCAATACTTTATAGCCGCTATTATTGTAATTTTTTTAAATTCCTACATTACTGATACTTTGGTACATATAGTTATAAACGTATCGATACAAATTTCAACAATTTCATTAGCTCTTTACTGGTTTTGTTAAATTAAAACTGGTTTTGTAAATTTCCAATCAATTTTTTCAAATTCGTATCCTGTTTTGTCAAACTGGAACCGGTTTTGTAAAATTTCAATGTAACAGCCTCAATACTGGGTTATTGACTAAATTGTAAAACTTCAGAATTTGGTGACTAAAGCATAATAATTGAATAGTATTGTAATGGATATAGGGTTAAATTGCAAGGAAGAATGAATAGAAGGGTAAAATGGTCATTTGCATGAGAAATAATTAAAGAATAGATATATTTATTGTAGCTACACGTGGAAGAAGAAGGAAAAACATAAGCTTCCAGAATTCTCTTCTTCTCTTCTTTCCTCCCTACAAGAAAACTCATAGCAAAGGTGAGATTTTTTATAAGTTGTTTGTTAGTTGAAATTTAAGTTTGGTTTTGCTCCTTAGATGCTAATTAAGCTTAAGGAAAGCTTAGGTTGTTGTAAAACAACAAGATGAAGGGTGTAGGAAGAATTAAAGATTATGAGTTCTTAAAGGGAATTTTGAAATATAGTTAATATTTGAAATTGGAGGTTGAATTTGACTTGTCATCGACTTAATCAAGGAATTTGAAGTGTATTTAGAACATATTGAAATTTGGGTATGATTCTTGAATTATATATGAATGATATGATTTTAAGGTTAAAGATGATTTTCATGGACATAAGTTGGTTTAAGTAATAATGGTTGGGTTTAATGACATGATAGGGGTTTAAAATAGAGGAATTGAGTGAAGAATTGATGATTTTCGGGTTTAAAATGCAATTTTTGGGTTGTGTGCATCGATGCACATTCAATTTGTACCGATGCACTCTTAAATAATGAACATCGAATGCCATTAATGCATCGATGCATAAGGAGTGCATCGATGCACTCGTTTAAAATACAAACATCGAATGGAATTTATTCACCGATGCATAGGTAGTGCATCGATGCACCTGTCAAGGGATGCATCGATACATGGTGTAGTGCATCGATGCATACCATCATTAAAAGTTGGAAATATCTTTCTTTTTAGCCTAAGGAGTGATAGTTTAGAATATATTAATTAATAGACTGATTAGTATCAATGTATTAATATGTAGATATAGAACATAATTTCGTTCCGGAACAAACAAAGGATTATGATCAAGTCGAAACAAGCAATGCCAAGGTGAGTGCATTTTATAGTTAAAGTGTATAGAGATAAGACTTGTGATAAGTCTATCTCTGATAGTTTAATTCATGATTTCGTATTCATGTACATACATGTATTATTTCTATAGTGATTTCATGTATAATTCATTATGCTTCAATAAGATATTATGTGAACGAATGTCATTACAAGAGAAACAATTCAGGTATGTGGATTAATGGAAATGATTATATGTGTTTATATGAAAAGTGATGAAAGATATATGAAATGAAAAATGTATTTATATTTAAGACTATGTTATATGTTACAAGAGCTATAAGTATAATTGGCATGCCAAGAGTCGATGGATTATCAGTGGTCCTTCGGGATATAGTGGTTCTTCGGAATAATTAGTGGTTCTTCGAGACATAGTGGTCCTTCGGGACAAATATTCAGTGCCCCTTGAGGGAATTATACGAGCTGTGGTGATAGCATAGTGCACAACCTCTATGTACTCACATACCTTTGTTCTCAATAATGTACATGGGCAATCCAAAGATAAATTAAAGTGGAATTGGCATGAGAATGTATGTGTTATATGTACATGTTATCATCATATATGTTATAGTGTAATTGATACATGAACATTGAAATGTCCTTATTCATGGTAAGAACACATGTTCATAAATTCATGGTTATATATGTACATTTATGTTATGCCTCACTAAGTCTGTGACTTAGCATGTAAGTGATTTACACATAGGTATCAAGAATCAGGAAGTGCGAAAATAGGGTGGCAAGAACAGCAACATTGCTTGCGGATAAGATAAGAAGTAACTGATAAAGTATGTATTTTGTCGTGTATAGTATGTTGGCATGTAAGTAAAATGTCAGTTATGAATGCTCTGATCGATTTTGGTTGTTTTGGTCAATCTATGTAAATAAATCGCTTTTATTTTAATGAAAGTTTTAAATTTCTCTGTTTTCTTTAAGTGTCAAAGTTGAAAAGTCAATGTGACACCTCAGACTCGTATTCGAGTTGGATACGGGTTGGGATGTTATATTTAATGGTATCAGAGCTATGGTTTAGTCGATTCTCGGCATAAACCGAAGTCTAGAGTGTCCTATAAAGTACACATGCCAACAAAATAGTGAAAACTTCTGATCTGATATAATAGTAAGTATGATGTTTTACTGATATAATGATATGCGTATATTTTTATATATGTCCGGACATGGTAGCTCTAAAAGTGAAGCGGGAGATGATAGGCCCGCTGAAAGCAGTAATTCACCTGCCCTGGCCAGGCAGAGTGAAGATCAGGCACCCTCTGGAGTGTTTGTAAATGATCAAGATGTGTTCTTCAGAACACTGGACGCGGTATTGGTGCGTTTTCAACCTTCTGTTACTTCAATTCCAAGAATAAATGTTGCAAAAAGAGTTGAAGGGTTTAGGAGCATAAGAGTTTAGAGGTGAAGCCGAAGAAGGTCCTGTTAATGCGGACCTTTGGCTTAATGATGTAAAAATCATGCTAGAGGGACTTCATTGTTCCAATCCAGAAAAGTTGGATGGAATAATCTCCTTGCTCCGAGGGCAAGCAAGGATTTGGTGGACCAACGTTACATTGAGAATATCTGGTGATCAAGTAACATTAGTCTTTGTTCTTAGAATAGTTCAAACATAAATACATTGGAGATCAATTCATCCGACAAATGAAGCAAGAGTTCATGAACTTGAAGCAATGGAATCGTACAGTGTATGAGTACGAATGTGAATTCAACAAGTTGAACCGCTTCGCTGCTGAGTTAATTCCTACATAAAAGGATATTTGTGATTGGTTCGTAGAAGGTTTACGTCCAAGTCTGATGGAAATGCTAATTGTGTTAAATCTATCCTCATTTCAAGAAGTGGTGAACCATGCTAAAGCTCTAAAAAGAGCTCAGAATGAAAGGTTCAGAGATTCGCGGGCTCAGAAATAAAAAAAGAACAGGTGCATCATCGAGTTCAACACCATCAAAAAGGGGTAGAGATGCTGGTCTTCGACCCCAAACGAGATCAAAGTCAGTTGCATGCTCTGCAAGGGGATCAAATCGGATGAGGGATCGACAGACACAATCAATGGGATCTGGAGCTGGGAGATCTAACCCGAGCCAAGTCCGACAATGTCCACATTGTGAAAGGAACTATTCGGGGATATGCAGGATGATTTCTGGAGCCTGTTTTAAATGTGGGGACACTGGACATTTTGTTCAGGATTGTCCCATGTTAGCGGGTGAATCTGCTCAGCCAGAGAAGTCCGCCTCGACTACACAGAGAGGTAGAGGCAGAGGAAGAAGTCAATCAGAGTCGTCAGCTCCGCAAGAAATACATTCTGCAGCTCGTGTGTATAATCTCAGGACTAGCGATGATAGAGATGACTCAGAGATCAAAGCATGTATTTTTCAGTTGTATGACAAGGATGTGTTTGTATTGATTGATACGAGGTCCACATATTCTTATATTTCTAGTAAGTTCGTGAAAGAATTGAATATTCCGTTAAAATCTACTAGCAATGAGGTAATAGTGACTAATCCGTTAGGACGCAGTGCTCGAGTCAATATGGTGTGTTGCGGGTGTCCCATACGGATTCAGGGAATTGAATTCTCTGTTAATCTGATGGAATTACCTTTTGTCGAATTTGAGGTGATACTGGGAATGGATTGGTTATATCATTACTATGCTAATGTTGACTGTAGACTGAAAAGAGTAACGTTGAAAAGTTCAGAAGGTATAAAGGTTATTGTATTTAGTGAATGATGGAACCCATTGGCTAATGTAATATCAGTGATGTCGGCAAAGAAGTTATTGCTACAGGGATGTCAAGGGTTTATTGCAAGTGTGTTGGATGTGAGAGCAAAAGAGAAAGGGATAGAAGAAATTCCTACAGTCAGAGAGTTTTCTGACATTTTTCCTGCAGAGTTACCGGGTTTGCGACCCGACAGAGAGGTAGAATTTCAGATTGAAGTAATATCGGGAACTGCACCTCTTACCATGTCACCATACAGAATGGCCCCAAAAGAGTTATAAAAATTAAGGATTCAATTACAAGAATTATTGGACAAAGGGTTTATCAGACCAAGTGTCTCACCATGGGGAGCTCCAGTTTTGTTCGTCAAAAAGAAGGATGGATCCATGCGTCTTTGCATTGATTATAGGCAACTCAATAAAGTGACCATCAAGAACAAGTATCCACTCCCCCGAATTGATGATTTATTTGATTAGTTAAAGGTAGCTTCAGTGTTTTCAAAGATTGATTTACGTTTTGGTTATCATCAATTGAAGATTCAAGATAAAGATATTCCAAAGACGGCATTCAGAACGAGGTATGGTCATTATGAGTTTATTGTGATGCCGTTTGGAGTTACGAATGCCTCGGCTGCTTTCATGGATGTTATGAACCGAATATTTCAACCTTATTTGGATCGATTTGTTGTGGTATTCATTGACGATATATTAGTGTATTCGAAGTCAGAAGAAGAACATCGTTCGCATTTGAAGACAGTTCTACAGACCTTGAGAGAAAAGAAGCTTTATGCCAAGCTCTCCAAATGTGAATTTTGGTAGAAGGAAGTGGCATTCCTTGGACATGTGATTTCTGCTGAAGGAATTTGAGTGGATCCTCAAAAGATTAAAGTTATTTTAGAGTGGAAAATTCCAAAGAATGTGTCAGAAGTTCGGAGTTTTCTGGGGTTAGTTGGTTATTACCGAAGGTTTGTTAAAAACTTTTTGATAATAGCATTACCCCTAACTAAATTATTGAGGAAAGAGGTAAAATTTGTATGGACTCCGGAGTGTCAAGAAAGTTTGGAAAGGCTGAAAAAGGTTTTAACAGAAGCTTCAGTGTTGATTAAACCCGAGTCTGACAAGAACTTTGTAGTGTACAGTGATGCGTCTCATAACTGATTGGGATGTGTGCTAATGCAAGAAGGTAAAGTGGTAGCGTATGCATCGACGCAACTAAAACCGCACGAGAAGAATTATCCAACGCACGATCTAGAAATGGTTGTAGTAGTGTTCGCTCTTAAGATCTGGCGTCACTACTTGTATGGCGAACGATGCTACTTGTATACGGACCATAAGAGTTTAAAGTATTTAATGACTCAGAAATAATTGAATTTAACACATAGAAGATGGGTGGAATTCTTAAAGGATTATGATGTAGTGATTGATTTTCATCCGGGGAAAGCGAATGTGGTAGCGGATGCCTTAAGTCGAAAAACGTTTACAGCCTTAAGAGCTTTGGATGCCAGACTATCATTAAGAGGAGATGGCGCCATGTGCGAAATTGACTCTCAAGCCATCATGGCTAGACCGAATTAAAGAATTGCAAGCGGGAGATGAAAAGTGTTTAAAGAAGTTACAGCAGATAAGGAATGGAGAGGCCACAGATTATGTAATGAAAGCTGATGGGAACTTATATTATCAAGGGAGGTTGGTAATTCCAGACGATAATGAATTAAAGAAAGACTTGTTAACGGAAGCTCATTGCAGTCCATTGACTATACATCTGGGAGGAAACAAAATGTATATGGATCTCAAGAGTCTATATTGGTGGCCTGGAATGAAGAGGGACATTACGTAATTTGTATCCAAATGTTTGACGTGTCAGCAAGTTAAAGCTGAACATCAAGTTCCGTCAGGACTGTTGCAACCTATGTCTATTCCTCAGTGGAAATGGGAGAATGTAACAATGGATTTGGTAATGGGGTTGCCTTTGACTCCGAATAAAAGAGATTCGATATGGGTTATTGTAGACAGATTGACTAAGTCATCTCATTTTATTCCAGTACGAGTTGAATTTTCTGTGGATAAGTATGCCGAGTTATATATAAAAGAGATTATACGTCTACATGGTGTACCTGTTTCTATTGTTTCAGATCGAGATCCTAAATTTACTTCACGATTTTGGAAATCATTACATGGAGCGTTGGGAACTCAGTTAAACTTTAGTACAACATTTCATCCACAAACCGATGGGCAATCTGAGAGAGCAATTCAAATTTTGGAGGATATGTTGAGAGCTTGTGTTATTGAGTTCAAAGGATCATGGGAAAGGTACTTGCCACTTGCTGAATTTGCGTACAACAATAGTTATCAATCAAGCATCAAAATGGCTCCTTATGAAGCTCTTTATGGAAGAAGATGTCGTACGCCTCTAAATTGGTTCGAATTTAAAGATAAAAAAATTATTGGTCCGGAGTTGATTAAAGAAGTGGAAGAAAAGGTTCAAGTAATTCAAAGTAATCTCAAAGCAGCAGCTGATAGACAAAAATCATACGCGGATCTAAAGAGAAAAGAGATCGAATATCAAATTAGAGATAAAGTATTTCTCAAAGTGTCTCATTGGAAGAAGGTTTTGAGGTTTGGTCGAAGAGGAAAGTTGAGTCCTCGGTTCATTGGACCTTATGAGATCGTAAAGAGAGTTGGACCAGTAGCATATCAACTGACGTTGCCACTTGAAATGGAGAAAATTCACAATGTCTTTCATGTCTCAATGCTTCCGAAGTATCGATCTGATCCTTCCCACATCGTGACTTCAGAAGAGGTTGAGGTCTAACCGGATTTGACTTATGAAGAAGAACCGGTTAAAATCTTAGCTTACGAGGTTAGGCAATTAAGAAATAAGACCATTCCATTAGCTAAAGTATTATGGCAGAATCACAAGATAGAGGAAGCAACATAGGAACGTGAAGAGGACATGAGGATTCAGTATCCCCATCTCTTCGCATAATGAAAATTTAAGGACGAATTTTCTTAAGGGGGAGATTTGTAACAGCCTCAATATCGGGTTAATGACTAAATTGTAAAACTTCAGAATTTGGTTGCTAAAGCATAATAATTGAATAGTATTGTAATGGATATAGGGTTAAATTACAAGGAATAATGAATAAAAGGGTAAAATGGTCATTTACATGAGAAATAATTAAAGAATAGATATATTTATTTTAGCTACACATGGAAGAAGGAAGAAAAACATAAGCTTCTAGAATTCTCTTCTTCTCTTCTTTCCTCCCAACGTGAAAACTCATAGCAAAGGTGAGATTTCTTATAAGTTGTTTGTTAGTTGAAATTTAAGTTTGGTTTCGCTCCTTAGATGCTAATTAAGCTTAAGGAAAGCTTAGGTTGTTGTAAAACAACAAGATGAAGGGTGTAAAAAGAATTAAAGATTATGAGTTCTTAAAGGGAATTTTGAAATAGAGTTAATATTTGAAATTGGAGGTTGAATTTGACTTGTCATCGACTTAATCAAGGAATTTGAAGTGTATTTAGAACATATTGAACTTTGGGTATGATTCTTGAATTATATATGAAGGATATGATTTTGAGGTTAAAGATGATTTTCATGGATATAAGTTGGTTTAAGTAATAATGGTTGGGTTTAATGACATGATAGGGGTTTAAAATAGAGGAATTGAGTGAAGAAGTGATGATTTTTGGGTTTAAAATACAATTTCTGGGTTGTGTGCATCGATACATATTCAATGTGTACCGATGCACTCTTAAATAATTAACATCGAATGCCATTAATGCATCGATGCATAAGGAGTGCATCGATGCACTCGTTTAAAATATAAACATCGAATGGGATTTATGCACCGATGCATAGGTAGTGCATCGATGCACCTATCAAGGGATGCATCGATGCATACTATCATTAAAAGTTGGAAATAGCTTTCTTTTTAGCCTAATGAGTGATAGTTTAGAATATATTAATTAATAGACTGATTAGTATCAATGTATTAATATGTAGATATAGAACATAATTTCGTTCCGGAACAAACAAAGGATTAGGATCAAGTCGAAACAAGCAAGGCCAAGGTGAGTGTATTTTATAGTTAAAGTGTATAGAGATAAGACTTGTGATAAGTCTATCTCTGATAGTTGAATTCATGATTTCATATTCATGTACATGCATACATGTATTATTTCTATAGTGATTTCATGCATAATTCATTATGCTTCAATATGATATTATGTGAACGAATGACATTACAAGAGAAACAATTCAGGTATGTGGATTAATGGAAATGATTATATGTATTTATATGAAAAGTGATGAAAGAAATATGAAATGAAAAATGTATTCATATTTAAGCCCATGTTATATGATACGAGAGCTATAGGTATAATTGGCATGCCATGAGTCGAGGGATTATCAGTGGTCCTTCGGGACCGGAACAATTAGTGGTCCTTCGGGACATAGTGGTCATTTGGGACAAATATTCAGTGCCCCTTGAGGGAATTATACGAGCTGTGGTGACAGCATAGTGCATAATCTCTATGTACACACATACCTTTGTTCTCAATAATGTACATGGGCAATCCAAAGATAAATTAAAGTGGAATTGGCATGAGAATGTATGTGTTATATGTACATGTTATCATCATATATGTTATAGTGTAATCGATACATTAACATTGAAATGTCCTGATTCATGGTAAGAACACATGTTCATAAATTCATGGTTATACATGTGAATGCATACATTTATGTTATGCCTCACTAAGTCTGTGACTTAGCGTGTAAGTGATTTACACGTAGGTACCAAGAATCAGGAAGTGCGAAAATAGGGTGGCAAGAACAACAACACTGCTAGCGGATCAGATCAGAAGTAACTGATAAAGTATGTATTTTGTCGTGTATAGTATGTTGGCATGTAAGTAAAGTGTCAGTTATGAATGCTCTGATCGATTTTGGTTGTTTTGGTCAATCCATGTAAATAAATCGCTTTTATTTTAATGAAAGTTTTAAATTTCCCTGTTTTCTTTAAGTGTCAAAGTTGAAAAGTCAACGTGACACCTCAGACTCGTATTCGGGTCGGATACGGGTTGGGTGTTACATTCAACCTATTATATTTGTCATGTATCGATACATGTGTGTAAGGTATTGATACTTTATAGGCGTTTTTATTACAATTCTTTTAAATTACTAAAGTATCGATACTTTTATATATACTTGTAAAGGTATTGATACATGTACTTTTAACCGATTTTCTTCACTTTCTTATATATTACTATATATATCATACTTCTATGCATGGTATCGATACCTACCGATAAGCAAAGTTTGTCGGTTGTCAAATTTTTTAATATTTCTTTATGTTTTCCACCTACAAAATTAATTAACCGTCAACATTTCCGATAGTACTTAACCAACTTTGTTAAGTATTTTATTAAATTTTCGGTCACACCGTTTCTTAACCGTATATTAGTCCGCCTCTCCTTAGACCTTCCTTTGGTTTCAAAGTGATGCCGATAAAAGATGGACACGACAGTAGTGTGTAAAGAGCGCGCACGAGTTGTGTGGAGACACGATGGCGCTGCCCCTGCATGGCTGCCAAGTGTTCCCGTGGATCCGATGCATGTTATTCAGCGGAGATGATCCATGTGGTTGGCACATGCAAGCTTTGCAGCTTACGATGAGAAATCAGAAAATGATTGAATGAAACAGTAAAAGGGGGTATGATAGAGTGAAAAACCTCAACCGGAAAACAAAACGTGGGTTTGAGTCATCTCGTGACTTCCAATAGGTACTGCACAATCCCAATCATTTACAGAAGTTGGGGTTTTGATCAGTCTCACTTTCTGGTTTCCACACAAAATTACAAACAAACTCCTAACAATCCTTTTCCCCACACCCAAAAAAGATTTCCAACATATAAATCACATATTAACTCAGCTATGCTTTTATAATTTCCATCAGCTTACATCTCACTTTCTCCCTTCAATCACTAAACATAAAAAACATGATAGGTTCAATTAGAATGTGTGAATTCTTTTAGGGAAATATTGAATTTTAAAAAAGGTTGAATGTTACAATAAACAATCAAATAGTTAATAATTAAAACCCATTTTAGTAAAATTGTTGGTGGTTATCCATGATTTTATTCTATTTTTTATATTTTAAGATTGAAAGAAAAAACAGATATTAAAATAAATAAATAAAATTAGAAATTGAGAAAAAACAATGTATTTAATGTTAATCCATTTACAATTATAGGAGTAACGGTGTCGCATTGGTTATTTTAATAATGTTAATCCATTTACAATAATAATACATGAAATGATATTTTAGTACAACACTAATCCACGTATCATAATAATACACAAATGATAGTTCAAATAATCATATTAAAAATTTTGATAAAATAAAAATATCGTATTCAATATTTTAGAAAAACCTGTACATTTTTAATATTTTATTAATATATATATATTACGTTAAATATTTTATCAAACGATAACATATTAAACATTTTAAAAGGATATATATTAAATTAAATATTTAGTTGTATAAGCCACAAATTTAACTTAATATTTGATCACACCATTCATAGATCAATTGCATAAGACAGTCGCCTAGAAAGTTAGATTTTATTTATTTAAGAACGCAGAGGGCAGTTGAATCGTAATCGTACGTACTTGTAAGGGCATGGTCCGTCCGGAGAAGGACACTGAAAATATCTCAAAGAACCAGAGAGAGGTTTTGGGTGTATAGTCTGAGGTAGGAGCTCAGTGAGTCAGCGAGACACCCCCACACACCCCTTGTCGTAGTGACCCAACATATCTTATCGATACCTAGTTACCTACCACTAGCAGATTTCATTTATAAGAGGCATCCGTTCGTACGTGTATTTTGTACAAAGTATATATACATAATTTCCGTTTGTAATTATTTTTTTAAAATAATCATTAAATTTTGAATTTTATTATAAAATTCGTATGACGTCATTAACTTCTATTTATCAAAGGCGTGATTCTAAATTAAAGATAAACATCTCATTTTATTTTTTATTGAAATTTAAAATTGAGTAAATAACACAAATAATCTCTAGATTATATTGTGTTACTTTGTTGAGTCATATAACTACTAAAAATTAGAAAATGATCCCTCAATTATATTGCATTGTTTTGTTGAGTCTGAAACTATTAAAAGTTACAAAATTGATTTGAGATTACTCAATTATTCATATGTTCTAAACTCTTCGTTTCCGTTAAAAAAATTTGATCCTAGAAATATTTGAGTTGTATTTGTGGATCGACTCCATTTATATTTTGTCATCAAGTCAATGCTTGAAACATATATCATCAAGACAGTGCTTGAAAATAAGGATTATACCAATATACATCATTAAAATATAATTTTATCAATTTTCAGTCAGCATGTTAGTGTCCAACTTAGTCTACCATCATTTTTTAGCACAAAATGATAAGTTTGGAACATATGAATATTTGGTGACCATTTTGTAACTTTTAATAGTCGAAGACTCAATAAAACAATACCCTGTAGTTGAGTGATCATTTTGTATCTTATAATAGTTGAGGGACTCAATTAAGTAGCATCCTATAGTCGGAGGACCATATATGCACTTTACCCTTAAAAATCTGATATGATATTTTTATAATATTTTTTAACTAATAATTTCCAGAAAAAAAAGAAAATTTTCTGAAAGAGAAAATAACCTCAGTGACCAAAAATCCCATATAATATACGATTTTAACCAACTTTTTCCGGATTTGCCAAAATGACCAACAAAATCGCAATGTGATCGCTAATTCGCAACGCGATCTCCATTATCGCAAATTCGCGTTGCATTTTCGCAATGCGATAGTTGAAAATCACGTTGCGATGGTCTACAGTATCGTTGCGATTTTCCCAATTCGCAATGCGAATAAGTAAATCGCAACGCGAATTGGGAAATTCGCAATGCGAATAAGTAAATCGCAACGCGAATTGGGAAAATCGCAATGCGATACTGACTATCGCAATGCGATAATAAAAAATCGCAACGAGATACTTACTTTCGCAACGCGATACTGACTTTCGCAACGCGATTTACTTAGCACCATTCGTATTAACGCATATTTTTTTTTCAAATTCCAAACACGTATTTTTTCTTAATAAATCGGAAAATGAACCGTCCACAGTAATCGCACGCAACTCATAACCTCAAACCCAAAAACACAACACTCAGTCCCATCTCTATCTCTCACTCTCTACGGCGAAATCCGTCCCCATCTCCGAAGATTTCCGTCCCCATCGCCGGCGAAATCCCTCACAACCATTCACAGTCAAAAATCCCTCACAATCATTCAGAAATGGAAAATCAACCTCCGAGGGTTAGTTTTTTTTTTTTTTATTTTGAAATTTTTGCATTATTTTAGGTTTTTCATATTGAGATTGATGATAAGTTTACTGGTAATTTCAATAATAGATTAACCATTTCACTTAGATTTCTTATTAAATTCATTCGATTGCTGCCAATACTGCTAAACTGTTTAGCCTGTGAAGTTAGTATTTGTCTTTGCTTTGTCTTTTGGTTGAAGTAATGCAGAAGAAGAATAGTTTCGAGAATGAGAATCGCAACGCGGAAATGACTATCGCAACGAGATAATCGCAACGCGAAATAAAAATCGCAACGCGAAACCAAAATCGCATTGCGATTTTCATTTCGCATTGCGATTTTCATTTCGCGTTGCGATTTTCATTTCGCGTTGCGATTTTAATTTCGCGGTTGCGATTTTCATTTCGCGTTGCGATTGTCTGGTCGCGATAGTCATTTCGCGTTGCGATTCTCTCGTTGCGATAGTCATTTCCGCGTTGCGATTCTCATTATCTCGTTGCGATTTTCATTTCAACCAAAAGACAGAAACAGTGTTGCAAATTTTAGTTTCAAGAATAAACTACTATTTATGTTTATTGTTTTGTTTTTGGTATATCTTGACAGTGTAATTTTTGGTATATCTAACTTGGTATGTTTATTGTTTTTTTGTAGAAATTTTTTTCGGCTTCATTGACATTAAGGAATAAAGTTAGCCTAGCCACTACAATTGCTTCGAAGCTTTCACCTGCACAAAGAAATTGTTTGAAGAAACCTGCTTCGGGCCATGGCTGAGAGTACAGCATCCGGGTGGAGATGCTAGTTTGACCCATTTGTGGCTTCAGACCATGACTAGCGATCTACCTGACAGTATACAACGTGGTGAGGAAGAGATATGGTTTCATTTTCCACCGGCGTATACTTGTTTTGGGCGGAAGGAGTTCTGCTTAATCACTGGTCTACGATTCGGACACGATGATGTAGGCCGGTACACTCGTCATATCACCCGCCCATCATGGTTATCCAGGGTTTTTCCTGATGAGTCAATAGAGAAGCCGAACTTACACGTGGACGACATGAAGAAATTGTTTAATAAGAAAGATGGTTTTACTCGGATGAATGACGTCGATGTTGTCCGAGTATGCCTTCTACTACTTTTGTATGCCGGCTTTCTAGGCAGAGAGGCCAGACAACCTATTCCTCAGGAGCTAATATTATTGGTAGAGGACCTAAATGCATGGAATCTGTTTCCGTGGGGTTCGTATATATGGAAAGCTACCTGGACTAAGTTGTCGTCTGCCTTTGATGACCGCAAAAGTTTACGGGGCGATGGGTCGAAATACACTTTGTCAGGCTTTGTTTGGGCCTTTAAGGTAAGAATTTCTATATAATGTTTTCAAAATTATAATTAATTATTTAACAATTACTAATGTTTGTTATTATATTGTTTGTAGATTTGGATATTCGAGGCTTTCCCCAGCATACGGACATATGCATTAAAATCCTCAGATGATATTCCTAGGGCTATTTCCTGGAAGAGGAAACGTATGTTGGATTGGGAAGACTTAATACCATATGCGACAATAAATAATGTAAGTTAACACAAATACTATTATATATAAACAAGTTATTAATAGTAGACGTTTAACTTTGTTTTAGTTTTTATATTATTAGGAGGCCAACACTCCATTAATGAGACTGACACCCACGGAGGCTGAGCTTGCCACTGATTGGTGGCAAGCTAGTCAGCGTTTTTTTGATGGCACGAATGATGAGCAGCCTCCACTTCCTCCACTTCGAGAGCCATCACCTCACCCAGAGCCATCACCTGATCGACCCGACTATACACCTCTACAACGAGAGCCATCACCTATCCCGTCACATCATCGAGTCTCTTCTCCACCATCACCTCATGATAGGCGACCGACAAAGATGCCACGACTTCTATCTCCCTGTTCTCCACCTCCACGGGATGAGTCAAGGGAGTTACGTGATGAGGTCAATGCCTTGCGTGAGGAGATCGGTACTCTACGCGATAACGATGGTGCATGGCGTGTGGAGGTGTCTACTTTACGTGGTGAGGTTGCCGCTCTACGTGAGATGGTAGTATCGTTGCAGAATGAGGTTCATACTCTACGCAACGAGGTAAGTTTAAGATTTTCCATATTTAACTTGATGATAAATTACTCGTAATTTCACTTAAATTAACCATTTCACTTAGATTGCTTGGTAAATTTATTCGGTTGCTGCCAAAACTGCTAAACTTTTTACTTTAACACTGTGAAGTTAGTATTTGTCTTTGTTTTGTCTTTTGGTTGAAAGTTTGAAATATATTTATCTTTGTTTTCACTGTTTAAATATCATGTCTGTTTATTTACTGATATTTGTATTTTTATTTAGCGGACCGATAAGGTGGATGCTTTACGTCGGGTTTTTCTTGCACGACAGAGTTCACGCATCAGACGGCGTGCACGTGCTATTAAGTCTCCGTATACCCCAATAGTGCAAAGACACCGCAAGAAGAAGCCTGACTCGCCTATCATCCCTCAAGAGTCCACTCCTATCGTTGAAGAGGCCCCTATCATTCCTCGAGAGTCCCCTCCCACCGTTCAAGAGGCCACTGTCATCGTTGAAGAGGTCCCTCCCACCATTCAAGAGCCCGATTCACATGGCGTCATATGTAGGATTCTTGAGAAACCCTCTGACGTGCCGGACATGATGGATTCAAGTTGGATCTCGTATGAGTTACCGGCCAGTACCATACCGGTATCTGAAGAGGAGAGGAAACAACTACCGGACACAATTCTGGATAACACCCTTTGGGCTAAGACCGCAGTTGATTTTTATCTACACGAGCGAAGCCAGGGGTGTTTCACTGACATATGCAAGCTCAATGATGATATCTATTTGTTGCTTGATCGGTCTTGGTGGGGCGTATTATTAGGGGTCGAAGACAATGGCTATTT
Source organism: Hibiscus syriacus (assembly GCF_006381635.1). NCBI lineage: Eukaryota > Viridiplantae > Streptophyta > Magnoliopsida > Malvales > Malvaceae > Hibiscus > Hibiscus syriacus. The sequence continues at coordinate 419,313 of NW_024062891.1, read as the reverse complement.
CGATGGAGGGGTAAGTCTTATATTTTTCTTATATTTTCATTTGATTAATTTGTTTAAAAAATTAATGTAATTCACTAATATATGTATTTTTTTGTAAAACAGCATATCGATGCGTGGGTGTCACGTCTACTAATAATTAGGAAACTTAAGGAATATAAAAGAAATACACGGTATACAATAATGCCGACGGCTTTTAACGCAGTTCACTTGAAGAATCAACGAGATGAATCATTTGCGTTGGGCAATGGACAAGCTAAACTTTATCCTGCATGGTGGGAGGTCGATAAGGTTAGTGTTTATTTTAGATTGAGTTTAAAGGTATTCATAATAAGTGCGCAAATGAATGAATTATTACTTATGATTGCAGGTGTTTATCCCTGTTTTGGAACGTAACCATTGGCTTCTCGTCGAGCTTCAGATCCCATCCCTTAAGGCAATAGTATATGACAGCATGATAAATTACATATCATTGGCTGATTTAAGAGATATTATTAAGGGATGGAGCTCTTATTTGGCTAAATACTTGGATGCGATAAATTATTGGACTCGTTCTGGAAACAAGAAGCCAAAGAAGCTCAATATTACAGTTAGCAGAGACGAGACCGCACCACAACAAACGAAAGGACCCAGAGGGGATTGTGGTCCTCTCGTATGCTTGGCGTTGGACCGTTTGATCACAGGAAGTATAAAGTATCTACCTCCCACCGATAGATAGAGCTGCAGTAGGCTTGTGGTTTCGACATTATATGGCTAGATCGATATATACGAGACGCTGCCTACCTGCATCCGCGTTATAAAAATGTCCATAAACAATTGGTATGTTTATAGGCTTGTGGTTTGAAAATGTTTGGTTAAGTACCTAGAATTCAATAATTTGCTGTTTGTAGGTTTTAGATGTGTAGAAAGTGTTGTTTGAGCGAATGTTTGGTTTATGCAGGTTAATCTCAGAAGTGAGCTGCGTGAAAATGATGTATGGCTGCAAAAGTTGATTCAATAGTAGAAGTGTTATTTTCTCTAATAATTATTTCTTATTTTTTTATTGTTTAATTGATTTGTAAAAGGTGATTTGTAAAAGTTGATTTGTTTAATTGATGTTAACATAATTCTTATTTGTGCTTGTTTAATTGATTGAAATGTAATGGTTGATTTTGTTGATTTCAATATGCATTATGTTGAAGGCAAAAAGTACTATCGCAATGCGAAATGAAAATCGCAACGAGAGAATCGCAACGCGAAAATGAAAATCGCAACGCGAAATTAAATTCGCGTTGCGATTTTCATTTCGCATTGCGATTCCCTCGTTGCGATTTTCATTTCGCATTGCGATTCTCTCGTTGCGATTTTCATTTCGCATTGCGATAGTAATTTCCGCGTTGCGATGGACATTAGATGATTGCCTATTAAGTGATAACAACTGGAACAGATCATAGCAATTTTCAAACTCAAGTTACTAATACATGCCTAACTGAAAATGTTAACAGTTCACACAAAATCTACATAATACAACGTTTGCATTTAAAAATCACCTAAGTTAACAGACCCAAAAGGTGAAGCCAGTTGTGATTGGGATTTTAAAGATGATTGCGATTTTGATTGCCTTTTCTTGACACCATATGAGCTTTGGATTTTGATGATGATCCATATTTGGTAGAGGAAAGATGATTGTGATGGCACTGGTGATCCACATGTCAACCTTGTATGACCACTTTCCTTGCACCGACTACATGTCGATCTCTTCTTCTCTTCACCCTTAGACGGTATACGATCGTGAATTTTTGGTCGGCCAGGTAGCCTTCTGTCCATGGTTGGTGGCAAAACGTTTGTAAGTCATCTGGTATGTCCCACTCAGAAGGATGTGAAATAGGGTAGACAATCTCGGCATAAGTCTGTCGATATACTTCTGTAGTGTAGCAATCCATAGCGTATGTGCTTGAATCATCTTGGTTTAGATGAAGAGCAACTTTTATAACATGGCCACATGGATAACCAGATGTTTGCCATTTCATACAACTACACGTCCTTGCATTTAGATCGACAAGCCCTTTAAGTTATTATCCAGTACTTCAAACAAAGTGTTTGAACATGGTTCAACTCTCCATGACGTTGACTTCACAACACGTTTCGTTATCTTTTTTTCAGTCCATGGTGTAACACGATGTTCCAATGTTCCTGTAAATTTAAATAAATAATACTTAGTAAATATATCCCAATGTTCCTGTAAATTCAAAGAAATAATACCTGCATGGTTTCTTTTCTTGTAGTACCACTGTTGAATAGAGGCTCGAAAAAACTCCATTAACATAGTAATGGGTAATTTCCGGGAATGACGACTCGGAGCGTTAATTGATTCTGCACTATTAGACGTCATGAAACCATATCTTGCTCCAAGTTGATGTACTCTTGACCATCTTTCAAACCCGACATCTTCTAGTGTTTGAGCACACTGAGGCAAAACACGTCTTAAACAGTTTATATGCTTATTGAAATCCACTTCCCGATAAGCCTTTACAGCCTTCCAGTATGTCCATTTGTGCTTTTTATACCATCAGACCTTGATTTTAGATTTCTATACAATGAACACCACAAAGTCCATGAAAAGCATCTGGGAAACACCTTCTAACAGCGTTGTCAATTGAGTTTGCCCTATCGGATATGATTGTCAGATTGCTAATAGGACCTATGCAATCCCTAAGATGCCCCATAACCATGTCCATGATCAGAGGTTTCAGATTTGCCAACCCCGTAAGCTATTGGAAATATCCCATTGTTAGCATCCATGGCTACTGCTAATAAGTTTACTCCAAGGTATCGACCTTTCAATGTGCTCCGTCAACTATAATAACTGAGCGCATGCAAGTAATAAACGAACGAATCTACAAAATAATATACACAAGAATATAATCATTTAAATTTTAAATGCATGTAACTAACAGAAATGAGTCAACAGAATTATATTGATTTACTAACCGCAGCACCAATGGCGATAAAAAGCAACTCAAAGCGTCCATCTCTATCTGTTTTGATATGAGTTACCGACCCAGGATTTTTCAGCTTTAAATTATGACAATAAGCCGGCAGTTGGGCAAACGATGCTTCTAGCGACCCCCTCAACAATTCCAAGGCATAACATTTGGCTCTCCAAGCTTGAGAATATGATATACTAATCTTGAACCGAGCATTCATGTCAGTCATAATTTCATGTCCCGATATACCCTGCCATTCAAAACATTAACTCAGCCAGAAACCACCCAACACTTTTTTGTTTGCCTGTCTATGGTGAGGAAAAACTTGGGTTCTTGAACATGTATGTTTATCAATAAAGGTCCTAACTTGAAACATTGCGCAATCTTTTATCCTCTTTGCAATCATACGCCACGTACAGTTTTTGTCAATCGTACACCTTGTTTCGAAACGATCTTTGCTTGATTTGTTAACTTTTAGTTGATAGCCATCTTCCACACATTTCGTACAAAGCTATCTTCAAGTCTTCCTTTGTATCAAAACAATCATCTTTCTTGATACGAATAACTTTTGTGTAACAATCAACTGCTTTCTTTGCCAACTCTTCTTCCGGTAACTGAAGTAATTCTGGCATATTCCAGTTATACTCCCGTGGCATTTTCTTTTCTTCGGGACTTTTTCTTCTTCTTTTCTTCTTCAGGATTATATGAATTACAGAATGGATGTTCAACATGTTCATTCACAGTCGTAACTTCCTCCTCATTATCATCAACAACATCTTCCTCGACAACGGGTGTTTCATCATCAAAATTTGGGTATTGACCAATATCAAAATCATTACTCGCAGGGTCTGTTTCTTCTTCTGAAACATCATCAAAATTCGTGTATTGACCAATATCAAAGTCCGGGTATTGACCAAGATCAAATTTCGAATACTGACTAGTACTCACAATTTTTTCTCTTGGCTCATCATCGTCTAATTGGTCATACGAAAACCGGAATTTGGTGCTGAAAGTTGATTTGGATTTGGATTAGAGAAAGGCTGTGGGTTTTGAGACCCACTTAGTTGATTACTACCCGCTACTGACCCAACAATACTACTTCTAGGTTCAACAACATACAATGTAACATCATCACTTGAAACATTAATGTAAGCAATGAATCGTTCAACATCTTCATTGTCGGTTAACAAATAAACTTTACCATTTCTCTGATAAGATAGCCTAAATCCACTTAGGGGCTCTAAATTCAATTTTTTTGAAACACGTAACATTAGGGTTTCATAAGTTAACTTCTTTAATGACAGTTTTAGTTGAAGATTCATGGGTAAAGGCATATTTGTAAACACCATGAACATTCTCCCATGACCCTCCAAAACACAAATCTATCCAAACATGATCAACATTAGATGATTTCATGGTTGTAACTAAACAAACGAGATGCGAAACTAAGACCTGTTGCCGGATGGGGAAGGATGTCGTTGGATATTGGAACGGATGTCGCCGGAGAGAGTGATAGATGGAGATGGAATGAGTTGCGATTTAGGGATTTAGGTTATGATTGTTGCTGCTGCGTATATATACATACACAAAAAATTTGGCTTGCGAAACTAAAACCTGTTGCGAACTTTGAAACTCGCATTGCGATTCTGTATTATCTCGTTGCGAAAGTCAGAATCGCGTTGCGAAAGGCAATCATTTGACCATCGCAATGCGAACTGCAAATCGCAACGATAGAATCGCAATGCGAAATGAAAAAAGGCAACGAGGATTAACATGCATAAACTTTTAACAATTATTATTGAATTCTAGGTACTTAACCAAACATTTTCAAACCAAAAGGAGTATATGTTAACAAAACTTGCATTATGTGTATTTTATGTGTGCACTTTTAACATTTTCAGTTAGGCATGTATTAGTAACTTGAGTTTGAACATTGCTATGATCTGTTCAGTTGTCATCACTTATTAGACATTCATTTGACTATCGCAATACGAAAATGGTTATCGCAACGAGAAAATCGCAATGCGAAATGAAAATCGTATTGCGATTTTCTCGTTGCGATAACCATTTCGCGTTGCGATAGTCTGTTTTGCCTTCAACATAAAGCAGATTGAAAATCAACAAATCAACTATTACATTTCAACACAAATTATGTACACATCAATTAAACAAATCAACATTTACAAATCATCTTTTACAAATCAATTAAACAATCAAAAATAATAATAATTCTTATTTCTTCATCAATTATTGAATCAAGAATCAACAACTTTGTGACCCCGTACATCCATTTCACGCAGCTCACTTAAGGATTAACCTGCAGAAACCAAACATTTGCTCAAACAAGACTTCCTACACATCTAAAACCTACAAACAACAAATTATTGAATTCTAGGTACTTAACCAAACATTTTCAAACCAAAAGGAGTATATATGTTAACAAAACTTGCATTTTTAACATTTTCAGTTAGGCATGTATTAGTAACTTGAGTTTGAACATTGCTATCACTTATTAGACATTCATTTGACTATCGCAACGTGAAAATGGCTATCGCAACGTGAAAATGGTTATCGCAACGAGAATATCGCAACGCGAAATGATAATCGCATTGCGATTTTCTCGTTGCGATTTTCATTTCGCATTGCGATTTCATTTCGCATTGCGATTTTCTCGTTGCGATAGCCATTTCGCGTTGCGATAGTCTGTTTTGCCTTCAACATAAAGCAGATTGAAAATCAACAAATCAACTATTACATTTCAACACAAATTATGTACACATCAATTAAACAAATCAACATTTACAAATCATCTTTTACAAATCAATTAACAATCAAAAAATAATAATAATTCTTATTTCTTCATCAATTATTGAATCAAGAATCACAACTTTGTGACCCGTACATCCATTTCACGCAGCTCACTTAAGGATTAACCTGCAGAAACCAAACATTTGCTCAAACAAGACTTCCTACACATCTAAAACCTACAAACAACAAATTATTGAATTCTAGGTACTTAACCAACATTTTCAAACCAAAAGGAGTATATATGTTAACAAAACTTGCATTATGTGTATTTATGTGTGCACTTTTAACATTTTCAGTTAGGCATGTATTAGTAACTTGAGTTTGAACATTGCTATGATATGTTCAGTTGTCATCACTTATTAGACATTCATTTGACTATCGCAATGCGAAAATGGTTATCGCAACGAGAAAATCGCAATGCGAAATGAAAATCGCATTGCGATTTTCTCGTTGCGATAACCATTTCGCGTTGCGATAGTCTGTTTTGCCTTCAACATAAAGCAGATTGAAATCAACAAATCAACTATTACATTTCAACACAAATTATGTACACATCAATTAAACAAATCAACATTACAATCATCTTTTACAAATCAATTAAACAATCAAAAAATAATAATAATTCTTATTTCTTCATCAATTATTGAATCAAGAATCAACAACTTTGTGACCCCGTACATCCATTTCACGCAGCTCACTTAAGGATTAACCTGCAGAAACCAAACATTTGCTCAAACAAGACTTCCTACACATCTAAAACCTACAAACAGCAAATTATTGAATTCTAGGTACTTAACCAAACATTTTCAAACCAAAGGAGTATATAGTTAACAAAACTTGCATTTGACTTACCAATTAACAATGGACACTTTCATAACGCGGATGCAAGTAGGCAGCCTCTCGAATATATTGCTCTAGCCATATAATGCCGAAACCACAAGCCTACTGCAGCTTTATCTCTATCGGTGGGAGGTAAAAACTCTATGCTTCCCGTCGTCAAACGCGCCAAGCAAAGGCATACGAGAGGACCACAATCCCCTCTGGCTCCCGGCGATTGCTGTGGCGCGGTCTCGTCTCTGACAACTGTGACATTGAACTTCTTTGGCTTCTTGTGTCCAGAATGACTCCAATACTTAATCCCATCCAAGAATTTAGCCAAATGAGAGCTCCATCCCTTGAAAATATCTCTCAAATCAGACAGTGATATGTAATTGATCATGCTGTCATACACTATTATCTTCAGGGATGGGAGCTGAAGTTGGACGAGAAGCCAGTGACGACGTTCCAAAACAGGGATAAACACCTGCGATCATAAGTAATAATTCATTTATTTACGCACTTATTATTTATTAACACCTTTAAAAAATTTAAAAAATAAACACTAACCGTATCGCCTCCCACCATGCAGGATAAAGTTTAGCTTGTCCATTGCCCAACAAAAATGATTCATCTCGTTGACGTGAACTGCGTATTTTTCCTAAGCTTCCTTATTATTAGTAGACGTAACACCCATGCATCGATATGCTGTTTTACAAAAAAATACATATTTGAATTACATTAATCAAAATCATATATAAGACAAATATAGTCTTACCTCCCCATCCAAATAGCCACTGTCTTCAACCCCTAATAGCACCCCACCAAGACCGATCAAGCAAAAAAACATTTCATCGTTGAGTTTGTTGATGTCAGTGTAACACCCTTGGCTCCGCTCATGTAGATAAAAATCAACTGCGGTCTTAGCCCAAAGGGTATTATCCACAATTGTTTCCGGTAGTTGTCTCCTCTCCACTTCAGATACCGGAAGGGTACTAGCCGGTAACTCATACGAGAGCCAACTCTCATCCATCATGTCCGGAACCGGTGGGGGTTTCTCAATACTTCGATATATTACCCCATGTGAATCGGGCTCTGGAATGGTGGGAGGGACCTCTTCAACGATGACAGTGGCCTCTTGAACGGTGGGGGGGAATCTTGAGGGAGAATAGGGGCCTCTTGAACGATTGGAGGGGACTCTTGAGGGATGACCGGTGAGTCGGGCTTCTTCTTGCGGAGTCTTCGCACCATTGGGGTGAACGGAGACGTAATAGCACGTCCACGCCGTCTGATGCGTGAACTCCGTCGTGCAAGGAAAACCCGACGTAAAGCATCCACCTTATCGGGCCGCTAAAAAAATTAATACATAAATCAGTAAATAAACAGACATGATATTAAACAAAGACAAATATGTTTCAAACTAGCATTGTATTCACCTAAATCATTATTCTATCATAGTTCACAAAATGCTCAGATAACATTCCAGAAGTAAGCACTTATATAAACATTTAAAAGGACAACATATATAAACATTCCAGAAGAAGAATAGTTTACTTTCGCAACACGAAACTTAAAATCGCAACGCAAAATGACTATCGCAATGCGGAAATGGCTATCGCAATGCGAAATGAAAATCGCAACGACAAAATCGCAACGCGAAATGAAATCGCAACGACAAAATCGCAACGCGAAACACAAATCACATTGCGATTTTCATTTCGCGTTGCGATTTTGTCGTTGCGATTTCATTTCGCGTTGCGATTTGTCATTGCGATTTTCATTTCGCATTGCGATAGCCATTTCCGCGTTGCGATAGTCATTTTCGTGTTGCGAAAGTAAACTATTCTTCTTCTGCAAATTGAAACTTGAATGGATTGCATTACTTCAACCAAAAGACAAAAACAAAACCAAAAACAAATACTAACAAAAACAGATTGGCAGCAACCGAATGAATTACGAGTATGAAAAATCTTAAACTTACCTCGTTGCGTAGAGTATGAACCTCATTCTGCAACGATGCTACCATCTCACGTAGAGCGGCTACCTCACCGCGTAATGTAGACACCTCAACACGCCATGCACCATCGTCTTTGCGTAAAGTACCGACCTCCTCACGCAAGGCATTGACCTCATCACGTAACTCCCCTAACTCATCCCGTTGAGGTGGAGGTGGAGAACAGGGAGATAAACGTCGTGACATCTTTGCCGGTCGCCTATCTTGCGGTGATGGTGGAGAAGAGGCTCGATGATGTGAAAGAATAGGTGATGGCTGTCGTTGTGGAGGTGTATAGCCGGGTCGATCAGATGATGGCTCTAGGTGAGGTGATAGCTCTGGGCGATGTGATGGCTCCCGAAGTGGAGGCTGCTCATCAACCGTTCCATCAAAAAAAAACGCTTACTAGCTTGCCACCAATCAGTGGCAAGCTCAGCTTCCGTGGGTGTCAGCCTCTGTAGAGGAGTGTTGGCCTCCTAACAATATAAAGCTTAAACAAAGTTAAATGTGTACTAGTAATAACTTGTTTATAAACATATGGTAGTATTTATGTTAACTTACATTATTTATTGTCGTATACCGTAGTAAATCTTCCCATTGCAAGGTTCGTTTCCTCTTCCAGGAATAGCCCTGGGAATATTATTTGAAGTTTTTATTGCATATGTCTTCATGGCGGGAAAGGCCTCAAATATCCAAATCTACAAACAATATAATAACAAACATTAGTAATTGTTAAATAATTACTTATAATTTTGGAAACATTATATAAAAATTCTTACCTTAAAGGCCCAAATAAAGCCTGTCAAAGTGTATTTGGAACCATCACCATGCAAACTTTTTCGATCATCCAAGGCAGACGATAACTTATTCCATGTAGCTTTCCATAAATACGAGCCCCACGGAAACAGGTTCCACGCATTTAGGTCTTCTACCAATTTGATTAGATCATTTGGAATAGGTTGTCTGGCCTCTCTGCCTAAAAAGCCGGCATGCAAAAGAATTAGAAGGCATACTCGGATAACGTCGACGTCATCCATCCGAGTAAAACCATCTTTATTATTCAAAAATCTTGTCAGGTCTTCTACGTGTAGACTCGGCCTCTCCAGCTCAGGAAAAACCCGGGATAGCCATGATGGGCGGGTAATGTGTCTAGTGTACCGACCTACATCATCGTGTCCGAAGCGTAGACCGTGATTAAGCAAAACTCCTCCCGCCCAAAACACGTATACGCCGGTGGAAAATCAAACCATATCTCTTCATCACGACGTTGTATAGTCTCTGGTAGATCTCTAGTCATGGTTTGAAGAAACAGGTGTGTCAACATCGCATCTCCACCGGGATGTTGTACTTTCAGCCATGGCCCGAAGCATGTATCCTCAAACATTTTTCTTTGTGCAGGTGAAAGCTTCGACGCAATTGTTTTGGCCAGGCTGACTTTATTTCTCAAGGTCAATTGAGCCGAATAAAAGTTCTACAAAAACAATAAACATACTAAATTAGATATACCAAAAACTACACTCTGAAGATATACCAAAAACAATAATAAACATAAATAGTAGTAGTTTATTCTTCAAACTTAAATATGCAACACTGTGAATTTCGTATTTGTCTTTGTTTTTTGGTTGAAGTAATGCAATTCATTCAAGTTTCAATTTGCAGAAGAAGAATAGTTTCTGAAAATGAAAATCGCAACACGAAAATGACTATCGCAACGAGAGAATCGCAACGCGAAACTAAAATCGCGTTGCGATTTGCATTTCGCGTTGCGATTCTTGGTTGATTTAATAAGCAATCTAAGTGAAATGGTTAATCTATTATTGAAATTACCAGTAAACCTATCATCAATTTCAATATGAAAAACCTAATAATAATGCAAAAATTTCAAAAAGAAAATAATTAAAAAAACTAACCCTCGTTGGTTTATTTGGTTGATTTTCCATTTCTGATTGTGAGGGTGGCTCTGAGAGATTTAGATAGACGGATTTCGCCGGAGATGGGGACGGATTTCGTCGGAGATGGGTGAGAGAGTGAGAGATGGAGATGGGACTGAGTTGTGATTTTAGGTTTTAGGTTATGAGTTGCGATTACGGGATATACTGTGGACAGTTCAGTGTTCCAATATATTTATATTCATGTTTGGAATTTAAAAATAAAATACTTGGCCAGGATACTAATGGCGCTTTGAAAATCGCATTGCGATTATGTATTATCGCGTTGCGAAAGTCAGTATCGCGTTGCGAAAGTAAGTATCTCGTTGCGATTTTTTATTATCGCATTGCGATAGTCAGTATCGCATTGCGATTTTCTCAATTCGCGTTGCGATTTACTTATTCGCATTGCGAATTTCCCAATTCGCGTTGCGATTTACTTATTCGCATTGCGAATTGGGAAAATCGCAACGATACTGTAGACCATCGCAACGTGATTTTCAACTATCGCATTGCGAAAATGCAACGCGAATTTGCGATAATGGAGATCGCGTTGCGAATTAGCGATTGCATTGCGATTTTGTTGGTCATTTTGGCAAATCCGGAAAAAGTTGGTTAAAATCGTATATTATATGGGATTTTTGGTCACTGAGGTTATTTTCTCTTTCTGAAATTATAAAAAGATTTAATGTTATAATTTATATATTTTTAATTTAGTATGTTATGTGATTGTGTTAACGTCAAATAATAGCAACTAATGACGTAATATATATTTATAATTATATTTAATATTTATTATATAATTTTTATATGTTTAATATTAAAAGAAGTATTTTAATATGATTTAATAAATATTTTTTTTAACTTTACCCCAAATTTATTTACAACTGTAAATTGTAAATCGACCTACTTGGATTTAATTTGGTCAACAAACAACATTCAACCCCAATAAATTAGTTCAGTTATCGCCCGTACATTGAGACTCGTGAGATTGATTCAACTTATCATTAACATTACTAAAAAAAACTAATCATTGACAATTTTAATTAGCGTAACTTATACAGTTGGTCGTTCAACTTTTAAGTTTTTTATTTTGTTCACCTAAATTAAAAGATGTCTAAATATTCATCGAAAAAAATAAAAGACGTGTAAATAATAATTGAAATTATATTTTTCCGTCTAATTAAAGTTATCCCTTATTAATATAGTTATTTTTTTTATTTAAATGTTTATCATAAATATTTTAAATAATTAAATTTTATAAAATATACATTCAGAATCCGACTAAAAAAATAAAATTAATATTAGGAGTTTAAATATTGATATTGTAAATAGAACAATCACCTTCATAATAAATGTTTGCAATAATTGATCCAAATTAATTGATCAATAAATCATATACTAAATATTATTAAGAAAATATCAACTAAAAATTACGTTCAACTTTATATTATTTTTTATTATTTGTATAATTTATGATTAAAAATCGTTAAAAAAAGTAGTTAGGACAAATTAAACTTCTAACAGCTACCGCTAGAAGTACGTTGTCGATGGCACCAAAGGGCTTAACATGGTCCTGACTTGTAAGTGAACCTAGCGTGCATGGTACACATAATTAAACGCTTGCTTGTTACAATTAAATTGACCAATTCCTTAATTAAATGTATAACGTAATTAAGCCACTGGAGTATTTCCCAAGCATGCAATGCACGCTAATAATTAGAAGTAATAAATCAGGAATTATTACGCGTTTTAATCCAGTTTCTTCCACTACTAATAATTTGGTGGCACTAATCAAATTAGAAATTCTTAGATTACGTGGTCTTCATCAATTAAAAAAAATACGAATGGGGGCGTAGCTTGTTCGATAGGCTATATATGGACGATTAAACCCTGGATTCCCCTATCCTTTACTTTTTATTTCATGATGTTGGACAACTTAATCAAATTGGGACCCCGGTGGAAATTAGTTTCTTAAGATTATATATATTTAAGGGGAAAAAAAGGGTGATGGAATCTGCTTTACCAAAAGAAGAAAACAAATTCCCACTTAAAATAATTCAATTGAAGGTGGATGAAAAAAATCTACGACAATTGCTTATTCAACCATATTGTTAATTCCAAGCAAGGTTAAAAGCTAAAGTTAAAATACTACATGCCAACTTTGGAGCTTCCCTAGGGTATAATATAATCCCCAACTCTATTTTTTTTTTACCAGTGTGCTCCGTGCATGTCCTCATCACACTTTTTTTTACCCTAAAGACGTAGGGGTTAAGTTAGGGGCAGGTCCGTGAGAGATGGGATTATTCGTTCAGGGTCTATTTGAACATTAAAATAAATTAAAATTAAAAAAGAAAAGAAAAAGAAAACTTGAATTCAACACATGATAATTAAAAAGATTTTATATCGAACTATTTATTATTTTATTTTTGGTTCATCAATAAAAACTAAACCACTGCCATAAAGTTATCAATGCAAGTAAGTGAACATAGGGATAATCTCACCATGCCAACACAAACGGTGCGTGTGGAAAGGAGAGAAAAGTACATGTTGCAATCTTCCACCAAACTTACCTACCAAAAGAGGAGCAGAGAAAATCCAGAGGAACATCTATAAATAAATAAAATAAAACCAGTTAGGGAAAAAGTCGGTTTCTCTTTCTCCCAACTTTTTGTGGTTGATGGTTACTGTTTCTTTAAAGAAATTATTTGGCATTGACAAGTGTGGATATCCATCAACGGATGAAGAGCATTTGATTCACATTCCATGTCTATTCTTCAGTTTGCATCCCAACGTTTACAAAAGGGATGGTTAAAAGGTAAATTCAATTTAATGCTCGACTAGTACAGTGCCCCCACCCCGGTCACCTACTCGTATCCCGTGGCTTTGTTTGCCGCTGCCTAGTCGTCATGGTAGTTGCTCTGTTCATCTGCTACTTACCTCAATGCTAAGAAATTCCTTCATCTTAATGTTAAACATTGGGCTAACGAACTTTGAAGGTGCAGTAACACGTAATAAGGCAATCGAATAGCAGCGCATGACATTCTTTTCTTTCAAAGGGAACAACCGAAAAACATATTCATAGATTTGGGCATAGCGTCCACCAGACAAAAGTTAGTTTTGCTAATAATACTTGGTACTAATTAATCTACATTAATTCTTTCGGCCACAACGGAGACATTATTATTCTACTCTTTAAACTTCAAAGGGGGGACAGTTAAAAATAAAAATCGAGGAGTCGGTCCGTTCGGTTGGTTACAACTTACAACGGGTTAAAAGAGGAAAAACAAAAGGGAAAATAGTTGTTTAACGGCCGTTGGCAAGCGGACTGACGGCTGAATCTTTGTGGGGACTTGGAGGAAGGTTGGTTTTCCCGGAGGCAACAAGGCGTTGGACAAAGCCCTCAATTCTCTGTGCGTTGGTTTCCGTCAGTAACTGCTTCCCGCCAAACGGTAAAGACTCCACTCCTCTTTCATTCAGCAAATCCTCTATTCTCGGCCCAACCATCGTTTCACTCCCCAGTCCGTTTGCCTGCACGTCGAATACGGATCACGAAATCCGAAAAAGATTAAACACGTTTAAATACTCCATGTTTTTGGCTTTTGAGAAATACGAAGGAAATTTTTAATAAAACAAATGCTTTAATGCAGTCCAACTTATTTAACCGTAGTTTAAATATAATGATGTGGATACCTGGATTCTGACGTAGTCTGCACGGTTCCAACAGAAAGCGTTCCCCAACATCTGGTCTACGGTCTCCGATACACCGTCGAGCACAATGTCAACGACTGAAGAAGTTGAGCATTTGCCGTTGTTAACAACCTTTGACCTTCCACACCATGGACCGTTTCCTAAAGACAAAACCAGCAGATCCTCCACCCCATTGACCGACGGGAAATCCCTCTTGTTATGGAGAACGTGCGTGATTGCAGCGGCGGAAGGATTGTTCATGACCAAACCGCCGTCCACGGCGGAGCAAGAGGTCTTGCCGTCGACGGATGTCAATGGGAAAGGTTTGAAGAGGCTTGGAGTGGCTGACGTGGCTCGACATACTTTCCAAAGCTCGAAGTTGAAGCTTGGTGATTGGGAAGCGTCGGCACGAGAGAAAACAAAGGGAGAGGAACTCTTGAGGTCGAAGCAAGGAACCAGGAGAGGCTTACACGTGTCCTTCAGTGTCAAAACCGTCTCGTCTTCTCTCCTGAACGTTTCCTTCAGCACCTTATCCATGCTCTTACAGGAGAATCTCTTCTGACGGTGAAGAACTCCGGCAAGCTTATTAACTTTGAAGAGTTTGGAGTTATTCTGAGTGATAAACCTGACAGCTTCTCTAGCAGTAAAAAGCGGATGACCAGTTCCATCGTCGGCAGAGAGCATGGCGGCAATAATAGCACCGACGCTAGTGCCGGCTATCATGTCAAAGAAATCGGCAATTTGAGCTCGAGGATCACCAGTTTTGAGGCGGATCTGGTCTTCAAGGTGTATAAGAGCGGCACCGGCGACAATGCCGGTGGTTCCACCACCGTCAATGCTGAGGATCCGAACCTTCTTGGTGGTTTCACAGTGAGATAGCCATTTCTGCTCAAGTTTTGTGAATATCTCCAAAGTTACTTTACTCAGGTCCATTTTCGACAGTTAACGAAGAAAATGTTTGGAGAATTTTTGTTTTGGTTGCTGGCTTCTTGGAAGTCCGTGAAAAAAAAGAGCAAAGAGAGAGAGATCGGCCTCTATTCACAGTATGTTGCTGATAAGCATTAATGGCGGCGGTAAGCAAGAGAATAATATTTGCAAAGCTGTTTCGAATAGATTCGAGAGAGTGAGGTTTTCGATTTTCTCTGTGGGCTACTCTGGAAAGCGAGCGAGCAAGAGAGAGTTAAATCCGGGAGTGAATGAGTGAGTGCGCGAGTGAGGATACGAGTATAAAAAGGATGGTCAAGGCTTTGATTGGTGATGTACGTAACACTGTTACTCGTACAAATTCAAACGCTAGTGCAAAAATTTGGGAATATTTAGGTAAAAGGATTAGGTTTAGGAAATAGGTTTAAAGTAAAAAAAAGTGTATTTAGAAAATGAGTTGAGCTCAAATTTAATATTAAAGGTTGAAACTTGGTCCGATTTAATTTTTATATTTATAATATATTTATTATCTTATTTTAAAATATTATATAATTATTATTATCTAAAACTATCAAATATTAAATTAAAAATAAATTAAATATTTAAAAAAAATAATTACATAATAAAATAAAGGAAGTTTGTGTTTCTAGAGATATTCATGTCTCCCGTAATTAATAACATAATGTAATATTTTTTTCATTTCTATTAAAAAAACTATTAATATCATTATATTTTGCCCCTTTAATTAACGAGTCGTTAACTCTACTAATTTTTTAAGGTCCTCACAACCTTCTAAAAGTTAAATTTATTTTTTAATATCGTAGAAATTTAACTTGCGATCTTTTAAAATAATTTAATTTATTTTGAGAGTCCTATTTTTTTATAAAAAAAAGTTCATGGCTTCAATTTATAGGACCTACAAAACATATTAGAGTTAACAACAAATTAACATATGGATTAAAATGGAATGATATTAAAAGTATGAAAATTAATATGAAATATTTTAAAGTTTAGAGATCATTCTAGAATATATGTCATATTTTGGGGATATCATATGCAATTATCTCTGAAATAAATTAAAAATAATATGAGTGAACAAAAATATATTCGATCTAATCATTTATAAATACAAATAACACTGCATAAAATTTGAGACATAAATTTTGATTCAAATTATACTTAAACAAATACAAAATGTACAATTTCTATATAAATCAAATTCGATTTATGAACATCTCTTATACAAGTTGATACTTGTATAAGTTTATTAATTTAGGGTTTTGTTTTCCTTGTATTTTTTTACTGTTCTACTGCTTTTCTTTTAAGAAAATAGTGATGTTTAATAGGATAAACTACAAATTTACTCATTGAACTTTATTAACTCTCCTATTTCATTCATTTTCCTTTTCTAAATTTTATAGATTAAAATCTTTGTAGTCACTTGATCATTTTCTCTCTAACAACCAAATGACGTAGCTTATTTTATTAATATATAATAATAATAATAATATGTATTTTTGTTAATACTTAAATATGACAAGTAATATTTAAAATAAAATAAAAAAATTATAATTTTTAAATTTTACTTCTAAACTCTAATCTCAATTTACAACCCCATCTGTTGGAAGAAAAGTCAACAAAAAATGTTCGGGGGCTTATTTTTCAGAAAAGGAAGCACCGCAAATGCATATTTCAAAACGGGTGGGCACCGAATTCGGTGCCCCAATTGTTTATTGAAATTAAAAATGGGTTAATTACATTTTAGCCATTGCATACTTTATGGTATTTACAAGATTAGTTCTTAAGCTTTAACTATAAATACCCTAGCCCATTTAGCTTCAAAATCATCCCAAAATCTTTTAGTTCTCTCTCAAGTGTGTTGTGTAAACACCTATAAATTTTCTCTTTAGTAAAAGATCTACAGCAGTCCGGAGACATAGGCAAAATTGGCTGAACTCCGTTATCAATTTCGGGTATTATTTTTCCACTTTTATTTTGCATTCTTACAAATCTGGTTATAGGGAAATTACTTGTACTCGGTTTATTTCCCAACAACTGGTAATTAGAGCTTTTGGTTGTGAATTTTGTCAATTTTTTGCGATGTTACTATTCACATTAATAGTGAATTTCGTGAATAGTAAAATTTTGTCGGCGATACGAATTTGTCGATGGAGGTGTTCTAATACACGGTGGTTCGCAATAATTGTCAGAAACGATCTAAACAAAGCCAGATTCGAGTGGGAGCGATGGCTGCAGACGAATGGAAGGTGAAAATTGAAAAGTTTGATGGTGCAGACTTTGGCTTTAGGAAGATGCAGATTGAAGATTTTCTGTACCAGAAAAATCTATATCAACCTCTCTCAAGAAAGCAACCAGAGGGCATGAAGAATGAAGATTGGGCTCTTCTCGACAGACAAGCCCTCGGAGTTATCCGGCTGACGTTATCTCGCAATGTTGCTTTCAACATAGCAAAGGAAAAGACCATGGCGGGTCTTATGGCAGCTCTCTCTAGTATGTATGAGGAGCCATCAGCCTCAAACAAAGTCCACTTGATGAGACAATTATTCAATTTGCGGATGGCGAAAGGGGCATCAATGGCTCAATACCTGAATGAACTTCGACGATCCAGACAGTTGGAATGCTACTGTTACAACAGTTAGCAGCTCGTAAAGAAATAGTAAATTGAAATTCGACGATATTCGGGATCTGGTACTAAGCGAAGAAATTCGACGGAGAGAATTGGGTGAAGCACCAACCTCCTCAGCCTTGTACACGGAGTCCAAAGGGATAACTTCAGAAAGAAATTCAAATCGTGACAGATCCAAATCCATAAGGGGAAAATCAAGAACGGGAAATAAATATTTTACCTGTTATAACTACGGCAGGAAGGGTCACTTTAAAATAGATTGCCGAGCACCGAAGAAAAATACTGGCGTACAGGAATCTGCCAACGTGACAGAGGAGATAGGTGATGCCATGATTCTAAGCGTTAATAGTCTGATTGAATCATGGATCTTGGATTCAGGAGCATCTTTCCACTCCACCCCTTGCCGAGAATTCATAGAGAATAATGTCAGTGATGATTTTGGGAAGGTTCATCTAGCTGATGATGAAACCTTGAAGATCGTCGAAAGAGGAGACATCCGACTAAAGTTGCCAAACCAGACCACCTGGACGCTGAAAGGTGTGAGACATATTCCAGGTCTCAAAAGAAATTTGATTTCTGTTGGACAGCTTGATGAAGAATGATATAGCACAACCTTTTCAGGCTGTGAATGGAAGATTACCAAATGAGCACTCGTCATTGCTCGTGGTAAGAAAACTGGTACTCTCTATGTAACCTCAAATTTAGAGAATATCATTACAGCCGCAGATACTGATGGAAAATCAAACCTATGGCACCAAAGGCTTGGCCATATGAGCGAGAAAGTGATGAAGACACTTTTGTCAAAAGGGAAGTTGTCGGATCTAAAGAATGTAGATGTCGGATTATGCGAGGATTGCATCTTTGGCAAACAAAAGAAAGTCAGTTTTACAAAGATTGGCAAGACACTCAAGGAAAAAAGGTTAGAGTTGATTCATACTGATGTATGAGGACCATCTCCAGTTCCATCTCTTGCAGGCTCATTATATTATGTTACCTTCATCGATGATTCTACAAGGAATGTGTGAGTTTATTTTCTGAAGAAGAAGAAATCAGAAGTCTTTGATACCTTCAAAAAAATGGAAGGCCATGGTGGAAAATGAGACTGGTCTGAAAGGCAAGCGGTTGAGGTCTGACAATGGAGGAGAGTACAGAAATCGTAGATTCATAGATTTCTGCGCAAATAATGGGATCAAGATGACAATAGTTCCCATGACACCGCAGCAGAATGGCGTAGCAGAGCGCATGAACATAACTCTGAATGAACGTGCTAGATCATGAGGATACATGCCGGACTGCCCAAATTTCTATGGGGAAGCTATCAAACTGCAGCTTACCTGGTCAACCATGGGCCCTCAGTTCCTTTGGATTGCAGAATACCGGAGGAAGTTTGGAGTAAGAAAGAAATAAACCTTTCACACTTAAGAGTGTTTGGTTGTATTTCTTATCTACACATAGACTCTTCTGAAAGAAGTAACTTGATGCTAAGTCAACAAATGTGCCTTTGTTGGTTATGGTGGTGATGAGTTCGGTTATCGATTTGGGACTACGAAAATCGGAAGATCATCAGAAGTAGAGATGTAATTTTCAATGAGAAATGATGTACAAAGACAGGTCAACCATAGAATCAAGTAGCTCAAATATCAAAGATAAAACAAAGGAATTTGCTGAGTTCGAGGAGATTTCTGGAAATGATGTTCAAATCAGTCCTGAAGCAGTTCAAGAAGAACTAGGTACACCAAAACTAACGCTCCTCCAGAATTCCTAAACCATCCAACGTTATTCTCCTTCTTTGCACTACTTGTTACTGACTGACAAATGGTGAACCAGAGTGCTATGATGAAGCAATGCAAGTAGAGGATTCAGTCAAGTGGGAGTCTTCCATGAAGATGAGATGGACTTGTTTATATCAAATCAGACGTGAGAATTAGCTGAATTACCACAGACAAGAAAGTGCTCCATAACAAGTGGATTTACAGGATCAAAGAAGAGCACGATGGGAGCAAACGCTACAAAGAAAGATTGGTTGTCAAAGGCTTTCAGCAAAAAGAATGTATTGACTACAATGAAATTTTCTCTCCAGTCGTAAAATTGTCTACAATCAGACTGGTGTTGAAAATTGTAGCTGCAGAGATTTTACATCTTGAGCAGTTAGATGTAAAGACAGCTTTCCTTCATGGTGATTTGGAGGAAGAAATCTATATGAGGCAGCCAGAAGGCTTCATAGAGGCAGACAAAAAAACTGGTATACAGGTTGAAGAAGAGCTTGTATGGTTTAAAACAAGCTCCTAGACAGTGGTACAAGAAGTTCGATAACTTCATGAGTAGAAGTGGTTTTACCAGATGCCAAGCGATCATTGTTGCTACATCAAGAGGTTCGACGACAACTTCGTTATTTATTGTTGTATTGATGACATGCTCGTTGCAGGCTCAGACATGCAAGAGATTATAAACTTGAAGTAAAAATTATCGAAGCAATTTGCTATGAAAGATTTGGGCGCTGCAAAACGATTCTTGGGATGGGATCAAGAGAGACACAAAGTCGGGGACTTTGAGGTTATCACAGGCTGAGTACATCAACAAAGTACTCTCCAAGTTCAACATATAAGATGCTAAACCAGAAGTAACCTTTAGGTGTTCATTTTAGACTCTCCAAAGAACAGTCACCAAAGACGGAAGAAGAACGTGCACACATGGTAAATGTGTCGTATGCCTCAACAATTGGAAGTCGATGTATGCCATGGTTTGTACCAGACCAGATATTGTCATGCAGTGGGAGCTGTTAGCAGGTACATGAATAATCCAGGCAAGGTTTACTGGGAAGCAGTCAAATGGATCCTCAGATCTACGGGGTACTACACAACAAAGCACTTTGTTTCAAAGGTGGAGATACGATACTGACAGGCTATGTAGATGCTGACTTAGCCGGAAATATTGATATCAGAAGGAGCACTACAGGTTACGGAAGCCAGTAAGGAGATGATTTGACTCCAAAGTTTCTTGGAAGAGTTAGGCAAGAAACAATAAAACAATGTCTTGTATTGCGACAGTCAAAGTGCTATCCATCTAGCAAAGAATCCGTCTTTTCATTCCAGGACGAAGCACATACAATTACGGTATCATTTTATCCGGTCTCTTCTGGAAGATGGGATTTGAAACTTGAAAAGATTAGTGGAGCTCAAAATCCGCCAGACATGCTAACAAAGACGGTGACCACGGACAAAATGAAGTTGTGTTCAGCTTCAGTTGGCATGCTAGAGTAACAAGACCATAAATATGTTGCATTGATCGATGTGTGAAGACAAATTAAAATCAGTCTTCAAGTGGGAGATTGTTGGAAGAAAAGTCAAAAGGGGCTTGGGGGCTTATTTTTCAGAAAAGGAAGCACCGCAAATGCATATTTCAAAAGGGGTGGCACCGAATTTGGTGCCCCAATTATTTATTGAAATTAAAAATGGGTTAATTATATTTAGCCATTACACACTTTAGGGTATTTACAAGATTAGTCTTAAGCTTTAACTATAATACCCTAGCCCATTTAGCTTCAAAATCATCCCAAAATCTTCTAGTTCTCTCTCAAGTGTGTGTGTAAACACCTGTAAATTTTCTCTTTAGTAAAAGATCTACAGCAGTCCGGAGACGTAGGCAAAATTGGCTGAACTCCGTTATCAATTTCGATATTATTTTTCCGCTTTTATTTCGCATTCTCACAAATGGTTATAGGGAAATTACTTGTACTCGGTTTATTTCCCAACACCATCCACCCTCACATTCACCCTCCCACTTGATGGTTCCTGCAAGAGAAGCATCCACACTTGTCGTAATCGATTTTTGCCCGGACATGAATTTTTTATACTTGGCGGAAAAGTAATGTGAATAAATGGTTTTTAAAATAATTTGGGAGTCGCCATCGGCCTTTTGGGTTAGGTAGGTCGAATACCTAAAAATTATCTTTTAAAAGAGTTTTAAGAAACATCAGTTAAAAGATGAACTGATCTGCGTTTATAACCAAAAATTCGTTCTTTTTAATAATAAAAAGGGATTTGTGGTCAGTTACGTTTAGGGAAGGATTAGCACCCCTACAACACCCAAAATTGGTACTTTTTAATTATAAATTGTCTCTATTATTGGAAATTTAAAATTCAAAGATATATTTAATTCATAATTCTATTATTAATATACATAAATAAGATATTTACTTATTTAGAAATATTAGAAAAAGGCTTCTAGGTGCCTTAAGACAGCTCTTTTCTCGATATTAATAAATAAAATAATATTAAAATTTAATAATTTAAATAAAACTAAATTATATTTTTTATAATGTTTAATTATTTAAAATACCAGAATAGACATCCAGTTGTTTTAAGAGTGCCATTTTCTTTGATATTGAAAATAAATAAACATTATTATTTAAAAGAATAGGGTATATATTTATATGAATAAGATAATAAATAATTATGAAAATAATAATTTAAACATATATAAAATTAAAATATAATAATGAGTAAGATAATAAATTTAAAAATAAGTATAAAAAAACAATAAGACTTATAATTAACATTGACTAAAACATATAAATTAAAATAATAGGATTAAAATATAAATATTAAAATTTATAGCCCTTTTTTATAGTATTATAAAAATATAATTACTAATGATGTAATTAACCCTAATTATTAATAAGTGATTAAAATTATAATTATTAAAATTAAAGACTCTAACTCGAATAATAAAAAATCAAGTGCTAATAATGTAATTTAGCCTTATTTAATTAATTCGGGTTAAAATGATAATTACTAAACTATAAGGACTAAATTAGGTATTTATCCTAAATATATATATTATATTATGTAAAGAACTAAAATAAAATGAAATAAAATTACTAGATCGAATTATAATATATAAAAACATGCTATAAGGATCAAATTAAAACTTTTTAAAGTTACAGTGGCTGCGGGAATAGTTTATCCGAAAGCAAAATTACAGATATACCCCTCCCCAAAATGGCGTCGTTTGGGAAGGGGTATATACTCCCCTTCCAGCTGGCCCGAAGGGCCAGCGTTTCTTTTTTCTTCTTTCTCTTCTCTTGCTCCCGATCGGAGCAAATCTAGGAAAATACCTTCGGTTTTCGAAGGTTTTTGGTGACCCTTGGAGGCCGGTGGTGACTCCGATCGAGGTGTTATCTTCTCCGGTAAGTTTCTCTCACTCTTCTTTTTTTGTTTTGTGGTTTGCTGTTGGTTGTATAGTTGTTGCTTGTTGTTTTTTTTTGTGGTCTCTTGCTCTCCTTTTTCTGTTGCCGCCTTTTTTATTTTGCAGGTGAGTCGAGGCTTTTATAGCCTCGATGAAACATTCCTCGAACCGGTCACAGAAGGGAAACCTCGGTGGTCACCAAAGCTAGGCTGGTGACTCACGTAGGGAAGGCTGTTGGTTTCCATCTGGCGTTCTGGAGTGTTCCTTGAGGCAGAGGCGTGGCAGCAACTGGTTGGACCATCTGGCTTGGGAAGTGTCGGCAGAGGCGGCTGTTGGGAGTTCTTGGAGGCGACGTAGCGCTGGCTGAAGCGGTTTGGATGATAACCTAGGGTTAGGAAACCCTAGGGCTTCCTTACTGGAACCATCTTGGGACCGTTGGATCTCTCAGATCCAACGGCTGAGATCATTGTGGCTGGGTTGAAATGATAAAACCCTAACCGGGTTTTTAGGGTTTATTTTGGGCCGACTCTGTTGGGCCTGATTGATTGGGCCGTTCTGGTTATGTAAAATGGGCCTCCGGGTATTGGGCTTGTAATAATATATTTAATAATAATATTAATAATTTTAATAATAATAATTTTAATAATAATAAACAAAAAATTAGTGTTTACAACTGCCCCTCTTTGCTCATTCTTTATTAACACGAATAGAGCAAAGACGAAAAAAACAATAATTTTTCATTTGACTTCTTTTGAGTAGACTGAAATGAAAACATCATTTCAGAGGTCTTAAAAACATCACACTGAAGGGCTTACAGATGACCTTAAGGCTTTGAAAACATCAAAAAGCTCCCGAAGGCTTTTGGAAACATCATGCTATAGGACTTACAGATGACCCTTAGGCTTTGAAAACATCAAAAAGCTCCCGAAAGCTTTTTGGAACATCATGCACTGTAGGACTTACAAATGACCCTAAGGTTTTGAAACATCAAAAACCTCCCGAAGGCTTCTTGGAACATCATGCACTGTAGGACTTATAGATGACCCTAAGGCTTTGAAAACATCAAAAAGCTCTCGAAGGCTTTTTTAGAAACATCATGCACTGCAGGACTTACAGATGACCCTAAGGCTTTGAAAACATCAAAAAGCTCCCGAAGGCTTTTTGGAAACATCATGCATGCAGACTTACAGTGACCCTAAGGCTTTGAAACATCAAAAAGCTCCCGAAGCTTTTTAGAACATCATGCACTGCAGGACTTACAGATGACCCTAAGGCTTTGAAAACATCAAAAAGCTCCCCAAAGGCTTTTTGGAAACATCATGCACTGCAGGACTTACAAATGACCCTAAGGCTTGAAAACATCAAAAAGCTCCCGAAGGCTTTTTTGGAAACATCATGCACTGCAGGACTTACAGATGACCCTAAGGCTTTGAAAATAAAAAACTCCCGAAGGATTTTGGAAACATCATGCACTGCAGGACTTACAGATGACCCTAAGACTTTGAAATCATGAAAAAGTCCCGAAGGCTTTTTGGAAACATCATGCACTGCAGGACTTACAGATGTGGGAAGTAGTTTACTAAGTAAAACTCTGAAAATTGTTTTCTCACTTTTCAATAATTTCATTTTAGAAAAGATTGAATGAGAAACTATAGAAATCGTTTTCTCATTATTTTTCAAAATAACATGTTGATTGAGTAACATACCCCAATCTCAAGATAAGGCTGTTGGAAATAGTTTACTAAGTAAAAACTAAGAAAACGTTTTTTACTTTTCAACAACTTCATTTTAGAAAAGATAAAATGAGAAACTATGGAAATCGTTTTCTCATTATTTTCGAAATAGCATGTCGATTAGGTAACATGCCCCAATCTCAAGATAATGTTCATTTTTGTGGATTGCATCCATCTCTTCTTCAGATGTTTGCGTGATTTCTGTATTTATGGTTTTAAATACCTTCTTCGTGTAAGGTATTTTTACCATGAATCTTCTTGTTCTTATGAAGATCTGTAAAACTTCATGTTTGAATGCACTCAGATGTATCAATGTAATGCATTGTCTATTGTGTAAATGATATTATTATGAATGCATGAATGTTGATGCAATCTTCATTTGACTTCAAAGTAGTGAACTTGGTCTTCCTTCACTTCATCATTTATTGCCAGGGTTACTTCTGGATATCAGTGTAGAAAATTATGCTATCAAGCTTGCATTTCTGCAGAATCATTTGATCAACTTGTATCTTTGCGTCTTCTTTGCTTCATGAAAGTCTCAGAAGAAATGTTTCATTTGTGAAACTCTTGCTGTAGTCAAAATTATGACCATGATGCCCCATTTTATCTTGGATAAAACCAACTTTATTTGCTTGGACTTGTGTAGAAATCCCATAAAGCTTTCATCTTTGAAAAGAGAATCTATCATCTTTAAAAAAGAGAATCTATCATCTTTGAAGAGTGTAGATGTAGATATGCCTGACTCAGCAGGATTAATTAGGAGAGTAGAGTCTGTTCCAATTTAAATCTTGAAACATATCACAAGGAAGATTTATTTCAATTCCTTTCACGTTTTTTACATCTAAGCAGATCTTGAATAAGGCAACTTGGACCATATCATGTCGAGATGCTTAACAACAACCTGTCGTTCAACCTTAGTTGGCTCCACTAGTTTCTTGTTGTTAAAATTTCAGCTCTCCTTCTATGGAAAGAAATTTTCATCATATCTCACTTCTAATCTTGAAGTTGAAGAAGACAAACTTCATCTTGGATCAATAAATGGAAACCATATGATTGCAACATTGGTTCAGCACAATAATCACTGGTTCGTAAAACATTTACAATACATTCATCTTTTCCTATGGTTTCTATCGAGATGTAAACATTTGAAAACACATTCTTCCTTTCTTGTAGCTTCTGCTCAGATGTTCGTAAAGCATTTGACAACACATTCATCCTTTTCTGTGGCTTCTGCTCAGATTTCTCAATTATTGAAGCTCTTTGCCTAGTGTTCAAAGTTTTTGTATGATATCACAAGATCACTTGAGAACAAAACTCAGTGGGGATACAAGTGAGATGTTGGTATGACCAAAAAGTTGGTCAAATTCACGATACATGCTAGTGTCGAGTTGAATAAAAGATACTAACTTATCTAGATATCATCTCGGGCAAGGGCAAGTGTGATATTGATCACATTTTCTTCTGTAATGAGCGTTGTAGGAATTAGAAACACATCAGCTATAGGGGCCATACAGAAAGAGGTTCATGGAATTCTTGCCGTTGGGGATGAAACACCCATAAAACCAAAATAATGAAAACTCAGTTCACCCTGGCTAGCAATGATGATCCCAATAACAACGGGAATAACAGTAATATAAGTGAGAGTCGAGTCTCCCTTTTCAATGTCATCAAGTAAGCAAAAACTGATGTGAAAAACAGCTTTATAATCCCAACAGTATGGTTGAAACTAACTGCCAGGAATCTCAAAGAAATATTTTCATTATCACTAATACAGAGAATGCAAAATTCAAGCTGAGAACTTGAGGAACTGAACTCTGGATCGAGTAGTCTCCTGGGGATCATTTTTATTCATGCAACCATGATGTAGATTAACAAAGAATACGCTGTCATGTGACACATGGTTAAGAAGATTAGGTATTTGAAACCATACTTGCTGAGTAGATATGTGTTCAATAACAGGACTCTAATGCAACTGCCTGATGAACGAAGCAATTATCTATGTTAGCTCGACTGTTACTGTTTCACCATTTTCATTCTTCATACCTTTTTGTCTCATTGGAAATATTTGTTCAAGTCAATGATCTTGACACAGGATGTTGTGGGCCTTCAGCATGCCCCAACATATGCTGATACAGATGTTAAAAGTATGCTCAACATTACTTCTTGCTGAGAAGAGCCTCCAAGAATGCCCAAATATTAATATTGTTGTGAGCCTTCAAATTGCCCCAATATTCTATTTCTGGTTTAAAATAGGCCCTCAAGATGTCCCTCTAGATTTGTCTGATTCACTCTCAATGTCTGCTTGACTGAAATGTCATGATCCCCATGAGGTCCAATTTTGACTCTTGAATACTCTCATTCTGGTGTCACTTAACAGTAGTGTTGTCAAGTAACTGGAGAAATTCTCTTCATGTTGTCACAAATTTAAGAAGTACTCAATCATTCTGACAGAAACGTCTGAAATATGTGTCTTCTGAATGAGGTGATCATTTTCTGTATCTGGAGGGGTCTAGTCAGACAGAGTAGTATAAATTTCTTGGTAATCTGTTCCAGGCTGACACAGTGGCTTATCATCTTTCAGTGAAGGCCATCTCTGAAATATACCTTTCCGTAGAAGAGAAACGAATTTATGCAAACAATAATCTGATGCACTGGCAAGACTACATATACAATGGTACATGCTCTTGAAAAATCCACATCCATGCAACATGTTGATTCTGATAACAACTCATCTGATTATGAAGCGATCTTTCAGGATGATTTCACAGATATTGATAGTTCTTTCTGATACCAAGGAAATCCTGAATTCTGATTCTGATGAGGAGAATAAACTGTTATTCTTGACGAAAATGGGTACTCAGAAGCTGAAACTTCAATAGCCATAAAGAGATGTGGTCTGAATTCATCAATTACAGAGTTGAAATTCTGAATTCATCAATTGCAGAGTTGATAGATTTTATATGTGATGCTCAAATATAAAAGGCTGCTGACGCACTTCTTCTGGTAGAATATAGGAAGCAATTATGCAATGACCCTAATAACAAGCAAAGGTGAAACTTGGGATATGATTTTGTAAAGGAAGCTTGAAAAGAAGCTTCTTAATGAAGATGATCATGCAGTTCATCTTTCAATTCCAATGATTGGTTCTGGGGTTCCTACCGAACCAGATCAGATAACTCAAAGAACACTTTCAGAAGATGCTATTGGGTCTCCTTATTTATACTATGAACAAATTAATCTTTCAAATCTAATGATTGGTTTTGGGGTTCATACCAAATCAGATCAAATAACTCAAAGAACACTTCCAGAAGATGCTATTAGGTCTCTTTATTTCTACTATGAATAAATTCATCTTTCAAATCCAATGATTGGTTTTGGGTTCATACCAAATCAGATCAAATAACTCAAAGAACACTTTCAGAAGATGCTATTGGGTCTCTTTATTTCTACTACGAGAACGTGGCACCTGCTCCAGTTAATGTTTGGACTGGAATATCAGTACTTATTCGATGTAGAGCCAGAATTTGTAGATTCGAAGCATTTTCATGCTGCTACACTGAAAAGGGCTATATTCATAATCTGCCAATTGAGAACAGATTTCCTCTTATCTGCCTTGTCATTGCACCATACATGATGCTTTCCATTGATAAAATGGTGGCCTTCATGAGATCCAAGAACAAGGTTGAACTATTTACAAACATATACAAGAAATTCCAAATTGACAGAAAGGATCTACAAGGTTCTTGAAGCTTATGACAATGAGCCACCTTCGAGTGTCCATAAGTATGTTCTTGATGAGTGCTGAAAATAGAATCTGGTATGGGTTAGAAGGAATAAAATTGTTCCACTTGAACCTGATGAGGTGGAAATGCTTCTAGGTTTCCCTAAAAACTATACATGAGGATCTGTATAGAGACATGTTCCATGGTGGTATCATTGTCCTGTCTCTTTTCTCTAGGATTAATGATGCAGAAGTTGCCTTTTACTGTCTTGGCATACTTTGAAAACAGATGTGTAAGAACTGAATGATGATCGGTTGGAGCAATTGATGAGTAGTTTTGTCGAATTCGACCTTGTTGTCAGTGGCATCCAGCGTAACAACCTTACTTGAAGAAATAAACATCATTAAGATGGACTTGAGGATTTTTGTTGGTGCATTTTTCTTGCAATAATTACTACAATGACTGTCTCTTCTGCTGTTTTAATATATCTCACTCTTTTTGAATCATGGAACAGTTTAGTTAACAGTAAAACTGGTCATCTTCAACTTTTGGAAACCTGTAACCAATGTTACCCTATATAAAAGGCCTATAAGGGTAGATTCTGTTCCAATGTCTTATTAGTGCCATAAGTCCTCAAATTCAAATTCAGCAATCTTCTGAAGGACATAATGAATATCATCTTGACAAATAAAGTGATCGGCATAGAAGAAGTAGCAATGATGTATCAAGACTTGAACCAGCATCACAGTATAACCAGAGTGCAGGTAGTGACTTGTTCATGGTTCTATGATGTAATCTTCTAGAGAACATGAATTAATGGTTGGGGAAAATAATCTGTCTGGTGCTGCTTATCGCCCTCAGCATGAGATAAACGATAATCTTTCTTGATGAGCTACTAATAATGTCATAGGAGAGTGTAACAAGTTTAATTCTCCAGACTTTCTGGCTTCTTGGACCACTTGCCTTCAAAAATGTGAAGTGCTTCATTATTCTGGCCTCGTTCATTCTTTTTCTTCAAAAGAGGTAGAATAAGCAACCATTTACTTCAAGGACCTTCTCTATTTGAGACTGTCCTATTTGAAAATGTTTTTCTCCTTTCTTTATTGAAGAATGAAAGAATTTTGTAAAGTGATGCCTATCACAGGTTCACAAGATAATCAAATCATAAACAATGAATTTAATGAATATCAAATAAATCAACTACACTTTTAAATTATTCAAAAATCATAGTCTTATGGCAAGTGTCAAAATTATTGACTGATTTGAGGTGTAGGTTGATTTTGGTAAAGTAGGTTCTTTCAAGTTGGTTCAGTATGTCGCTTCAAGCTTCCACTAACTTGAAGAAATGGCTCTTATGCTCATCTTTGTAGAAATACTTCTTGATTCCAGAATCTCAGGAACGTCTTTTGGGATGTGTGGTGCTTCATTTAAGAGCTTAAGATCATCTCTTATGTCGTTTGTTGCACCATTCAATATTCGAGCCGCCTTTTTAGGTTTTCAACTCGAATCCTCCTTTGGTTTCAAAATGTTATTTAAAAATTTACATCTTGAACCCCCCTTTTATCATTTTTTATATCATGCATTAAAGATTTAAAAACCAATTTTTGCAAATAAAAATCAATCTTGAGAGGCGGAATAAATTCTGAAGATATTCTCTCTTAATTGGATGCCTTCAATTTTGCTTTGCTTGACTTGGATCTGCTTTATTGGGGATTTTTCTATCATCTGGATCCCTCTAGACTGCCAAATTTTGGATTCATTTCTATTTTCTCATATCTTCATCATTTCTTGCTCTTCTTGTTTGTACTTGATCTATCTTGTAACTTGAGGCTCCCTGGAGTCACCCATCTTGATTCAATTTCTCCCCTTTTTCTTTCTTCTTTCTTCGCTGGATTTTTCTTTTTTCTTTCTTTGTTGGATGAGTATAAGACTTCAATTGCTTTGAACACCTCTTTTTCCTTTTTGTCCTTTTTCTCTTCAAGTATAATATTTCTTGACAGAATCTGAGTTTATTTGGTTTCTCAGAACTTTCTCATCCGTTTTTGCCAAGATCAACGCTTCTCGGGAAAAGGCCTTTTTTATAACATACGCCTCTTGGATGTACTTTCTGTTCGTGACCTTTCATCATCCATTTCTGATACATCTGCCCATGGCAAATAGCTTTCAATTGGTTCTCATCAATAAGGTTTAATTGATCAAATCGAAATTGGATACATTCAGTCTTCTCTAATTTTTCCTCCTTTAGGATAAAATAATGGGATCTCAACTTCAATTGGTAATACTGCTTCCATCCCATAGACTAAACAATAAGATGTTGCCCCAGTAAATGTTCGCATAGTAATTCAATATGCATATAAGGCAAAAAGTAGATTCTCGTGCTAATCCTTGTAAGCTTCATTGGTCTTTGTAATGATCCTCTTAAGGTACTTATTTGCTCCTGCAAATGCCCCATTCATCTTTGGGTGATATGACACTGAGTTGGCGTGCTTGATCTGTGCACAAAGTTCAGTCGTCTCATACATAGAAGTCTTTGTGAAAAGATGTATCTCCAGGGGGATGAATATTCAAGATTAACTTTACTTATGAAAAAATGTAATTAATTCATAATATATTTATTTCAATTAATCACTTTCCCCTTCTTCTTTGAGTATGCCCTAATCACTCGAAATTATCTTCGATAAGCTGGTCCATAATGCCTCATCTCGTCTCCTCTTGTAGGAAGATTCACGGATAATTGAAAGTTTGGTTCTTTTGAGGTTATTTGGTTTATGGTGGTTTTATATTTGGAAGGACAAATGTGTGACTTTTGAAGTCCTATATATGGTGGAATGTAGTATCATCAATTAACTCTACCCGAAAAGGTAAACATCTGGAGTAGGTGTCTCAAAAACAGGTGGAGACATTACTTCAGAGTCTCAGATAAATGTAGTGTCAGGATTTGGTTTTGAGATATGGAAGATATAATTTTACCACTTGCCAAAGATCTATAACTCTTGAAAAATTAAAAGAATATTTAATCTACTTGATACTCAATAATCTCAAGGTTAAAACTTGATTCCTTGCTCATAACCATAAAAGAAACACATATTTATTTTTTGCACAAAAGGTGTAGAAAGGAACAAAAAACAAGTTCAAACAAGATAATGAAAATAGAAAGTACTACAGTGGTAGATAACACTTCCACTTGTTTATGCATCATGCCTCATTATTCCTATAATGTTGGGTATGTAATAGGATCAGGGTTTTTTTCTTCATTTGCCCCCCATTTTTTGATCATTTCTTGTGTCAAAACCCCTTTTGCAACAAGCATCTCAATTTCTTTTAACACTGGCCTATAATTGCCTGTAGAATGCCCCTTTACCCCCAAATGGAAATTACAAACATTATCTTGATCATAGCTATGAGCAGAAGGGTTTGATGTCACTTTAGTTGGTCTTGGTGTGATGTATTGACCTTTAACCAAATGAGGATACAAGTCTGAAATGGAAGTTTGGAACACTTCCACAGTTTTTCTTGATCGCATGACTTTCTTTGGTCGATCTGAACAATTTCTTGCTCTTTTTCTTTTGCAAATGCGAGGACTCTGGATACGACACTCATTTACATCATCTGCTTTCGCTTTTTGATCCGTCGGGTTCTTGGATGTGACTTTTGAATTTTCTTCACTGATTATATTCTCAATTAAATCTCCACTTGTCACAAGATTCTCGAATTCCTTTGTCAGATTTGCCTGCATTAACTCGAAGAAAGGCACTGGAAGGGAATCACGAAACATACGTGATATTTCTTCTTCTAATATGGGAGGTTGAACTTGTGCTGTCACTCCTCTCCATCTTAAGGCATATTCTTGAAATCTTTCATTGGTTTTCTTCTTTACTCTTTGAAGATCCATACGTGTTAGAGTTAAGCCTTTAACATACCGATATTGTTCCAAAAATGTATCAGCTAAATCAACCCATCTCTTGATCTGTTCTTGGGTCAACTGATTATACCATACTACTGCTATTCCACTGAGGCTATCATGGAAAGAGTGAATTAACAGATCATCAGAACTTAAATATCCTTCCATTTTTCTGTAAAACATTCTCAAATGGATTAAGGGACAACTGGATGCCATCATTTCTCAAAATTTGGCATTTTGAAATCATGGGGAAGAACCAAGTATGGAACCAAGCTGAGCTCTCTTGCTTCTAATTCTTTGTGGGAGACATCAATACTTTTCATATTTCTGATTGCTTCATCCATCCTCTTGAATCTTTCCTCATATTGTGAATAATGAACCAGGCTATTCTTTGGGTTCAATTGGGATGCCCCAGAGGGTTTTACCAGTTTCGACTCTTCAATCTGACAGTATGGTTGCTCTTTATCAATTATCTCTTCTTTATCATATGCCACATACTGAATAATTTGATTTGATCCATCTGGTACTGAATCTGATATTTCTTTCCTTATATCCTGAGGTAACCCTGTCAATTATTCTAGCCATTGATCTTGTAGTCCCTCATAAGATTGCTCCATTATTTTCATGATGATGGTAAAGTAATATGAATGAATGATCTTGGTTTTACTGTTACAAAACCTTTCATTAATTACTTACATGTTTTTATATTTAATGTATATAACAATACTTTAAATAAAAAAATGTAATGTAAATGCGAAAATGCATAAATGCCAAAAATAAAAAATGCAAAATGTGCAATTCAAAGATATAAAAAGTAAGAATACAAAATGAAAATACACGGATACAAAATGTAAATGCATGTATGAAAAGGTGTTACTCAAGAGTGATCATCTTAGAACAGATTTCATTGAACACAAAAGCTTCGGTACATCAAACAAAACTTTTACATGTAGGGGATAACTTTTACTCCTAACTTCTCTATTTCCCTTAAAAGCCAAACTAACTTCCACTCATGCTCAGGTGTGAAGTTCTCAATCTACTTTAATTCTCTTGCGAAGCCAGCTATGTCCACCAGCTTATGAGCCACATTGTTTGCTTGAACAGCAGCTTCCTTCATGATAGTATTTTTTTTTCTTCATATTCTATGTCAATTCCCGGAGCTGTGGGCACTGTTGCTCATTATCCCTTGTAAGGGAATCTTTATGGTTACAGAGTTCTCGTACAAGATCTCCATAATTATCTAAACATTTCTTCAATGTCTTGTTCTTGTCGATAGTGGCTTTTAATTCAGTATCAATCTCATGCTGATGAATCTGATATGATGCTTCCATGTTGGTCATAGCACTATTCAACCTTTGATTGTCGACTTGATATTTTCTTGATTTCATGACAATTGTATTGAGTCTTTCTTCTGTAACTTGTAAATCATGAGAAAACTTCTTGGCTCGTCCTTCATTTATATTGCAATTCTTTTTCAGCTTGATGACCCCTGTGATCCACTATTCTAGGATGTTTCCTATGCCAGCATTTCGAAAGGCTTGACTGACCTTCTGGAAATCTTCATGTATGGTTTCCATTTTGGTTCTCAATTTATCATTTTCAATCTTCAAATGATGTGTTTGAGCTTCAAACCTCAGCAAATCTTCTTCTCTCTGGGCGTCCATACTAATACTCTTACCTTTGAAGACTTTTGGTATTAATCTAGCAGGACCTTCGGTTACCAAACTAGGTCGATCATTTACCATAAATTGTAAGGTTCCATGATCCAAAAGACTTTGGACTCGACGTTTGAAGGCAAGATAATTCTCGATGGTATGTCCTTGAGCTCCGGCATGATTTCACAATAAACGTTGATGTTATACCAATTCGGATACGGAGGTTGGAACGGTTTTATATAATATGGATCCACTTCTCGTGCTTCAAGTAACTTATCATACAACTCTTTATATGATATGGGGATAGTATCAAGATGAGAACCACCTTTTGTCTTGGATTAAACCTGAGTTTTAGATGCCGGGAGCAGACTAAACTTTGATGATTTCAGGTTACATGATTTCTTCTTTTCTCTAGGAGCTTTTATAGTGGTCACCATTTCTTTGGTGTCTCCAGACGATTTGTGAATACGAATGATGACTGTCTGTAATTTCTCAAGTTGGTTAAGATCCGAAGTCCCTTGCGTATCTGACATTGCAGGGTTAAGTTCATTGAGCTCTCTCTCTTTCTGTGCAGGAATCTCTTCTCTTTTGGACAAAACAGATATTCTATTCCTCATCTTAGACATCTGTTCTCTTATTTCTCGTATCTCCTCTTGCTCCTTAATGGACACATGATCTCTAGGTGCATAGCTCTCTTCTATCCTCAGAGTTCCCTCGGGATACGATTCCTTGGCCGCGTCATATTTTGTTTGATCATAAAACTTTTTGACCATTTACGATTTCTTTCCAATTTGATGAACAATCTTTCAAGTCAACACCTTTTGATTATGCCATGATCGTGCAATGCAAACAAAAGAAATCAATATAAACAAGTTTAGAACAATGTAACATACATGAAAAAAATAGAATAAATAGAATAGTTAGTACCAACTAATGGAAAAAATCTATCTATCAAGGTATAAATCTTAACCTCATGCTTTCTAGTTCGCATGCATTTATTCAGAAAATAGAAAAGGAATTAAAAGCTAGAGCTTATTTCTCCTTTGTGTATACCTACTGAGAAAATTTTGGTATGGTTTCAGATCGAGAGAGTTTCTAGGGTTTATTATATGCAAGGTTTTCAGTTCTAGGAGTAAAGGTACTCGAACTGTCCTTGTTGATGCCCCCTTGGGCTGTCAACTCTCAATCCTAGTCCATTACAGATTTAAGCGGATCGAGTTCAATTCAAGGGGACACATTTCTCTATACCTGACACGGAGAATAAATTCTCACAAAGACATAGAGCATATGAACCCCGAAAGTTACTTGCTAGGTTTGACACGGAGAATAAATTCTCACGAAGACGTCGCGTTCACTCCCACTTAAAAGGGACAAACTCAATTATAGAGTTTTATGTTATGCAATGCAAGTGTTGTGTGTGAGGAGAAATGTTCAAACCTCTAACAGATAAATAAAATAATTAATACCTGAAAAAAAATATTAATATAAAAATAATATGTAATAAAAAATTTGAAAGAAAAGAATTAAAAATTAAATAAATCAATTTTTAATTTCTAATTAATAGAGACAATTTATAACTAATTTTAAAGTTTGACAGTCCCCAGCGGAGTCGCCAAGCTGTCGTAACCGATTTTTGCCCGGGCACGAATTTTTTATACTTGGCGGGAAAAGTGATGTGAATAAATGGTTTTTAAAATAATTTGGGAGTCGCCATCGGCCTTTTGGGTTAGGTAGGTCAAATACCTAAAAATTATATTTTAAAAGAGTTTTAAGAAAACATCAGTTAAAAGATGAACTGATATGTGTTTATAACCAAAAATTCGTTCTTTTTTATAATAAAAAGGGATTCGTGGTCGGTTACGTTTAGGGAAAGATTAACACCCCTACAACGCCCAAAATTGGTACTTTTTAATTATAAATTGTCTCTATTATTGGAAATTTAAAAATTCAAAGATATATTTAATTCATAATTCTATTATTTCAAATAATTTTAAGAAAATATATTAATATACATAAATAAGATATTTACTTATTTAGAAATATCAGAAAAGGTCTTCTAGGTGCCTTAAGACAGCTCTTTTCTTCGATATTAATAAATAAAAATAAATATTAAAATTTTAATAATTTAAATAAAACTAAATTATAATTTTTATAATGTTTAATTATTTAAAATACCAGAATAGGACATCCAGTTGTTTTAAGACTGCCCTTTTCTTTGATATTTAAAATAAATAAACATTATTATTTAAAAGAATATAGGTATATATTTATATGAATAAGATAATAAAATAATTATGAAAATAATAATTTAAACATATATAAATTAAAAATAAATAATGAGTAAGATAAATAAATTTAAAAATAAGTATAAAAAACAATAAGACTTATAATTAACATTAGTGACTAAAACATATAAAATTAAAATAATAGGATTAAAATATAAAATATTAAAATTTATAGCCCTTGTTTATAGTATTATAAAAATATAATTACTAATGATGTAATTAACCCTAATTATTAATAAGTGATTAAAATTATAATTATTAAAATTAAAGACTCTAACTCGAATAATAAAAAAATCTAAGTTCTAATAATGTAATTTAGCCTTATTTAATTAATTCGGGTTAAAATGATAATTACTAAACTATAAGGGACTAAATTAGGTATTTATCCTAAATATATATATTATATTATGTAAAGGACTAAAATAAAATGAAATAAAATTACTAGATCAAATTATAATATATAAAAACATGCTATAAGGATCAAATTGAAACTTTTTAAAGTTACAGTGGCTGCGGGAATAATTTATCCGAAAGCAAAATTACAAATATACCCCTCCCCAAAACGGCGTCGTTTGGGAAGGGTATATACTCCCCTTCCAGCTGGCCCGAAGGGCCAGCGTTTCATTTCTGTTCTTTCTTTTCTCTCTCTAACTGAGAGAGAAAGAATTTTCTCTCGCTTCTCTCTAGCTTCCCTCACCAGAGGGAAGTCGGTCATCGGTCGGCAGCCGTCTGCCGCCGTAATCCCCACCACCGGCCACCGTATCCGGTGGCCGAAAATTTTATTTTTATACCAAAACTTAGATCGGACCGTCCTAATGACGGTTTCGGTGTTCTTTTCTCTTAAAATGCTCCCGATCGGAGCAAATCTAGGAAAATACCTTCGGTTTTCGAAGGTTTTT
Organism: Hibiscus syriacus; assembly: GCF_006381635.1. NCBI lineage: Eukaryota > Viridiplantae > Streptophyta > Magnoliopsida > Malvales > Malvaceae > Hibiscus > Hibiscus syriacus. Next base: position 382,162 of record NW_024062891.1, on the reverse strand, counting down.
GGTGACGCTTGGAGGCCGGTGGTGACTCCGATCGAGGTGTTATCTTCTCCGGTAAGTTTCTCTCACTCTTCCTTTTTTGTTTTGTGGTTTGCTGCTGGTTGTGTGGTTGTTGCTTGTTTTTTTTTTGTGGACTTTTGCTCTCCGTTTTCTGTTGCCGCCTTTTTTATTTTGCAGGTGAGTCGAGGCTTTTATAGCCTCGACGAAACATTCCTCGGACCGGTCACAGAAGGGAAACCTCGGTGAGTCACCAAAGCTAGGCTGGTGACTCATCGTAGGGAAGGCTGTTGGTTGCCATCTGGCGTTCTGGAGTGTTCCTTGAGGCGGAGGTGTGGCAGCAAGGCGTCGGCAGCAACTGGTTGGACCATCTGGCTTGGGAAGTGTCGGCAGAGGCGGCTGTTGGGAGTTCTTGGAGGTGGCGACAGCGCTGGCTGAGGCGGTTGGATGATAACCTAGGGTTAGGAAACCCTAGGGATTCCTTTGCTGGAACCATCTGTGGACCGTTGGATCTGAGAGATCCAACGGCTGAAATCATTGGCTGCTGGGGTTGAAATGATAAAACCCTAACCGGGTTTTAGGGTTTATTTTGGGCCAACTCTGTTGGGCATGATTGATTGGGCCGGTTCTGGTTATGTAAAACGGGCCTCCGGGTATTGGGCTTGTAATAATATATTTAATAATAATAATAATAATAATAATAATAATTTTAATAATAATAAACGAAAAATTAGTGTTTACAACACTAATTTATGCGGTTGCTGAAACATCAAATGTAGCAACATGAGCGAATGGGGGTGATGGCTCCACCATTCTCCATGTTCATGATATTTGTCACCATACTTGCAACCTCTGGGATTATTAAATCTGTTGCACAAGTGATTTTTGTCACCAGCAGTGCTGCAATTGTAACGACATAGGCCGACAAAATCTAGATCCATGAAGTTTAGAAGTTTTTAGGGTAAATAAATACTTAGATTTATGTTTAAGAGGGCAAAATGAGTTTGATAAAAAAATTATGCTTATTGGCCATTGTTAACGAAGGCCGAAGGTGGCTGACATGGTGGTCGATTATGACAAACGGTGGTCGGAATTTGATTAAATTGAAAGAAAATGAGAGGATTAAAAAGAAGAGAAGAAAAAATGAAGAAAATAAAGAAAATTTTGGATTTTTATATAAATGCAAAATGACGTTTTAGTAAAAAATAATTTTTTTTAAAAAATGATATCGTTTTGAGGTCGTATGTCATGTCATGATGTCGTTCATTGTTTGACAGTGAAATGACCAAAACAAGAGTAATGTCAAAGTTCAATAGTTAAATTAAAAAAATAAAAAATATAGTGAATAAAATAGGAGAGGAAATAAAGTGAATAAATTTGTAATTTATCCTGTTTTGTGAGAGTTTACTTTCCCTTTGGCAGTGAGGGTCTCAAGTGTTTGGAGCCTGTATTGTTATTGCACATGTTTTTATTGGATTAGTTACGAGTAGCGCCGACTTCGGCTTATTAGTCAGCTTTAGGTTTACATAGTGGAACCATGGTAGTTGGTATACTTCAAGTAGTAGTGGTACGAGTAGATTATTAGATATGTATTGTTTCGATCTTTAAGTCAGTATTTTTAGTAAAAAGAAGTTAACATCTTTTGATTGTTTGGATCAATATTGATATTAAGTTTAACCAATTAACGTAGGATTTTAATTGTTTATCTTTAATAATTTTTACTTAATAAATATAAATAACTAACAAAATACAATCATATAGCTTTCAATTTGATTAATAATGATGAGCTCATATTTATAAATATAGATGAATTTAAATAAATTTTGAAACTCATATTTAAAATATGAAGAGAGTTGAGCAAGTATATTAATATTTTATATAAATTTGACTTGAATTCAGTCTAACTTGTTCATAAATATCTATATATGATATGTATATAATTCGTTACTTATTATATTAAACTTGTAACACCTTATTCATAATACGCAATCGACGATATCAGAGATATCACTTATCGAAATAATGTTGGGTGTAAATTAAACTTAACGTGTGAAGTTTATAATATGATTGTGTAGACTAATTTTTGCTCATCTAACAGTCCTAAATATGTTTAAAACTAAAAATTTTAGTTTTAAATTATGTAAATGGATTCTAATCTCTATGTATGTATATAATAGACTTTTCAATTACAGTTCCTAAATCATTTCACCCGAATATTCTAAATTATTTTTTTAACCTCAAATAATTCTAAATTTAATTGTATTTCTTTAAGGCTTAAACTATAAAAAAAATCCCCTAAACAATGTTATTTTTTTTGGTTTAAGTCCCTAAATTACTTTTTGATTAAAATAAATCCTTAAACTATTATATGTAGCCATTTTAAATTCTGCTAGTTTTTAATTATAAAAATTTCTTTAGACCAATGAGATGTTGACATGTCACACAAAATTAAGTATTTGTTTTGAATAGTTTATGGATTTTAATGGAAAAAGAACATAATTCAAAGATTTATTTTAACTAAAAAATAATTTAAATATTTAAAGTGGTTATACTTTATGGTTTAAGGATTTATTTTTGGCAAAAAAAATAGTTTAGGGACTTAAAATTTAAAAAAAAAACACAGTTTTAAGGATTTTTTTAGTTCAAGTATTTCCTTAATGAAACTGTGGTCTTCAAGGAGTTTATGTCGAACACTATAAAGAAAGTAATGTTCCAGCTTTCTGACCCGACAATGCCAACAGTACAATAGTATTCCTTATTAAATGATGCTAAAATTTTACTCATCTATCCAACAATTTTTTTTGGGGACAAGCTATTCAACGATTAGATAGGGGAAAAGAACATTAGACCAAAACAATGATAAATCAATAAAGACGAACAAAGTTGATGATAAACATCATACGATAGAGAAATTAATGAGTTAGTACAGATTAATTTCAAAACTTTGAAATTTAAAAGTCTATAGTTTAATCATCAAGGACATTTATTCTTATCTATATAAGTAAAAGCTTATCTAACAATAATAATAAATGCCCCCAACAGCATGAAACGGATGTTTAATAAAACAATGTGGTTTTGGAAATTATGTTGGGTACATTACACCCACATCTAATTGGGGAAGACACCTTCACTGTCTCCTGCAGTAAATATAAAACTTTTTTTTTATGTTTGTAATAGTGTTTTTAATAACAAAAGAGAATATTATTTTCTTCAAATGATTCGGGTTCAAATAATTGTGTCTCTAAAGCATGTAGCATGTATATATTGTCGACAAACAAAGAAAAATATTAAACATATACTATCTATAAAAAAATTCAAACGTTTTATTTATTTATCGATCAAATTCCATCGATTCAAATCAAGTTGTTGAAGGTGGAGGAATCGGAAATGATTTTGTTGGGAAGTTTGTCCCACCATGCACCGTTAATTTCTCAGGCAAAACCGTTGAAAAATGATTTCCTCTCGCTTTATCAACATTGGTCCCATGCTGCAACTTGCAATTATCTCATCCATTCTAATTCCACGCTTAAATAATAACTAATAACAAAGAGGTGCATTCTTCGATATTCTTTTGTTATTTCACATTAACACAAATCGTAAAAAGCATTAACCCAACTCTAACCATAATGCATGGCGTAATAGCTGGACAAATCAAATCTTCGATAGAGAAGAGTTTAATGTACGAATATTAATGAGAAAAGCTACCCTTTATTCTTCTTCTCTACTTGTCTCAACGACAATAAACTAAGATACGCGAGAACTGCAATAGCTTGAATTTGGTAACAGTTTGACAAAGAAATTCTGGAGTAATGAAACGCCATTTGTACAATTTAACAGCGGTAGGATCCAGATTCCCAGCTGCAATGTTTGTTGAATTAGGTGGACCGGGGAGATTCAACCTTCCGCCCACATTGCAATGGTTGGAGAAGCCCCCCCCCCCTCCCCCAAAAAAAAAGAAAGACAACGGACTCAACGTGCGAGGAAGGAGAGATGGAGCAATTCTATCAACTGAACTAGCAATTAAAATCCAGGGTAAAGTACACAAATGGTCACTCAATTATAGGGTGTTGCTTTGTTCAGTCCTTCAACTATTAAAGTTACAAAATGGCCCATCGACTATAGAGTGATACTTTGTTGAGTCCCCGACTATTAAAAGTCACAAAAGGACCATTTGTCTATTCATATGTTCTAAACTAATTTTTTTTGTTAAAAATTTGACGATTGTCTGAACTAGACGTTAACTTATTGATTGAAATATGATAAAATATGATCTCATAACTGTTTGAGATGAACTTTATGGATGCACCCTCTGTTTACATTATTTCGTTAAGCAGTGTTTGAAACATTATGCCGGTGAGCCAGTGTTTGACAACAACGACAAAGACAATATACATCATTAAAATATGATTTTATCATATTCAGTAAGGAGCTCATATGGCCATCAATTTTTTAAAAAGAATAACAAGTTCGGAACATATGTGACCATTTTGTAACTTTTGATAGTCAAGGGATTTAACAAAACAATATCCTATAATCTAAGAACCATTTTGTAACTTTTAATAGTCAGAGAGACTCAACAAAGCAGTGTTTTAGAGTCGGGAGATCATTTGTATACTTTATCCTAAAATCTTCTACCGTTGATTTGTAGGCAATGGACTATAAAGGATGGGCTTATACTAGGCATTGGGCCTATAGTAGATTGCGTGTGACCCATAATATAAACTTTCAGGCCCTCTTGACAGTGGGTAGGAACATAAACAAAAATAGCAGTTAGCGACCCGACTTGTTTAGGGTGTGGGGTTCACTAAAAAAGAATGGTAAATAATTCGAATCCATCGTTTCTGATTGTATTCCATCTCAAAGGGGTGGGTTATTGTTCTCGAAAATGAGTTAAGGGCAGGATGAGCCTGGTTTTCGTTAGTTTGAATTTGATGCCGAATGTATTCTCCTTTTTTGGAAGTCAAGTATAGGTTTCAAAACAGATAGGATTCGGACGAGAAGAATATTACGAAACGAATTTGATAAAAACCATCCCCATAACCAGTTTTCATTCCTAATCACTCAAAACAAATTTTTATTTTTGCAAACTTGTAATTATGTGCTGCAACCTAATTCACTGATACAACAACAACAAAACCCTATTCCCATATGCAATGGGTAAGGAAAAGTAGGGTAGTAGGCTGCTCCCAACGCCAAGTTAAGAGCAGCTTCCGTGTAAGGTCTCCGACAGTCACAAAATTAAAAATAAAGATAAAATACAATGCATGTATAAATAAATAAATACATAGTTGAACAGTCTTTATATGTAGAGAAGGATACACAGAAGTCATCGATAGCAAACTACGATAATGAATAAAGTCAAATGGGTTAAAACCTAAACTAAGACAACACTACTCCACTACCCTAGTTCTAAGCCTTCATAAAATCCAATGACAAAACGTATAAAAAGTACAGGTCAATGGAAATTACTACAAAGGCAATTAAAAAGAAGACAGAGATGCTACACCCTATGGCTGTGACCCACACTACTCGGCTACCTTGGTCTTAAGTCTCCATACTTTCCTATCAGAGGTCATGTCCTCGGTAATGGCTAAATCCTTCAAATCAGATCTCAAGCAGTCTACCCACTTCCTCATTGGTCATCCTCTTCTTCTGGCACCGTCGACTGTAATCAACTATACCCTCCTGACCGCATCCGACGGTTGTCGCCTAAGGACATGCACAAACCACCGTAGTCTTCCCCCCCTCAATTTTTCGGATACAGGCACCATCCCCAAGGACATCCTAATTGCAGTATTTGGTGTCATGTCCCACAGAGTCCTACCACATGTCCATCGAAGCATTCTCATTTTTGCGGCCTCCATCCTCCTTACATGATCCTTCTTGATTGCCCAACATTTTGATCCATACAACAGTGTTGGTCCTATTGTCATTCTATAAAATTTTCCCTTAAGTTTTAGAGGCACCTTCTTGTTACACAAGATTCCAGTAGCAGCCCTCCACTTTAGCCATCCTGCCTTTATACGGTGTGAAACGTCATCATCTACACCCCCATCTTTATGTATCATAGAACCTAGGTACTTGAAACAATCCTTTGAGGGGAGAACGTGCCCTTCGATGCATACTTCTACATCTTCATCGTTTTGGTTCCCACTGTAGTTTGAACATAAATACTCTGTCTTTTTAATATTGATCCTTAGACCTTTTTCTTCCAAAGTAGTCTTCTAGGTAGTCAGTCTACTATTCAGCTCATTTTTTGTTTCAGCAACTAGGACAATGTCGTCAGCGAAAAGCATACACCATGGAACACTGTCAGGTGTCACCCAATAGATGTCGTCCATAATCAAGGCGAAGATGTAAGGGCTAAGAGCCGACCCCTGGTGGAATCTGATTTCCACCGAGAATGCCTCGGTGTCGCCAACTGTAGTCTTGACGTATGTAGTAGATCTACAGTACATATCACGAATCGCCCGGATATAAGCAGTTGGGATCCGTCTCGTTTCCAAGGTCTTCCAGATCATATTGCGGGGTACGCTATCATACGCCTTCTCAAGGTCAATGAATGCCATGTGAAGATCTCTATTTTTCCCCTATATTTCTCTATAAGCCGTCGAAGTAGATGAATTGCCTCCGTAGTAGACATGCCTGGCATAAAGCCATATGTTTGTGCATAGAATATATAAATTCTAAATAGAAGTTCTTTTTATAAGAAACTTTGATAGTGCAAAACGGAGAGAAAACCAAACTATAAAGTGAAAAGGTAAAATTATATATATATATATATATATATATATATGTTTGTTGATGGAAACAAATTTATTTCATCGATCGTCAGGAATTCACTTTTTCTAAACGAAGAGTTACACTCATTGAGTGAATGACCATTGGTCAGTATTTTTTTATATGAGAGAAGTGATCATGAATAAGAAAATGAAGATAGAGAGTAAAATGTAGGAGGTTTGCCCCTTGTTCGGTGTTAGTTGAATGTATTTATAGTGATTTTTAGTGCGTGTGTGTTATAGATCATTATAATATTTGTAGACTAACAATAGACAAATTTGGTCGTTAAAACTTAGATTACGTTTAGATAAAGAGCGTAGATTAGTCGGAGACTCTAGAAAGGTGTGAAAATTTTAATTGACAGAGCTGCCAGTTATTGCGGGTTTTGTTTGATGGAGATATGAGATTTTCGGAGGTATAATAATATTAACTGAGGTTGGTTAGATGATTTTAGACGATGTGTTTATGACTGATTTTATTGATGTCTCTTAACTGGTTTCAAGTTTATATGAGAAAAGGGTCGGGGGATTAACTTTATATAGTATGGAACGGCTAGGGACTATCACTCAGAGATGGACTGAGTTTATTTTTCTCCCTTTTTTTATAATCTGCATAATTTGACTAATGGTGTTTCAGATCATAACCCGACCAAGCTAATTGTAGCTTTTTCCCCTACTCACGGGACTAAATGGTTCAAGTTCAAAAATAGGTGGCTCTTGGGGGAGGGTTTTACAAAAGTAGTAGCGAAGTCCGGGGCAAACAATGCATATTAAACATTAATTTGGGGGACTAAATTTTCATGCATGACACATATATTAATATGGATATTAATTTTTAAAAAATTAAACATTAATTTCATCTGGAAACCAAGCAAAGCCGTTTATACCATATGACCTAAAATGATAAAGCCGTTCCACTGTAGTCTTTACTTTAAACACAAATATAACTCATAAGGACTGTCCGCTTAGAAGTAGAAGGCCAAACCGACGATACAAACTGTGACGATACTCGAAACCCTGGAGGAGAGGAGAGACAAGGCACTGCTTTGAGCCGGGCCAGGTGCACTCACCATTTCTGAAGGTGAGTTTGCTGGAGACGAACCCAATGTAGACGGGCTAGGACTTGCGGTTGGGCCTTTGGACGACGGTTTAGCCAACACATCGACTTTCTGTCCGGCTTGGCAGTGTCCCGGGACGCCGCAAAGAAAATAAAGGTGGCCGGGCCTTTTGAGGGTCACTGAGTCAGATCCGGAGGTGTAGGAGGCGATTGACGACGTTGCGTTGCACGACTGGTAATCATTGTAGGTCACTTGCATCACGTTGTGGAATTGTGGGTTGTACTTGAAAACTGCATTAAAGTAAACCCATTAGTGGATTTGCTAATTGGTAGCAAAAGATAGGAGAGAAAAAAAGGTACTTACGAAGAGAGTCGCCTACATGGAAGGTCTTGGTGGAAGCCCATTTGAGGTAATCAATATTTCCGAGACTAGTCCAGCCAGTGGAGTCGCCCACTTTGTGAACCGCGCCGAAAGAGACTCCGAAGAAAGCCAGCATCAAAACGAAAACCACCGTTCTCTTAGCAAAATACATCCTCTACCTAGAAATCAAGGCGAAAAGTAGTAGTTTATTTATGAAAGAAAATCTTGGGGTTTGGCCTCTATAAATAAGGATTTTTTTTTCCTGTTGTAGTCTTAAAAGGCAAAAAGAAAAAGATGCAATTATTGGTTCTGCTGCTACTTTTAAGCAAAAGATATGAACATTCTCCATGTTAAATCCGGGACGTACATGTGTGTGCGTTTGACTGATTCTAAACCCTCTGATTTCCAACGAGAATAGAGTGAAAGGAAAGCAGTATCAAAGTTTGTTTCATTCTTGAGATTTGGGAAATTTGAAGTGGGGACCTTGTGAATTCCAACACAATCAATGACTCGGTTTGTTCACTGGGATGTTTAAACAAATAGCAAGCCGACGACTGATTTTGCCATGGCTGAAACATTAATTATTAGCTTTCTGTTCACCCCGGACCTGGGACTGTGCATTACGCTCTATAAGAAGTGCGAAATCATTTGATGCAGCGCAAGCTTCACAGTGTTCAATTCTGTTGTTTTCAGCAGTGGATGGAGGAGGACAGCTGTCTCCCATGAAGTAATGAGTTCACAAGGAAGAAATTTGACTGTCCTCCATCGTCAGATAGACAATGTTGAGTTTATTTATATGTTTCAGAGCTCAAAGCTTAGGGTAGTTCTGCGGTACGACACTTAAAAAACGGTTAATATAAAGTATGACCGGTTAAATAAGTGATCGGTTAAAATTTAGACCGATTATGTTATATTATTTAACCGGAAATATTATCAAGTACAATAACATATTAGGTAACGCTTATATAATGTAATAGATAGCGCTTATATAATAAAATAAGTATTTAACGAGAAATATTATTAAATATAATAACATATTAGGTAGCGTTTATATAATGTAATAGGTAGCACTTATATTGATCTATTTTATAAGTAAATCGTTATATTTATACCGGTAACATTGCAAATTTACCTATTACATTATAATTATCGGTTTCGATATTTCATAAAGTGTCGAAACTTTTTATAAAAGTATCGACACTTTATGCTTGCACCTCGTTGGGCATTAATATTTCATTCTGGACAAAAATATCGACACAAACTAAAAAAGTGTCGATACATGATTTAGACATATTCTCTCATAAAACCGGTATAATTATACCGGTTTCATTGACCATTTACCTATTACATTATACTTATGGGTTTCGATGTTTTAGGGATCGATATTTTTTAATAAATGTATCGACACTTTTTAAGGGTACACCTTTTTGGCATTCATTCTAGACCGTAAATATCGACACTTTATGCTTGCACCTCGTTAGTTTTAATATTTCATTCTGGACAAAAATATCGACACAAACTAAAAAAGTGTTGATACATGATTTAGATCTATTCTCTCATAAAACCGATATAATTATACCGGTTTCGTTGAACATTATACTTATGGGTTGTTTTAGGGATCGATACTTTTTTAATAAATGTATCGACACTTTAAGGGTACACCTTTTTTGGCATTCATTCTAGACCGTAAGTATCGACACAACTTTAACAAGTGTCGATACTATATTCTGACCTATTTTAGCATAAAACATGTATATTTATATCGGTTACATTGTAAATTTACCTAATACATTATAATTATTGGTTTCGATATTTTCGGGATCGATACTTTTAATAAGTGTCGATACTTTATGTTGGCCTAATATATTATGTGTGCACCTCGTTTGGATCGATACTTGTTACATTGTTAATTTACCTATTACATTATAATTATTGGTTTTGATGCTTTTTGGGTCGATACTTGTAGTTATTGTACATACCTAAATATGTACTGCGAATTTAATATGTACCCACCCTTTAACTACCACTACCAATACCACATCCTATTGAAAGCAGCACGACTGAAACATGTTCAAAATGAACCTTTGCTTACATCTCCATCAACTCCTGGACCACTGAACTTGCACAATAAAATTTTTGCCATGGATAATACTGATGTAGACAATGTTAAGCCGACCGAGGAATGCCATGAAGTACATAATGTTGATGAATCTGACAGATTGGTTGGTCAACTCTTCTGTTCACGTGATCAAGCTTGGTACTTTTACAAGGGATTCGCACGGGAACATGGGTTTAGTGCACGTAAGGGAACAACACGGCTTGACGTGGAAGGGAATGTGAAGACACAAGAATTTTGTTGTTCCAAAGAAGGGTTTCGAGTATCAAAAGTCAATACTGTTGATCGTCAACGTGCTCATACGCCAGTCACAAGAACAGGATTTAAGGCTAGAGTTGTAGTTACAGCAACAAATACAAACGATCAGTGGGTTATAAGTAAGTCTGATCAGAAACATAATCATGCATTGTGCACACCTGCTATGACACCATTTATGCGTTCTAATAGAGCTGTAAGTAAGGCTGATATCGATGAGGCAACAACATTGAAAGAGGTCGTGTTGGCACGTCACAAGTAATGAACTATTTAACGCAGCAGACAGGGGGCTATCATAATGTTGGATTTACACATAAAGACCTCTACAATGCACTTCAAAGAGGTAAAGCAAAGTAAATCGTCGATGGGGATGTGAATGCGCTTATTACCTACTTTGATTATAAGAAACATGATGATCCCGGGTTTTTTATGACATACTCGGTAGACGAATCGGGGGCATTGTATAATCTTATTTGGTCGGATTCTACATCGAGATCGGATTACACATGCTTCGGTGATGTAATTGCATTCGACACAACATACAAAGATAATTTGTATGGTCGACCAATTATGCCTATTGTTGGTGTCAATCATCACCATAACACAATTGTGTTTGCCACTGCCATAATCGCTGACGAGACGTCTCAATCTTTCGAGTGGGTGCTACAGAATTTTTTAGAAGCCATGATGAATAAATCACCTATTTTAGTTGTCACCGATGGGGATAGGGCAATGCAGAGGGCTATCAAATCTGTTATCCCTTATGCTAAGCACAGATTATGTTCTTGGCATCTTTCTTGCAATGCACAAGCTAACATTGGTGACCCAAAGTTTACAGCAGCATTCTCAAAATGCATGGCTTCCTGGTAGACAACCAAGGAATTTGATATTCAATGGCGTTCGGTTGTTTCAGAATTCAACGTCCAAAAGCATCCATGGGTGATTGAGAAGGGAAATACACGACACTTATGGGCACAAGCATATCTAACCGGTCATTTCTTTACCAATATTCGCTTAACACAAAGGTGCGAGTCTATGAATGCTTCACTAGCTATTGCACTGAAACACAAGAAGACACATTTAGATGTTGTTCGTGCAATTGAAGATGGAATTCGTAGAATGCGTATGAACGAGTTGAAAGCGGATTACTTAAGTTCCCATACGAAGCCCTTCCAGATCACAAAACTGGTCGACCTTGAAAGCCATGCCGCTGCGATTTTTACCCGCGAATCTTTTCGTGTGTTCCAAGATAAACTTATACGAGAGACATTGTACCGGATTGAGGCAGAGATTAAGTCCTTATCAGATGAATGTCAACATTATATTTTGTCAAAGTACGCAGAAAAAAATAGGAAATTTGAAATTAGTTTTGATTCTCGTACGAAAACTCTAATTTGCTCCTCCAAAAAATTCGAGACCGTTGGACTTCCGTGTCGCCATCAACTTCACATTTTGAAGCACTTGGACTACACATATTTGCCCGAGACTTTGATTCAAAGTAGGTGGACTAATGATGCGAAGGCTTCTGCACCCAGTTATGTTGATTTGAATGTGTCTCCAGAAGTGATGCAAATGGCAAGGTTCGCTGCTCTACGTTCAACGTCAAGTAGGTTATGCTACATTGCATCAAAGACAGACGAGTCTTTCAAAACCGCAAGAGATGAGATGAAAAAACTAATAGAAGAATTAGAAAACTCGTTTGGTTTGAATGATTCAGTCAACCAGAGCATTGTAGTAAACGACGTTCGTGACCCTCAACGAAAACAACGCAAGCGAAAAGAAGTGCCGAAGAACAAGGTCGAGAAGAAAATTAGGCGATGTGGGTACTGCAACGGTGAGGGACATAACAAACTAACATGTCCTAAAGTCAAGCTCAGTTTGAGTACAAGCACACATCCTACATCAACTGATTTTTTCGAAGACGGAATGAAATGACAACGATCTCCATATATCGTAAGTATCAACATGACTCTTATTGTGTATAAGAAACATGTACATATAAATATTTTGAATGAAGGAAGAAAAACCGTGTTACTTAAAATTAGCGACACAATATTAAAAAATGTCGATATAGGTTGTAGACCTATTCGCTCATAAAACCGGTATATTTATATCGGTTATATTACAAAATTATCTATTACATTATAATTCTAGGTTCCGATGTGTAAATGTCGACACTTTTTGACAAGGTATCGACACATTTTTCTTCCATTCTGGACATAAAGTACCGACACAATATTAAAAAGTGTCGACATAGGTTGTAGACCTATTCGCTAATAAAACCGGTATACCTATACCGGTTATATTACAAACTTATATAGTACATTATAATTCTGGACATAAAGTACCGACACAAAATTAAAAAGTGTTGATATAGGTTGTAGACCTATTCGCTCATAAAATCGGTATATTTATACCGGTTATATTACAAAATTATCTATTACATTATAATTTTGGGTTCCAATGTGTAAATGTCGATACTTTTTGACAGAGTATCGACACATTTTTCTTCCATTCTGGACATAAAGTACCGACACAATATTAAAAAGTGTCGATATAGGTTGTAGAGCTATTCGCTCATAAAACCGGTATATTTATACCGGTTATATTACAAAATTATCTATTACATTATAATTCTGGGTTCCGATGTGTAAATGTCGACACTTTTTGACAAGGTATCGACATATTTTTCTTCCATTCTGGACATAAAGTACCGACACAATATTAAAAAGTATCGACATAGGTTGTAGACCTATTCGCTAATAAAACCGGTATACATATACCAGTTATATTACAAACTTATCTAGTACATTATAATTCTGGGTTCCGATGTGTAAATGTCGACACTTTTTGACAAGGTATCGACATATTTTTCTTCCATTCTGAACATAAAGTACCGACACAATATTAAAAAGTGTCGATATAGGTTGTAGACCTATTCGCTCATAAAACCGGTATTTATACTGATTATATTACAAAATTATCTATTACATTATAATTATGGTTCTGATGTTTTTTCAATCGACACTTTTTGAAAAGGTATCGACACGTTTTTCTTCCATTCTGAACATAAAGTACCGACACAATATTAAAAAGTGTGAAAACTTTGTTGTGGATATCATGGAAAACAATGATGCAGTAATGTGTTTCGATACATTTGCAAGCAGATGTAAAATACATTAATAACTAGTATTGATATTTCAACAATCCTCAAATGTATATGTATACAGAGAAGCAAATATGGAATAATTAATGAAAATATATACACAATATAATCACACCAAAATATACATACACAAGAATGTTCAAATAATGTACCGACAAACAAAATTAATCCGATGAAAAAGGGTTATTTCTAACGAAGTCCGGAACATTAGAGGACTTCAACAAATTTTCCAAATACTCTCGTATGTTTCCGCCTTTTTCTGAGGACATACATAAATAATTTCAATTATCAAACTAATGAGGTGCAATTTTACTAACATACTTTTCGATTACTGTAATAATAAAAAATTAGGGTTTCGACAACATACTTTTCGATTCGATTGCATCAACAAACAAACAAACATCGCTTTAGAAACGCCTTCTGAAATGCAGCAACAATTATGCTTCGATTTCAAAAACTCGTCCGTTCTATCGATTTTCAGAGGATATTTAGATATGGCCTTTATATTTTCATCAGATATGTTATTTATATTTAATCGATACAAATACAAAAGTGTCGATACTTTTATGTCAGGTGTCGATACTTTCGAAATGATAATTACCTATTTCTTTGAAAGTGTCGATAATTTATTACACGTACTTACGAAAGTATCGACACTTTCAATATATCCGGTATCGTTTTACCGGTTTTATCATTTTGATACCGGTTTTATCATATTTTTACCTGTTATATCGTTGTGGATCGATATATATTTTTAAAGTATCGACACATTATAGGTGCTAAAACTGCTTCTCTTTTAAATTCACAAAGTGTCGATCCTTATATAAAGTATCGACACTTTCAATATATCCAGTAACGTTTTACCGGTTTTATCATTTTGATACCGATTTTATCATATTTTTACCTGGTATATCGTTTTGGATCGATACATTTTTTAAAAGTATCGACACTTTATAAGATTTAAAACTGCTTCTCTTTTAAATTCACGAAGTGTCGATCCTTATATTAAAGTACCGACACTTTAAATGTATCTGGTAGCGCTTTACCGGTTTTATCATTTCAATACCGGTTTTGTCATAGTTTTACCTGTTATATCATTTTGGATCGACACATTTTTAATTTGGATCGACACGAACCAACAAGTTAAGTTTGTCGGTTGCATAATTTTTTAATATTTCTTCATGACTTAGACCTACTATATTATTATTAGTCAACATTTCCGGTAGCGCTAAATCAAATTTATTAAATATCTTTTAATGTATCCGGTAACATCGTATATTAACTGTATATTAAGTCACTTTTCCTGAGACAATCCCCAAAGCTTAACGTTGGTTGCAACAATTGTTTCTGGGACAAAACCAGAGCCGACGTATCTTCTACTATTTCAGTCAATAAAGCTGCTCAGCTTTCCATATGTTTTTTTGGCTTAATACCTAAAATATTCTCTGTATTTTAACAAAATTCATATTTTAGTTCTTTCTATTTTTTTAACTGAAAACATCACAGGGTTAACTTAATAACAATATTAAAAATTAATAGATATAAAAAATAGTAAAAGGATTAAACTGAGAATTTCACCATAATATAAAGTATTAACCCTTCTTTTATATTGGAAAAAGCAATTTTGAACCCCTGTTATTACGTCAGATTATGTTCTACTTCCACATACACGGACGTATAATCAGCAGCGCGAGGATTTTATAAGCGACACACCCGAAAATTATGCTCTCCTACGGAGTTAGATGGCGATGGCATGCATGATGCAAGGGTGGTAATGATTTTGCCTCTATTATTCACAACAAATTCAAAGGCCAAGAATTATCATTAATCACTAATCATCTTCCATTCTTCGCTACGATAATTAACATAATTAAAGTGTATAAGAATTTGTATTTTTCTATTCTTTAAATGAAATTTTTTGTTTAAAAAATAATTAATGTTACCTTTAAATATTAAATGTTAAATCTGTAAAAAAATAATTTTATTTATTTTTTATTAGTATAAGAGCTAAATCGATCTATTTAATAGTCAGATGACTAATTTAAACTAGCCTCTATAATAAAGGGACTAAATTGATAGTATACCTATAATAAAGGGACCTGATACGGGGAGTTGGATATCATATCTTCCTGAGTTTGATTTAGTGTTGGGCCTTAGCGTCATATAATATGTGTATCTATGTAATTCAATACACAAAATCATAACTAATAAATACTTTGTAGGCTCAGCCCAAATTTGGTTTAAATAGTGAATTCAAACAAGCAATGATGGACCGACCCATACGGGTAAGTGAGAGCAGAATAAACTTTAGACGTGTAACCAAACAAAACTCCACCCGAAGAGCCCGACAGCGGAAAGTTCTTATTCCGTCCCTCAATTTCTTCCCTCCTTTCTTATTAGCGTTGGCATGCTCTAACACCCTCGAGCATTACCAACATACAAGGGAAAAATGAAAAGAAACATGTGCGAAGTGAGGGTTATAAAGATACAAGCCTTCTCAAGTTTCTCAAGTTGTGGCCAAACAAGCTGAAGAAGGGAAGGTACTTTAATCTAGACTGTAATTTTGATTTGTACTTCAGTCACTACACTTGCTGCTTAATTATTTTTTTATTACACACACACTCTTTAAAAATATTTTGGGATATTTATGCTCAAGATGCATGTATCCTCGATTATCCTGAAAAGAGTGCACTCAGCCCAAAAAAATGCAACTATATTTGGAGATACTCAACTTAAATTGGGTTTTCTTATTCAGTAACCTTTCAGTTTGGTTTATGGTTAAAATTCCTTGATCGATTATAATTGTCTCCAAGCACATGGAAGTGCTGAGGTTTACTTGTGTTGAGGCATGAGTTTCTAAGTGCGTGCATTCATTGGGTTAATATTTATCTAATGGTGCCTGAATTTTGTTTCTCATTGAGTTAAATCACCTTTGTTGGAATACTTGTTACAGGAGGCAGTGAGAAATATAAGAAGAGATGTCTATAAAGCCATATGAAAAACTTGAGAAGGCTTGTATCTTTATAACCCTCCCTTCGCACATGTTCTTTACATTTTTTCCCTTGTGTGTTGGTAATGCTCAAGGGTGTTAGAACATGTCATCCAAAACCCCTTGGAAAGGGTATTTAAAGGATCACTCCTTCCTTCATTTGTTGAACGTGGTGAGACAACTCCCTTGCACGCTCGCATTGTTGCTGTCCGGCCAACTCGAGATGTGGTTCTATCTGGAAGAGTTTCCGGGTAGATTCAGCTGGTTTGACTGCAGTTGTTACAGCTGATTAATTGTTGATTTATTGTGGTTTAATCACAACTGTTACGGGTGAATAATTACAGCTAATTTCTGATTTTATGCTGATGAGAGAAGCCTATAAATACTATACAAGTTTAGAAGTTCAAGGCATCCGAAAATTAAAAGCCAACTTGTTCTCTCTAAAAATTCTCTTTTCTTGCGAGCCTTGTTCTTCTGTTTCCAATTTTCCCAAAAAAAAAATGTTTCATTCCTCAGTTCTTTTTTGTTCACGAGGTTCTTTTTATTTACGAGAAGGAGAAGAGTAATATCATCATTTTTCCACCTCGTTTTTAAGTGTACAAATTCGTGTAGAGACAGTGCTAATTGAGAGACAATCGCTTATAGCAGCGACTACATAAATCGAGATGAATTCATTTTTAAGACAATAATTAATACTACGATATGATTATTTAATCATTTATTTATTTTAAATTATCAAGTATTGCTAACGATTTGGTTTTACAGTTACTATTTTATTTTACCAGCATTGTGCTCTTCAATTTATCTTTTCTTGATATTTGTATTCAAATTTATTGAATTGCTTGTTGGTCATAAGACCAATCAGCATTAAATGTTTCATTCATATGGTCTTATGTATGTGGTATTAAGTTGTTAGTTTTGTTTCAATGTTTGTAGAAAATTATCTTAATCATGTACTTAATTAAATATTATTATTGTAAATCTTTATTGTAATTTAGGATATTTCATATTTTGAATAAAATTAGATTTTTTTTTTTAAAAAAAAAGTTAAGTTGTTTTACTATGATTTTTTAAGTGGACAGAGTAAATTATGGATGTTAATTTATTTTAAAATTGTTAATTGTTTTTAAAGTGATATAAATATCTTTTTAAAGTAATATTAATTTTATTTTTAATTATAGATAATTTTCATTTAAAAAAAATAGGATGTCAAACACCCCTAATAAAAGGGTGGTTCCATCAGTGTTTATTCATGCATGATACTACAATAATTAAATTTTTAAATAAATACATTAAAGTTAAAAATCTGATCAATATAATAAATAATGTAAAATGCTTGATGGATTGAAACTTGACATAAAGAAAAACATGGAAAATAAATAAAATATGTGCCTGCAATAAAAATATATGAAGATGTTAAAATATAAAAATAACAAGGATATTAAATTAGTAGCCATCCGGACTCCGTGTGTAAGAGGAGCCGCTTCGACCATGCTAGCATCTGATGGTACAAGAACCCTAAATGCATGGCAATCAATCACCACCAACTACGAGAGAATCGAAAGAGGTTGAGCAAGCGCCATCTACGTCAATTTTGGAACTCTTAGTTTATCTTTTATTTGATAAATTCAATTTTTTTATATTTTTATTTAAATATTTATATTGAAAATTTAACTATTTATCCATGATATATATATGCTTTATATCCTTGTCATTTACCTAACAAATGAAATCTAAATTTAATTTTTCAAAATCTTATTTCCAAATGGATCATAATGTAATTTTGCCATTGCTAGAGAATTTGTTATTGAATTAAAGAGATGGAGAGAGCATCAAAATTATCAGGAAAATGATTAGATTCCATTATGGAAACAAACACATGAGAACTTGAGACACACACTAATTAATGCATTCCCACGTTTTGTTTGGATTTTTTAGTGTTTTCCACCAACCAAAACCATTCCCAGCGTTTTTCATCTTTCTCGCGTATGTGTGTGTGTTTCTCTCTATAGATTTATATGCCCAACACTCGTTTTCCATCGGTCCATTGGTACCTTAGTTTATACATACCTACATAGCATAATCAATTTCTTTATGATGGAGTGATTGCAATGCATGCCCAGTTTTCCCATATATTAATTACTTTTAAATCATATCATCATCATCATCATATATATATATATATATAGGGATCAATGTTTGAGTTTCACCATAGCTCTCATCTGCCTTCACTAGTAAAAACAAAAACAAAAAACATATAGAGAGAGCAATGCAAAGGGATAACGACGTGGCTGTAATGCAGTCAAATATACTCTGCGGAAGATAAATGCAGGAATGGGACAATTCAAAGAATAAAACTCTATGCATTTCAAGATTCTTCTTCCAAAACTATTAATTAAAGATGTGTATTACTGAGCGATAATAGTTGTGTATACCTCATCAATAAACTAATCTTCCTTTACAATTAAAATATATCACTGAACTTATTGAGTGACCTAAGTGGTTAAAAAAAAGAGTTATTTTCTTAAATTATCATAGGCTTAACAGTTGTATCTACATGATATATGTATGTGATGGCTTAGAAAAATTATAAACATACTCTATCCTATTAAAAAATGAATCAGTACCCATACCTCATTTCACAAGTTGTTCAAATAATAATTAAGGAAAATCTCAAACAATCAAATAGATTTTGGAAATAATCTCAACAGACCAAAATAAATTTGGTAGAAAATGTTTCAAAAGTTAAGGAAAATCTCAAACAATCAAATAGATTTTGGAAATAATCTCAACATACCAAAATAAATTTGGTAGAATATCTTTCAAAAGAATTTGGTAAAATTATGTATGAAAATTAAGAAGACAAAATTTAATTTTTTTTATATAAGCTGCTAATTTTATTAAAAATAAAAAATATTCAAATTATAATTAAGGTTTATAATTATAACTGTAAACCAAATACATAATAAGAATATTTTTATATAATCATTAACATAAGAAAACTAGTCTCTTAAGATCACACAATGACTATATAAGGAAAATGTTAAAAAAATTAACCGAATAAACTCGAACAAAAAGTAAATATGAACAAATCTAATTGCATCGACAAACGAATCATAAGAAGAGATCAAACTATTTAAAGAAAATTGACAAATTACAAATCAAAAGAGCTACGTGAAACAATTATCTACTAACATAACTTGTATAGATTTATAAATGATAATAATATAGGAGTGAAAAAGAAAAGGACAGGACAGCAGTGCCCCCAATTCTATAGATTTGGATGATCCCATGCACCCATTAGCGGGAATCTCTTGGGAATTCATTTGTCTGCTTCCCCTTCTTTCTCTCTTCACTTCTTTAAATATATACTCTGCCACTGTGAGCCAGTTTTAGTTTATACTTGACCACTCGCTCTCTCCCCTTTCCATCCAAATGTTTTCCCACTTCCTTCTCTCCCTCCCTTCTCCCTCTTCTTCTTCTCTTTCCTTCTCCAACAATCATCCTCCCTTACCCTTTGCAGGTACATACATAATCACAGCCTTTTCATTCTCTTCGGAACCATGCTTAAACTCAGACAAAGAATTCCAAGTTCAACCACCCTTCTTTTGTTTCTTAATCTCTCCCTTTTTTTCTTTTCGATTTTGGTTTTTTGCAATATGGATCTTTCTTTCTTATCTGTTCTGTTTCTGGTTTTTGAGATAAAACAGTCATCAAAAAGAAGATTAAAAAAACTGGAAAATTTTGAAATTCTACTTGGTCCTGCTGGAGGGACACAGCCCTTGATTACGTTTCTCTTCTTCTTCTTATTATATTATTATTTTCTTAACCGTTGGAAGATGAGTTTTACTTGAGCATAACTTCTTTTTATCCTCTCACTTGACATCTTAGTCGCTTTCACTACTGCTAAAAGATTTGTGTTCCAACTAACTTTTTCACAATTATTTTAATCAGCAGTTCTAACTTCATACCTACATTCTGTCCATATTATTTGTCCTATTTTTTATCCTTATGTGCTTAAAATTAAAACCTCATAAATCAGCAATCACTCAAGTTTATAAAAATATAAAGTAGACCAATTATTATTTTTATTTTAATTTAACTACAGGTATTTGGCCATTATGGTGTAAAGACAAAGGAGGTAACTTTGATATACTGCCCTTGTGCAGAGCTATATCCAAACCCCGCGCGCAAGGTGCGGTGTTTACTTGATTACAATTTAAACATTTGTATTATAATCTTTAATATAGTAATTAATTTAACAGTAATATTGTTTATGTGCAGAATATGCTAGCGTGTTACAAAATGGTCTGCCTGGGATAAAGTGGAAGGAGATTGCGGATGATGACACCGATGAAGAGGAAGCTCTTAAGGTGAATGATTTCAACCACAACCAAACACCTGTTTTGTTTCTTTTTATTATTATTTAAATTCATATATATATTTATACAGTGATGTGATTTGTTTTGTCCGGCAAAAAAGGTTTTCGAAGTGAATAGGGTAAAGGAACGTGTCGAAACCATTAAATCCATATTGGACTCCATGGAGGATGGCGAGATAACAAGCTCGGCTTATGACACAGCCTGGGTTGCTCTCGTCGAAGATGTCAACGGCAGCGGCGCTCCTCAGTTTCCATCGAGCCTCGAATGGATTGCCAACAATCAGCTCCCCGACGGATCATGGGGCGACAGACAAATATTCATGGCACATGACCGATTGATCAACACTTTAGCTTGTGTTATTGCCTTGAAAACATGGGGTATTCATCCGGAAAAATGGCAGAAAGGTGTTGCAAAATTTTTGTTTGCTGTAAAAACAAAGACATTAACCGGTGATTAACAGATATGTTATTTTATATATGCATGCTTCAGGGGTGTCGTTTTTCAAAGAGAACATAAGTAAACTCGAAAACGAAAGCGAGGAGCACATGCCGATAGGGTTTGAAGTGGCCTTTCCTTCGCTTCTCGAAATAGCTCGACGTTTAGAAATCGAAGTACCTTATGACTACCCTGTCTTAAAAGACATATACGCCAAGAGAGACCTGAAACTCGCAAGGTATTTTTTTTCTTTTGAAAACTCAAATTCCCAAGGTTACTTTATTCACTAAAAGAAGCAGCCTAATCTTTTTAACATATATATATATATATATATATATATTTGAAGGTGTAGGGCCCTTAAAGTAATGATATTTTTCATGTATGTAACTTAATTATTATGCGTGTGGGATAGGATACCAAAGGAGATAATGCACAGTGTGCCCACAACACTACTCCATAGCCTAGAAGGGATGCGAGGCTTGGACTGGGAAAAGCTTATGAAGTTGCAGTGCAAAGATGGGTCCTTCTTGTTCTCTCCATCCTCCACTGCCATCGCACTCATGCAAACTAAAGATGAGAATTGTCTCATATATTTAATGAATGCTGTTCAAAGATTCAACGGGGGAGGTAAAGTTACTAAACCAAACTAGTCATTGTTTTGAGATTTCCAATGAACTTGTAACATTTAAATTTGATTATCTAGTCCCCAATGTGTACCCCGTCGACATGTTCGAACATATCTGGATCGTCGACCGCTTGCAACGCCTCGGGATTTCGAGATATTTCCGGACAGAGATCAAAGAATGCCTAGATTATGTTTATAGGTAACGGTATTGGTTAGCACCGGCGTGTATCTCATAAAACACCAAGATCAATTAACTTTCTCCTGATCTTTGGTGTCTTGAAATTTCAGATACTGGACTAATGATGGGATTTGCTGGGCGAGAAACACGCGGGTTCACGACATCGACGATACGGCCATGGGGTTTAGGTTATTAAGATTACATGGATACGAGGTTTCTGCAGGTACAATATAAGCTTCTGTCTCTATTATATTCTCTTCAATGGGTTAATATGTCATTAAATTATGCCATGAAAACAGATGTGTTCAGACATTTTGAGAAAGGAGGGGAGTTCTTCTGCTTTGTGGGGCAGTCAAACCAAGCCATAACAGGGATCTTCAACCTGTATAGGGCTTCCCAGGTGCTGTTCCCTGGAGAAAAGATTCTCGAGGATGCCAAGCGCTTTTCCTCCACATTTTTAAAACAAAAACAAGCTGCTAATGAATTGCTAGATAAATGGATCATTACCAAGGACTTACCCGGTGAGGTAATATATATTGTCGTTTTATTCTTTCACTTCGCTACATATAATTATTTCAAGCAACTCCAACTAGGCAGATCACTTGTTCTGAATCTAAACATCATTAACAATATGAAACACAAGGCTTTTGCAATTGCAAACCTTTTTTCCCCCTTCTTCTCAATATTTGGCTTTCTTTATTTAAAGATTTGGATTCCATTTCTTTTGTTTTGTTTTTAAAATGATTTAGTATAATTTACTAAATAGGTTTATTTTGGATTTCATTTCACCTACCCTAAGTAATTATCTTCTATTAATTCAGCTATAGAAACAGAAGTTTAATAATAAATGGTAGTGGCATTCAAACTTGACTTAACCTAGATCAGTGGACACTCAACTCAAATTTACTAAATAAATGGAGGGCAAAAGTTGTTTGTTTTATTAAAGGGTGGAAAATTGGGAAAAATCTTACATGTGACAACCTAATATGCCTAATATATGACTAATGAAAGACGTTATTGGAAATATCATTATTTTTTAACATTTTCGATAAAAAGTTACCGGAAATATTATTATTTATACCGAAAATGTTATTATTGGGTGCTTTACCGTATTTGTTAACATATTCGGTAAAACGCTACTTAAAGCGTTATTTTTTCTACCGGAAATATTAAAAACATTAATGTTTTAGGTTAAAAAAATAATGTTTTAGGTAATTTTTAATAGAAATTGTTAAAAATATAATAACAATTTTAATAGCGTCTTTTATTAATCGTATATTGAGACTGATGTACAACATAACTTTAATGAAAAAATTTCTTTGTGGTATACCATAAAAAGCCACAAATCCAAACAGCCTACTTTGTCTATATTTGATTTATTCTCTATCTACTAACTTTCATTGTTTGGTAGGACTTTTCCCCTCTTTCTTTTTCATACACTCCCGGTATGAGTATAGGTCAGTTGGATCGAGTTTTCGGTCAATTCGAATTGCTTTGATCTGGAAAATATATACTTTTCATTCAACTCAAATCTAATCTAACCTTTTGAGATAAAATATGAACTCGACCCGAAATAATATATTTATTAAAAAATATCATATTTATTCAATAAAATAGAGATTTAATTAAAAATAATATATAAGGTAAAATTATATTTTTTTGGATTGGGTCAGATCAGATATTTTTCACTCTAAACCCGAACTTATCCTAATTTAAAAAAAAAATCTTACTCATTTAGGTCGGGTTCCGTGCTCATCCCACCTTTGTGAGTGTTAATTAAGGTAGGTTGGCGATAATAGAAAGAAATTATATCACATTGATCCAATATTTTAAATATGATTTTTAAATTTTTTTAAAAGTCTATAATGATTATAAGATAAATTGTTAAAATTTTTTAGTTATTGACAATGCATACACATGTAGACGTAATTACTTGAATTCGGAACATCTAAAGAATAACACTCTATTTAACCACTAACATCACTTAATAATTTCTTAAATTATTTTTATTGGACGATCAAAATTAAAATCCACACGTATATGTTGATTAAACCCTTGGATTGTAACCCGTCCACTCAAGCATAAAATTAACATCATTGTCATATCGTCTTTTCAAAAGAAAATATTCATTCATTAAAATTAGGTGTACGATATAAATTGATTTAAATTAATCAAGATAAATCTTAAGGAATTGAAAAGGAAAAAAATATTATTCAATAAAGAAGTGGAAAAAAACCCATTTTTTCTGCCACTTCATAAAGTTGGAACGAGTCATCATCATCAATTAACAGCAAACCACGTTCACGATTAAGATGGATTGAAATATATATATGTATCGGTATAAGAATAATTCATGATTAGTTTTGTTCAACGATATTTAGGTTGGATTGGCATTGAAGCTTCCATGGTATGCAAGCTTGCCTAGAGTTGAAACCAGGTTTTACATTGAACAATATGGAGGCGAAGATGACGTATGGATTGGAAAGACTCTTTACAGGTGTTTTTCTCTCTTCCTTATTTTATATTTCTTATATGTTATAATGATTATACTTGCATGTTATCATAATCCAAAATAGAATCAAGATTAAATTACGAAGAGATAAATTATTTTATTTTAAAATAATAATTTTAAAAATGATTAAATTATGAAAATTCAAAAATTAGAGTTTGATTTTATAAATTTTAAAATTAAAAAAATAATTAAATCAAAAAATTAAGTGTTAATAGTTAATTTTATTAATTTTAAATGTAACATAGTCTTACAAAATAATTAAACTGTAAAATTTTGAGAGAAATAAAACTAATAATTTTAAACTTATCGTTAACTTAAGTATAATTAAACAATTCAAATTGAGGCTATGACCCTCCCGACTACATGTCTTTGTTATCATCATAGCTATGACTCATCTTCAATTTTTAGGTAAACAGATAAAAAAAGAAAAAGAAAGATTTTAAAATTTAATTTATTCTGAAAAGTTAAACAATTTTAAATCTTAAATATATCGATTCTGAAATTTGTTTATTTTCGGCGCATCACTTTTGATTTATGCTTTTTCATTCTTATTCTTTTCGAAATAAAAAAAAAACTTTAAATTTGGAAAATTTGTCCAAAAAGTTCTGATTTTATCCCAAAAAAAATCTAAAAATATAATTTCAAAACACCCCAAGTTCATTATGTAATGTAAAGCAAAGTAAAAAAATATTACATGATTTGAAGAACTTAAAAATGAACGATAACAATTTTTTAATAGATGAACTGAAAATAATTATATAATGAAACGTTAAACATTCGTTTTCATAAAAAATGTTCAAAAATAACTTATTCTTTTATTTTTCAAATAAGATTTTTTTTATATCTTTTTATTAAATATAAACATCTTTAATTAGTCGATCAATTAAAATATATATTTTTCATATTCACTTGTCTAATCAACTTCGTAAAAAAGAGTTTAAAAATTAAAATGGAAAAGTAAGGTCAGCTTTGCCTTTGACATTTTGAAAAGTCGAGGAAACCCGATAGGTTTTCTTTTGGTCATAATTTAATTTGTAGGCTTAACTTTTGTCATAATGTTATCTGTCTCGGACCAACTTCTAGGGTGAGGGTCCACTCCAATATTTGTTTTAGATATCTTGTTTGTTTTGTCTTTCAACGTGGCATGATTCATTTAATCAATCCGACACTATTATAATTTATTTTATAAAATTCAGTTTCATATCCAGTTTTTTAAGAATAATTAAGTCTAGTTAATTTTAAGTTTTTTTAAGAATTATATGAAAATTAAAAAGTATATTAAATTAAATTGGGTGAGAGTAAAAATAAATTTTTAATTAAATTTTTTATCAAATTCAAAATGAAAAAACATTAATTCTAAATATAAATTAAATTAAATTTTATTATGATAATATTAAATTTTAAATAACCAAGAATTTGCTCCATCCCATTACATTATCATCCCCAGAAGTGGCATTATGAGTGTGCATGCTTCAAGTTTAAATTAATAGTAATTCATACAAAAATATATAGGATAAAATACACAAATGGTCCCTCAATTATAGGATATTACTTTGTTGAATCCCTTAACTATTAAAAAGTATAAAATGATCCCGACTATAGGAAATTATTCTGTAATAGGAGAATTCAACTTTTTATAACTTTTAATAGTCGAGTTTAGAATATATGAATAGTCGAGCAATCATTTTGTAATTTTTAATAGTCGAACGACTTAACAAAACAACGTCCTATAATTGAGAGATTATTTTATAACTTTTAATAATCGGAATACTATTGGTACGTATCAACTTTTTGGTTGGCTGTCCAATCATTCAAGGCCATCGAAAAGAAAGAGAAAAATAAGTTGATTAGATATTGATTTCATTCAGGATGCGATATGTGAACAATAATGTGTATCTTGAGCTTGCAAAGCAGGACTACAGTAATTGCCAAGCTTTACATCGGATGGAATGGGACGGTATGCAAAAGTAAGCAAAAATATCCAATCCTGGTCCCTCAATTATAGTTAACTCGCAAGTGCTTCATTAGTTATGGTGTGTGTGTGAGTTGAACAGATGGTATTCAGAAACAGGCCTCGCTGAGTTTGGTGCGACTCAAAGATCTCTTCTCTTCACTTATTTCATGGCGGCTGCCACAATATTTGAGCCGGAAAGGTCCCAAGAGCGCCTCGCCTGGGCTAAGACCGCTTTCTTGGTCGACACCATCGCTTCTTCTTTCGACAAGGACCTTAGGAATTCATTCGTCCAAGTCTTTAGAACCGTGGTTGATGCACGATTTAGCCACGTTAATGGAAGGTAATTAAATTATCACATTCATTTGATTCCCTTAATAGGGTCGATAATAATTTATTCTTTGGGGGTACACTGTACAAAGTAAAATCTGTACTGAAAACACTGGTCCAATGAAAAGATCACTGTACTTTTAACGAAATCCATCAATGTAGGGGCCAGTGCGTTGGAGTGGTAGAAAGGGCTGACAAAATAAAGTGAAGTTTACACGTGATTTTTGTTGCAGGAAGTTGGACTCAAACAGTACAATACATAAGATGATAGACACCTTGCTTCGAACCCTGAATCACTTATCATTGGACGCACTTGTGGCTCATGGTCGCGACATTAGCTGCAGTATTCGCCGTGCTGTAAGTAATCATGAATTTTCGCTTTTGAGAAACGGGATTGCCACAGTAACTTTCACCCACAAAAAAGCATCTTCGCGTTATAAATTTATGTACCTTTCTTGAACAGTGGGAAAAGTGGATGCTGATGTGGGTGGAGGATGGTGATAGGCACCGAGGAGTTGCGGAGTTGGTGGTTCAGACCATAAACCTTAGCTCTGGCCGTTGGTCTTTAGAGGAACTTATGTCCCATCCTCAATACGCCCGACTCTCGAACCTCACGAATACAATTTGCCATCAGCTTTATCATTACCAAAAGCTAAAGGTCAGTCGCGTGAAACCAACATCACATTTGTCCATGTTCCTTTTTTGGCTGCTTTCGTTTACCATCTTTCATTTCATTTTTATCTGTCCAATTTCTGCCTTCCAATTGTAATTGGTGCAAACAGCTTTCAATGCTAACAAAACCCTGTGTCCATTGTTTCAGGTGCATGACAATGACTGCTACAGTAACGAAACAGAGCACGGGATGACCGAGAAAATAGATTCTGACATGCAAGAGCTGGTCCAGTTAGTACTGCAAAATTCCTCTGCCGATGATGACGCCTCCTCGGAGTTCAAGCAAACATTTCTTACGGTGGCGCGGAGTTTTTACTATGCTGCATACTGTGACTTAGAGACCATCACATTTCACATTGCTAAAGTTCTGTTTGAGAAAGTACGCTGATCATGAAATTCCTCTTTTTTGAAGGTTGATTGATCACCATTATTTCTTCAGCAAAAATCCATTTATGTGTAAACCATGCTGTAAAAAAATTATATATAACTAAATAATATGATAATTTCGAGGGCGACAGATAAATAGACAATGATAAAAAGCAACGACTCACTGCCTTCGATAAGATCCTTTGTTTGTCGAATTATTAAACAAAATATCTGGTTTGTCAAATTATTAATTAATTAAATCAACTAATAAAGTCGGTGATAAATGAAATGGCAATACCGAAAATGAAGAATTTTATGAATTGCAAAATCCAAAGAAATGAATAATTTACTTGACCAACAATATCGATGATTATAATAAAGTTTTTTTTTTTGAGAAAACGATTAATATAAGTTATTGGTATAATACTAAATGGTTTGAGTTATTCTTCTTAAAGTCTTGGATTCAAGCAATTGTGTTTGTGATGTATATATGTTGTTAATAAATTATGCAAGTTATCAACGTGTTTGTGGGTACATGTAGTTGAACCACAAATAAAGTGTTTCACTTCCTTTGAGCTTTTGTTTTTTTACAAAATGCCTCGCTCCTAAAGTATACCAAAGATGGCAGACAGCATCAGATTTGAAACAAACGATAAGGTTTGGTGCTCCTTTCTAACATCCAAAAAGTCTTTGATGTTTCGAATTGGAATTAGTAAATCCCCCCTTCCACCTTTCACTTATTGCTAACAATCATCTCAATCCATACAAGTTAATGGTACTACATTTACTTTGTCTCCAGCTCTTATGTGTAGACTTGTCACTCAGTTGTGTTCACTGTATCAATGCTTAGAGCTATCACTTAATTCGGTTGATTTCCGAATCTGAGCAACCATAAAGCATAAAATGATTGTAAACTCCATTCTATTGGCATGAAATTTATCGACGAGAATTAGCTTGTTTATGTTATTATTGACAATTTATTTCTTCTCATTTGAATGAAGAGTCGTGATTAGTGAGGAAATAAAGTTAATAAGTGTTTTTGTATTATAGAGGGACAACCATGAAGAGGAGTAGAAGGAGAAGGAGAAAGGTGGTTGCTACAGGTGCAAGTCCCTATTCCAATCATGTTGAGGGGTATTTATAGTGATCTTTAATATATGTGTCGACCATAAAATTATCATGGATATTAGTAGACTGATAAACTAGGCATATTTAAAAGTCAGACTTTGGATTTCATTTGGGTGAATCTATAAGAGATTTTGTCTATGTAATATAATAGACTAACAGGGCCGTGGCTGAGGCGGCGCAAACTGCGCGATTGCGCAGGGCCCCTAAAAAATGAGCCCCAAAAAGTATATATATAATGGCGTTTTTCCAATAAACGCCACTAGATGGACCGATTATGACGTTTTTAAAAAAAACGTTACTATTATTGTGGCTTTATTTATAAAAGCATTATAAATGAATCTATCGCGGCGTTTGTCAAAAAAAATGCCACTATTATTATCCCGAAATCGAATATATCTAAAAAATACCCTTTATAAGAATTTGTACAGGGCCTCCGAAAACCCAACCACGGCCATGTAGACTAATGGGATATTAGTCATTTTCAATACATTCTACTTGACAGAGATTGGTAACTTCCGGAATTATGTCTCTCGAGGCATAACAAAATTAATGTAAATTATGGTGTCACTTAGGAGAGGAAAAGTTAAAATCTTAGTGGATTAAGGTGTTAAAGAAGATAAGTAACTATTTTACCTTTATCTTTGGTGCGTTATACAAGAGGCATTTTGGATGTAGACTAGTATCAGATTGGGCCGCATTTTCTAATACTAAGATGAAAATAATAATAATAAACTTGTGGGGCTGAGAGTTAAAGCAGGACCACAGGAAATTAATAATCAAAGGGAGATTGCAAACCCCACAGCAGAATCAAATAATTTGTACGGAGAAGAGAAGGTTGAATTGACAATGGGGTAAGCTCTCAAATGGAAGGCATCCACATCCTCTGACGGGTTTCATGTATTTATTTCACTGTTTGGCATTTTCTGGGGTCATGGAAAAAGAGAAGGGTTGAAGTTGAAATGATTCGTGCATGCCCATGCCGGGCAGGATTTTCATTTACCAAAGAATGGATGGCACGAAAGCAAAGAATCCACAGAAAAAAAGAAGCAGAAAGAAGTGTAAGTTGAACCCTGGTTTGGAAGAAAGCCCATTTCAGTAATCATCAAAGCAATGTGATATAGCTGGCTTCGGTGACCACTTCAGTTTGTTTTAATTCTTTTTTTGAATCAGACGAGGGCAAGTGAGCACCCTGATCTTGCATGTTCCTTTGCTGTCCAAGCGGCCAACATGCAGATGAAGCCCCGGACCCATCTCGTCCCACACAACATTAAAACTAATGCCCATGTTATTCCTGGGACCAAACTCCATCGTTGCCCTTATTTAGACCACACACACACATAGAGAAAAAAAAACTACGTTATTTGGATAATCAATAGGTCAGCCTATATAACTTTTGGTCCTGTCAACTTTTTTTTATGTTTTGCCAACGATACCAATCTTTACTAGAACAACCAAACAACTTTTCTGCTTCGAAAGCTATATCGATGCACTCGATGGATATGCATTGGACTTTTTGGGGCTCATGAAAATAGTGTTGAATGCTTTCATGGTGGTGCCTGTGCGCATGTAACCCCACCATACTGTGAGACTCCACACGTTGGATAACCTAATCTTCAAATTGGCGTTTAAAGGGAACTCTAAGAATAGATATAATCACAGTTGCAGCTGTTGATATGCTAACTTAAAGGGGAGCTCTCAGAATCTAATCTAAACTTTTTTTAACATGCAATGCAGGGTATATAACAGATCAGCAGGCGGTTTTAATCATGAAAAATCTGTAAATATAAAGCATATTAAAGATAAGTAACAGAAACACAACATGAATATATAAAAGCTCCAGAATTTGTATGCAACAAGAATTAATATTTTAAACAGAGTTATGAGTTGTGGAAAAAGTAAAGCAATAACGGGATCGGAAGAGTTGCAAGAATATGCATGAACAAGTTTCTGAAGCATCAACATCAACAATAGTCGGGAGAAATTCCGTAGATGGCGGATCTAATCATACTCCAATTCATCAGGTGTAAGCAGGCCGTGTTAGGGGGAAGATTGACTTCTTTTCAACATCTATAGGTAATGCTTTCCTCTTATATAAAACAAAATATGAAATGAAAATGTAAAGTGCAGTGTACGTGGACCAAAAAAATGGAAAAAAAGAAGAAGGAAATGGCTAGTTGGACATCAAAATCCACTAACTTAACCCATCTTCTTCTCTAGAATAATAGCCTAGTACTCGTTTCTATAAACTCACTAATCACATAACTTCTTCATGATGATGACTAGATAGGTTTGAATTAAAGAATTCATTTAATTGATCAAAATGAATGAAAACAGAATAAGAAAATATTAGGTGGCTTGGTTTTAGAATTTTTTTTTGTTTTTTATTTTTATTTTTAGAAAATAATTTTTATTTTTTAGTTTTTCTAAAAATCATAAAACATGTTTCGTTAATATAAATGAAAAATTGAATTTAGGCAGACTTGAACTTGTCAGAGCTGTCCTGTTCAGTGTTGCTAACTACTGGTGCAGGCAGTTAATTCTGCCACAGTCTATTATTAACAGGATTGAGCAATTTTGCTCTCTATTTTTCTGGAAATGTACTGATAAGGCCGCCACTGGAGCTAGAGTTAGCCGGGAGAAGATTTGCCAACCGAAATCTAAAGGAGGGCTCGGATTAAAGGATATTAAATCATGGAATAAAGTGTGTATGATGCAGCTCATTAGAAACATCCTTGCGGGAGAGGGTTCTTTGTGGGTTGCTTGGATCAAAAGTTATGTGATTAAGGATAATAACTTTTGGCTCATGGAAGAAGGAACAAATTCAAGCTGGTGCATCAGGAGACTATTTAAACTAAGGGCAGTGGCTCTTCCAGTTTTATCTTCATGAACAAAGAAGATAAAAGAAATTTGGGAAGAGTTACGGGTAAAGGGAGACAAAGTTCCTTGGCACAAATTGATATGGTTTCCCCTCCACATTCCTAAACTTAGCATGATTTCTTGGATGGCACTTTTGGATAGACTCCCAACTCGGGAGAGGCTTCAACGTATGGGAATCGTTACTAATGGATTATGCGTAATCTGCAATGAAGTTCTAGAAACTAGGGACCATCTATTCGTTGAATGCTCTTTGGTTGTTTCCTTATGGAAGGCTATTCTGAATCTCACCGGCTTGAGCAGACCACCTTTGTCATGGGTTAACATGTTAGCTTGGGTTTGTGGTGCTTGGAAAGGTAAGTCTCTCTTAACTACTATCTTGAAACTTGCTTGGTGTGCACTTATTTATTGCCTGTGGGAGGAAAGAAATTGAAGATTGTTTCGAGGAAGTTCAAGAAATGTTGATGAGATCCTGAATTCCATTAAGGAGATTGTAAGTATTCAATTAAGAGGAAGGAATATAAATAGATTAGATAGTGTTAATATTAATTTTTGTAATCATTGGGGTATAGATTGACCATTTTTGTTGTAAGTAGGTTTTCCTTTTGTTCCTTGGATGGGATTGATTTTGTAGCAGAACTCTGGCTCTTTGGGTAATAAAATTAAATTATTTAAAAAAACTTGAATTTAGAAATAAAAATAGTGAAAATATATTTGGTATCTATTTTTTTAAAATAGAGATGAATAAATAGTTATTAAATAATTAAATTAAAATATAACTATTAAAAAATTTCATTACATAATTTAACATATGAATTAAGAAAATATATTTGGTATCCAATTTTGATTACATAAAATGTTACAGGGAACCTAAACCACGATAACAAAACCATTAATACTGGTACAATCATATGTAGTTGTACTGTGAATTCACCCTAGTTGAGTTTTGCTAAAATATAAGAACTAGAGATGATTTACAAACACATGGAATAGTTTTATGTATGCATCTGCATGCATGCGTACACACATACTTATACAGGCTAAAGCCTAAGACTTCAGAATGAGGATGGTTACATGCTGAAATTTGGACTTTCAATGACAAAGAAAAATTGTGTTTGAAAAACAGAGGGGAAAAAGCTTAGTAACAGTAAGAAGATATATCTGAATTGCAGCCCATGTGGTCCGATATGAAGGGAAAACAAGAATAATATAAAATGTCCAAAATGGATGGTTTGCAACTAATACCTTTTAATACATCTTTATGGCATGTGTATTAGAAGCCTTCACAAAAAGATAAAACAAACTATGACTTGTCACTGCAAAAAGAAGCTTCCTGTTGTTAGCAGAGGAAAGAACAAGAACACTGATACCAAAAATATAGAACAGAATGCAAGAGGGAAAGGTTATTACTTGGCTGTACACACATTACTTGATCACGACGATGGATTCTAAAAAAGATTTAAGAAACACATATTAAGAATCTAACACCTTGGAAATATATTAATCTTTTAATCAGCTCGTACAACAGTAATAGCAAACTCAATACTTTGACAATCTCTGAATTTATTAATTTTCTACTATTCAATTCTACTGATAACCTTAACTTTTCATAAATGAAGTAACCATTATAAAACGCATCATAAAGACCATGAATGCATTATAAAAATGCATTAAAGGATGCCATCGAAACTAAAGCCTATAAACATGTAATAACATGCATTAAAAGGCGTTAAAGTCGCACGATTACACATATATAAAATGTATTATCTAAACAGACATTAGTTTAGACACCCCAAGGGCTCCACTCTAATATGGCACAAGTTGCACGTCCTTACTCTTTGTTCATTGTCGAAGAAAACAATAGACAAGTTCCGCATGAAAACTCCGGATTCCTAATAAGTACAGTTCTAAATTCTATTTGTTGAAAACCAAATCTCAAATGATTCTTGAAAATATTGTAACAAAGGGGAAAAAATAATGAAAAAAATACTATATACAAATCATTTGAAAGCAAAGAAAACAGTAAAAGACCTTAAATATGTACTTCAACTAAAATGAGAAAGTGGTATATTACCATTATTGGATGAGCAGATTATGCACAATATAAGATATATTTGTGATTGTGTAAATCATAACTCAATAGTTGGGTTGGCTCAATGGTTGGGGCGTACATTCTTCTTCCTAGTTCTAAAGTTTGAATCACGTCATCTCGTAATGATGATTTTTGTCACTGTATGATTAAATGATTAAATTTATTAATGATTTAAAATTAAGATCAAATTGATAAATATATAAGTATTGATAATCAAATATGTAATTATATAATTTTATTAATTGTCACGCTAATATTTCTGTTAATAGTTAATAGAAGGTGATTTAATTGTTATCGTTTAAATAATTGAATGATTTGATAAAATTAAAATATCGATAGTCAAAATTAAAAAAGACAATATAATTTACTCTTATTTCTATTCGCTTAAAATTTCTTTTAATAATTTTTTAAATTCTAATACCACAAATTATTTTTTTCCTGTTTGCGTCTCTTGTATCAACCGTTGAATCAACAATTTTTAAAGGTGGGAAAGTAACAGTTAAATATGTGATTAGTTTGATTCACCGGTTGATGAATCAATTGATTAAATTAGATGAGATTATGGTTGAAAGAAAAAAACGTAGATAAGCATGAATTAAGTGACTTCGATTGTAAAAGAATTGTTGTTAATCTCCTTGAGGTCTTGGGTTCGAGCGCCATGAATATCAGGGTATGAGCATTCAATGTCAAATGATTGAGAATAATCTTTAGATATTATCTTGTACTTACCCTAAATTAATAAAAAAACTCATATAACTGAAATTGACATTCTTTAATTTAGTACATAAAATATAGACTTAAGGGTCAGGTTTGCTTTTGTAGTAGACATAATTTATCATTTTTTGCCCCTATCGTATTTTCACACCAATTTAACCCTCAAAGTTATTTAATTGCATCATTCTATACCTTACCCCTAACTTAAAATTCTAAATTGATAATCTTAAACGCTAAATAACTCCATAACCTCTAAACCCTAATCTCTAACTTAAAGCCTTAATTTAGGGTTTTAAGTGAATGTTAAGATATATAATGATGTAATTGAGAAACTTTAAGGGTTAAATTGATACGAAAATACGATATAAACAAAAATGATAAATTGATTATATTATTGAGGCAAAAGTTACACTTTTACCTAAAATATGTATATGTACTCGTCATGGATTTTTTACATTATAAAGATATATAAGTTTATTTATCATTATTGGTGAAGGTGAAAATAGTTTGGAATGAGGAGAAAAAACAAATACTTTTTAAAAAATAACATTTTAATTATACTCCAAGCATTAACTTAAGTATTAATCATTTTTATTAATATATTACATAATTAATATACTAAAAAATTATGATGTAATGACGATTTGTTATAAACTAATAATATTAGTAATATAATATTTATGTTCAAATTTCAGAAACGAAAATATAAATTTATTAAAATATCAATGATCTTTAGTTTATTCATTTTCTTTTCGGGACAAGTAAAAGGACCCATTGACCACTTGAACAGGATCTGTTCTATAGGCTCGTACCTCTGTATCCTATCCTTGAGTTCTAAGGAGACAGGATTCCATGTCTGGTTGATGAACCGAGTCTGTGTAATCAGAGCGTGATTATTAGCCTGGCTTCTTCTTCAGGGGTTGCTTTGGCTGTAGAGGATCATTCTCAGTCAGCTCATTTCGACTGGGATGGTTACACAGTTGTTTGACAGACTTCACAAATATATTTTGTTCTTTTTTACCCTGAAAATAACTGCTGATGAGGCTGAAAACTCAAACGCAAGACAGAATATCATAATTACAAAAGATTCCAACCCTTTAAGCATTAATAAAAACGGTGAGATTTGTATACATTCTTCATGTTTATGTTATAAATTAATAGTATAAGTTTAATTATTTGTATAAATCAAACTATTTAAACGATTAAAAAAATTATTGTTATTCTTTAAAATATTAGGCTTAAACACCGCGTATGTAAATATATAAACATTCATTATCAAAGGTTTAAAAGTTTTTAGACTGATACTAACTTATATTTATTTCAGGTTTATAAAAAAATTATAATTATAAACGTTGTGATTAAACTGTTAAAAAAGTTAATATAATAATTCAATAAAAAATTATAGATGTTTTTTCTGACATTACACTTTTTGTCTTAAAAAAACCTAAAAAGAAATTATTTCTCAGCATTTGATAAGCAAATACGAAAACTCCCATCAGCACAGCAACCAAGCAAAGGAAATGAACAAATTATATCAAATAGAATTATAGACAAAAATGTTATCAAACCAAAAAATAAAACAGAATACAGCCCGAGTCTAAATCAGTGCATTCCATAATCAATTTTTAAACATATAGGTGATGTTTGTTTTTACAGAGGAAAAATGTATGCAGTCTGCGAACTACATCTGCAGCAGAAGAGGTGGATCAAAAGTCTGCAGTCTGCAAAAAGAATACTGTTTGTTTTTTAACGTCTGCAGACTGCTAAAATAAACTGAAATATAAATAAACTGATTTTTTAAACTTAAAAGAGTTTTGTAATACTAAGATTTAAATAATTTTAATTTTACAATACTGAAATTTAAATAATTCATACAACTACAATAATAAATTTTTTAGAAAAACAAACACCACCTTATTAATTCTATTATAAGTCTCACATAATCACATGTATTATTAGTTTTATAAGTTTTATAGAATAAAATTTATAAATGATTATTAAATTACATGATTTTTTCAAAATAAGCAATTATGTAATACTTTTAATTTTTTTTAAATATATATATTCATAATTTATTTTTATAATTATATGATATTTTTAAAAAATGTTTTTTAATTTATAAAATTATTTTATGATTATTTTTTATTTAATTGTAATTATATTTTAAAATTTTAAAAACATAATTTATAATTTTTTATATTTTAAAATCTTAATTATCAAACAATGAAATCATTTTTTATTAAGCAATGTGGTTTAAATACTTACATTTTGAATAAAAAATTTAAATATAATTTAAAAATAACAAATCCAAAAATATATTATATTTAAACTTAAATCAAAATAATTAAAATAAATATAAAATTTTAATAATATAAAAAAATAATTTATATGATATAAAATTAAATATCTATAATATAATATTAAAAAATTAATA
This sequence comes from Hibiscus syriacus, assembly GCF_006381635.1. Lineage (NCBI taxonomy): Eukaryota > Viridiplantae > Streptophyta > Magnoliopsida > Malvales > Malvaceae > Hibiscus > Hibiscus syriacus. The sequence goes on along the minus strand of NW_024062891.1, from coordinate 344,752 downwards.
TTTAATTTATTTAAAAATTTAGTATTAAAATTAATATCTATAATATACTATTAAAAAATTAATATTTAATTTATTTAAAAAATTAATATTAAAATTAAAATCAAATATAATATAATATAAAATTAAATATAAAACCTCTTTAAAGATGTTAGAAGACGTCTGCAGACATAAGGTCACGTCTGCGCCGCGCAGACCACGCGCAGACGTTAGAAGAACTTCTGTCTTCTAAAAAATAAACGGTCTGCGAAACACAATATCTGCGCGTGGTCTGCGCAACACAGACATAATAACTTTGCAGACCTTATACAGTAAAAACAAACACTACTATAGTAACTCAAGAAATCTTGAGGTGGCGGTAACGATACAGAGGAGGCTACCCTACCTTATTATGAAATTTCTATTAATTCATAGGATGTTAACAAAAGAATTGTTAGTCAAAATAAGAAAAACAAGAATAAAGGTACATTCCATAAAAAATAATTAATTGAAGTAAAGAAGAAAGAATTAGTAAAATTTTTAAGAGGTCTGTGACTGTAACAATTAAGTAGTTAGGACCAAAATAACATCAATCGAAGCCTTTTATGATTCTATTTAAGGTTGGTTCCAAACAATACATAAACAATTATTTCTCTTCTATCAATAACAATTATATGAAACAAAATGGCAGAGTACCTCTGAGCCATGATAAAGACACGTATAGTGGTACATCCACAACTCACAGACCTTTTAAAACCCCACGTAAATCACCACGTGTCAGCAAATCCAGCCCTATGTTCAATCCATCAATTCCAAAAAGAAAAAATCACCAACGCTACTCCACCCTTCTTTTCTCTTCTCTCTCTTACATCCACTGCCACCCGCTATGGATACCCTCCTCCACCCTTCACCAACAACAAGCTCCATGGCCAAACGCCCTTGCCAATCCTCCTGTGAAAACCCTAACCTCCCTTCTCGCTTCACTCAGATGGACCATCTCCTCCTCTCTTTCCTCTCTCTCGCCGATTCCTCCCCTCCTGTTTCCCTCGACCTTTCCTTCGACCGCCTCCTCGATTCCACTCCTTCCGACGCCGATCAAGCTCTTCTCATCGATCTCGCTCACAGTATTGGTTCCCTCCTCCTCCGTGCCGCTAATCGCTCCGCTCGTAAACGTGCTTCCCTTCATAACTCCATCGCCTGGGCCCTCCCTCCTGATCTGACCATCAAGGTAAATACCTCCATTCTTCCACATTTTCATCAAGGCCTTTGATTTTGTTTTTAAATCTTGTTTTGATGATGACGTGTTTTTTTTAATTTTATTGCAGGTGTTTTCTATGTTAGATTCGCAGAGTCTTTGCTACGCCGCGGCAACGTGTTGGATGTTTAACAAGTGTGCTATGGATCCATTGTGCTACGAGAATATTGACCTTACCACTGTCGTTCCCAAGGTTAATAATGCCGTTGTCTCCACCATGATCCAACGAGCTGGGAAATCGTTCCGGTAAGATTTCCTTTCATTTTTCGCTATTACAATTTGCCTTTCTTTTTAACTAATAAATACATTATCTTAAGCCGATACTTAAGTTTCCTTTTGCATTTTAAAAGTATTATTACCGCTTATCGATCTCTTAAGTCTTGGAAAACTTCATTAATTAGTAACTCAGAAGGTGTTTTTGCCGTTTCCTTTATGTTTTATCTATTAGAGAAAAGGATTAGTATGGGTTAGTATCAGCTAGTTCATTTATTTGCATGTGGTTGTTTATGTTGTTATGTTTTCTTGTTAATTACGATGTTTTGAATGGTTGTTTAGATCGCTTAAGCTTGGAATAGTACCAGGCCCAACTTCCTCACCGGGTTCCTGTCAACCATTGGTTTATACCATCCAGAATTCTGTAGATGTATCTAGCTTTTCATGGAATGAAAAAAAGACCAGGCAAGGGAAGGAATCATCTATTCTTACAAGGACCTGCTTATACCCATTAAGTGGGGACAATGGCACCGCTGGGTATGGTTGAATACATTGACTCCTTGTTTAGAATGTGGTTTATGTGATAAGTTGTTCTTTTTGTTCTTATCATTTGCTATTTTCATATTGTAAGGGCTCTTTTGTGGAGGTTGCATCTTTACAATATTGAAAGAATGGACAATACATCACTCTGTGTGGCATTAGCTGCCTGCCCTTCTTTACTTGATTTGGAAATTGTCGGCCTGTAAGTTTCGCTATCTAAGTTGGTTTTTACATTTATTGACCCCACCAATTTGCCCTTTCCTTTCTTTTCTGTTGGTTTGAGCATGCGTTAAGCTGTTGCAGCTGGATGATATAACAAGCGGTAGAAGCTTATAACTTAAAAGTTGTTTCTAAATATGAAAAAATTTGGAATGATTGATCAAAGAACAACGCTCACAAAAGATCCGTTTTCTACGTGCACTAACTTAAATTAATATACTAATATTAATAAATATCCAAATGAATGAATACTGAATAAAACATTCTATATTAATTAAAAAAGCAATTATTGTCTGATCATCGAGTTTTGTTAGTTTTAACACAATTTGGTTTGCAGTTGTTTGTGGTACTCAGACAATGTGGTTTTAGCAGAGTAGCTAATTCTTTTTTTGTTTAACCTTAAAATTGTTCAATCAACCTTCGATTGATGCAGTCATGTCGAGTTGAGGCAAACTTTGATGTCAGTGAGCTCCAATTGTCACTTGATAGAGCGTTTATTCTTTGAGTCTTCCAAAACAGGTACAGATTCTCTTCTTGAGTGTCTCTTTTAACTGCTCTTTACATATCTGCTCATATGATAATGCAGGGAGGGATGACAGCTTGAAGTCGCAAACTTGTGTGGATGTCGTGAACAATTGTCCTAATCTTTCTTCTTTATCGCTGAGAGGTTTTAAACTGCATGATTATAAAGTCCGTATTCTTGTTAAGGTATGAACTTGTTTGGTGTTAAGTTCTGGTTGACATATAATCTCAATGGTCTGAAAGTATTAGGAAGGATGGGGTTGCATAAATATCTTAAGTTCTGTTTGAGGCGGTGTTGTATGCCTGGAAGAGTTGAGATACTATTATATTATGTTGCAATGAGCAGCTGTCTTAAATATTTGTTATAAATTTGATCTGAATGAAAATTGAGAAGTTTAGTCCTTCATTTTACTTGCAATTAGCAGTGGTCTGTAAATATCTGTTATAAATTTGACCTGAATGTAAATTGAGAAGTTTAGTCCTTCATATTACTTGCAGGGATTCCGTAAACTTAAATATGCCGATTTTTCGACATCTTACTCGATCACTGGAACATTTTTGAGGTCTGTGCTGCTCTTTTCAACCATAACTAGGAGAATCCCTTTAAATGTTTTTTTTCAACTTATATTTTGTGCAGAATGAGATTTTTCCCTGCTTGTAATCAGGAATTTGGGAAGTGGAAGTGGTGGGAATCTACTAGAGGTTTTAATTTTAAGGGACTGCATGCATCTCAAAGAGGTGAGGTCTGAATCCAACCCCCAATCTATTCCCCTCTAGCAAAACTTCCCCTCTGTATCTGTCTCTCTTTCTCCAGTCTGACTTCTGGTGCAGGTGGAAGTTTCTAGGTTCTTGACCGCAATTATTGCAGGAGATTTTAAATTCCTTCAATATCTTGTGAGTGAAATTGACAAGTGATTATCATTCTCATAATCCATGTGTATGCTAAATCTGCTTTTGACCCCGATTACTTCCATCACCTAGGACATATCTAATAGGGAAGGTTTAGCTTCAGAAGGTGATTGGTATCAGAGATCTTACAACCCAAGGTAACTAAATTATTGAGACTGTTAAACTGCCGAGTGCTGATATTACTTTATGTTTTGGGTTAAATATATATTTGGCTCCAAAAGTCGTCCACTTTTCTCACTTTGGTACTTGAAGAGATCTTTTATCAGTTTTTCCTTGAAGTTGCAAAAAGTTGTTACTCTTATTTCTTGCTACCCGTTATGATGACGTGTCCCAATAAGAAAGCAACACGTTGTAAAAACATTTATTATGTTAAAAAAACAAAAAAATATGTAAATAAATTCTCTTTTGAAAAATAAAATTTTTTATAAAAAAATCAATTTATATGCATTTTTTTGTGATTTTATAATTAAAAAATATAAAATTACAAAAAGTATACAAATTTTGATATTTTTCGTATTTTTGACATTTTCCTGAATCTCTCATTTTTTACAAAACTACGCCACGTGGCACTTTCTGGTATAAAGGTTCTTTGAGGGGCAAAGTGATGACTTTTTGCAACTTCAGGGGACAAACTGATAAAAAGGTTCTTTGAGTGAGAAAGTGGACAACTACTGGGGTAATATATGCATTTAACCCGTATGTTTTACTAATTTCTTGCCTTGTGTAATCTGCAGCATTATTCCTTTAAAGCAGGTTTTGGAAGTAAGACCAAATATTTGTTTGCTGGCCGAGTTTACATCAGAAGGATGGTATGGTCTTCCTTGAACGAATTTAGTGGTTGTCTTCTTTGTTCTAAAATAAATATTTTAATATAACAATTAGAAAGGTTCTGGGAAATGAAATTTGCATTTTGACTTGAGTTCCTTGTCATTGCAGCTTCATCGACATAGAACACATGTTTGATAGCGATGTTAACAGTGAGGTCAGTCTGCCATCCCAGCTGAGTAGTCATACATCTGATGGTTCATTGCTTATGAGTTCATCAGAGAGCAGCTACAATAGTGATCGGGGTAGCGGTAATGAGGAGTATCAAGATTCAGGTTTTGTAATTTTCGAGGAAAGCTCAGACGAGGTTGATTTTCTGGTTGTCTAGAAGAACTGTCTGGCTAATCGACATGCTGTCACTAAATAACTGGTATTGGTGATCTCCTCCTTTAGATTTTGAAAATGATCAACCGGCAAGGTTATAGCTTGTTAGTTTTGCCAAATACTTCATATTTCTTTCTTACTACTGAGAAGAGTATGAAGCTTTCATATTCATGAACCCAGAAAAGGTTATACTCTGAAATGGTAGAGATGGCAATGGGACAGACTTTTGCCTGCCCGACCCCGACCCAACGTAGTGGAAGCATAACCTGACCCCCAAAATAATTGGTATACCCAACACTGATCCACCCCTGAAATTAAAATAATCACACTGTTCCGCCCTGAAACCTGATTTCAAAGAAGAATCCTATTGGATCGGGTCAGAATCCGTTGTTTCGGATTTTGTTTTGCCATCTCTAGAAGTGGTCATGCTTGGCACATTCACTCTTTATCTCGAAACATGGTGCTCGAGAGTCATTTTAATTTTTGGCTGGAAACAAGTGGTCTGTCTAACTGGAAACTGCTAAATGTTGCCTTTGATTCTGTCTGAATATCTGTGATTTAAAGAATGTAATAACGTTGATATGGGAAATAGTGTTCTCTGCAAGTCCAATGATTTTTTCTTCCTTCTAACAAGGTGTGAATTTTTTGAATTCCCACAAATAACAGGAGAGGTGGAGGAATTGATGCTGGTGCGATATCCAAAGGTCAGATTGCTATGTTGGGAGGGTGCCTCTTTCATATGCTTCTCCGAGATTGTTATCATCATAAAAGAAAAAGTCTTAAGGAGACGTATTGTTTACCCCTGTTTCTATCTGCTGCTACTTTTACAGCAGCCATAACATAGTAATGATGAATGCGGGCAAGGGCAGTCCACGCTCAAGCTCAGCTCTTGATGTTTTGTTTTTGTATTCAATATGGCCTTGGGTTTAAATCTTCGTTTTGCCAATTGCCGATAGGAACTTGTAGCTGCCAAGCGAAATTGATTCGATTATTCTTGCGATTCTCACTGCAGGCTCAACCAATCATTTTTATTTTTGGTAAGCCTACTTATTTACTTCTTGTCAGGGCCTCCGCAATTACCGTTATCCATGCCCCTGGTTTATGAGCTTTCTCTTTATGTTAGATAAACATGATTTTATTAACTATAGCTCTTTTAAAGCGTTTATTATTTTGAATGGTTTTTTCACAACAATATCAAACCTACTAATATTGCGGAACTAAATGATTCCCAAATTTGTTAAACAAATCAATTTTAAAAATTAGTAATGACGATGTCTGATGTTAAATTAACATTTTCATTCAAGAAGCCATGAATAGAACATGTACGTTCCACATACAAATAGAGAATCTGCAAAATTATCGATTCTTCATCATTCCAAATGTATCGTCAACACTATTCATCACTCTCTAGCCGCTCAGCTATCATTTCCATATAAGCCTGACATGAAAATAAAGGTTGATAAAGCTCTAGTGGATGTGTACAATTCTTCTGGTTTCTCCGTGACAAACCATAAAAGTTATAACAAACAGAAATTACAAGTAACTATCTCTGTTGGGAAAGAACCCGTGACAGACTAGCTTGATAAAGCTCCTAGCAAAGTCCAGGTGACCCATAAGCATTTTCGGATAAAAACAATTAAAAACTCCATTTTTTTAGTCAGTAGATATTGTCTTACACATCGTGAGTCAAACAAGCTTTATATCTGCAGGTTTGATTTCAAAAGATGGTTTATTCTAGTTCAGCTGCAAGGAAATCCATTAATAAAGGCAACTAAACTGGAAAGACAGTTTGTCAATAACTTCCCATGCTATCCAATTATCTTCAAAAGTAGATGATCATGGTATGACAAAGAAAGAAAAAGTGAAAAAACACTAATTCCAAGTAGAATCAAGACTGTGTAGCTTGGGATAAGAACAGAGAAATATGTACCACCATGTGCTTATCCCCAATGTGGCAAAAGCTGTGACAGCGACCGAGTGCAAAATTAGCCAGCTAACGGCGATCACCATCAATCCAGTAAGGCTAATCATCTACGGTTGACACCCACCGACCGAATGGATACGAAGGGTCAGACCAAAACAAGGACAGATGCATAAACAATGTTGAGACATAAGCCAATGATAAGAAACATAAACGACCATCTTCTTTTTAGGAACAATAGACAGCTAGAATGGTGGTAGCACAAAGAACAACCAGTAAAAACCCAAATCATAAAACGGAAAAAAAATGACAATTAAAACAAGTTATACTGAGAAAGCCGACCAGGAAGGCTTTTTATCCCAAACTGATTCTACTCGAGAGATAGGTTGTTAAGATAGCTGATAGCCATCCATGTCTTCGACGACACCGTTTTCGTCCAAGAGTATATATTCTTTCCGTTTGGGGTCGGTTGGATTCCCGGTGAAAGCCACAGTTTTTTATCGAAGCTTTGAAGTGGAAGCAGCAAAGAAAAATGGGTTATTAAAGTTGTTTCGGGGCAAAGTTATTGAGAGGTTTTGGGGAAACAGAGAGTGAGCGGGAACAGAGAAGAAGAGTTCCCCATGTTTATTGGATGCCACTGAAATTCCTTTCGCCTAGGACAGATTTTTATTGGTCTTAAAAAACGATGTCGTTTGGATGGTCTCCAAATTTTTTGTTTAATAATATTTTTTCTTTAAAATTTTAAAATTAAACAACTTAACATATTATATTATCTAATTCTTCGTCTCTAAAGTAGATGGTACATGAGGGTCATAAAACGTTCTACTTAAGAAGATAACCCGATATTAGGAATTAGACTAACCCTTTTAGTGATGGAAACAAGCCACAATTAATTTCTGAAAGAAGCTTTAAGTACATATTGATTCATATGCACACAAAAGGCAGCCATGAATATACTGGAACAAAGTTTATGTTGGTGAGGATCAAAGAGCAGGGTTTCTAGCCTGAAATATGAAAAAGGATGAATATTTCATGCCAGACTTGATGCATTGAAACAGCTATTTGCAGATCAGTCTGCAGCTATTGTCTCTAAAGATGCTTCAACTTCATTTGTTATAAGATTTAAAACTCCATTCACACTCACTATTCAGAATAAATCTTTATCTTCCTACATCCCATTCATTAGCTTCCTCACTATTCAGGAAAATATAGCACACCTGTTTCATGCCTCTCATTAATGTACAGCATGACAATATCCGATTTGCATCGATCACGAATGCCACAGCCTTCATTTCGAGGATTCCTACGTCTTCAAATGCTTCTTGCAAACATCATTGTCTGAGCAGTGCAAGCAGGATCTTACTGATTGCTAACAGATCCTGCAATCTATTAGTCTATATAACAATTCTCCCAAGACTGGTTAATGTGTCGAAAGCATCAGGAGCAACTGGTTTATGCTATTAACATGAAATAGCCAGAACACTGAGACTGGCAGAAAACAAATGAACATGTATTTCAATCATACAGCAGAAAGTATTTCCTAAATCTGGGAAAAAGAATACACTTCTATTCATGCTTCCAAGCATATAACATTAATGAAAAACTGAGACCCTGCACTTGGTGATCTCTAAGCTTTTGAGAGCAAGACCATGTCAATACAGATGGATCAAATGCAGATTTCTCCGCACAGACGCAAGTTTGAAACATGAAAACGGCATTGTTCGTAGCATTGCGGAATAACCAATTGTGCACGTCCCAGAACACTTGTACAGGAAGTCCATCGACCAAAATGGTCTGATTGCCACGGAACTTCCACTTGAGCTTCTTGACCTGCATCACCATTTTACTATCGATGCGGATAACAAGGTACGGATCCTTAAGATCGACGGTGTTGCACTCGATCACGACATCGTGAATCAGCCCCTTGTCCCAAAATTGAGCCTTGGCTCCATAAAACTTCTTCCCAAAAATATGCTCTCTCTTGGCAACCAAAACGGCATCGGAGTCGAGAGGAGTTCTAATGTCAACCTTCTTGTGTGCTTCTTTTTTCAAATCCCCAAGGAGCAACACCAATTCCTGGTCAAATGCAATAGCAAGGTAATATCCTTCAACTGGTTCTGGTCCAGAACCAAATCTGGCATTAGACAAATCCCAACATATATCAACTTTCCCAGAATATACATGTAAATTCTTCGATCCTTTTCTCTTGGAGAACAACCAGGGCTTTATGTCAACCTTACACAAACACTGATTGGCTGAATCATCGATTGAAACACCAAGGCCTTGACCCATCAGATTCTTGTTCCATGTAACCGTGATTAAGCAAGAATGACCTTGAAGTTTACACTGATAAACACAAGTCACCAAGTTTTGAGCAGCTTTAGGTGCAGTCGAAGACGATGAACCGGCTACTTGAACACCGTTTTCTCCAAAACAAGAAGGAAAGTCCCTCATTATAATAACCATAAAGGGCAACTTGTTTCCCCTCTCTTTTATTAATCCTCTCAATCAAAACCAAAAACACACACGAAATAATCGTACCTTGGATGCTTTATTGAGGATGAACTGAAGAACCCATTTCCAGAAAAGCTTGAAAACTGGGTTCCTCGATGCTCCAGTGTGACATGGGTGTCGGGTTTCTTACAAGTTACAACTTTAAAGGTTGTAAACAAATGAGATAGATAGAAAAGGTTTTAGATTTGCTTACCCAAAATAAAAACCTGAAGGAGACGTAAGAAAAACAGAGGAAAAGGAGGAGAATAAATTAAAAAGGAAAATGAAAATGGCAACTGGGTATTCGCTGGAAAAGGGGTGGGTGGTTATATATACAACGTTACATAAATGTAAAGCTATAAAAAAAACTATTTTCTCTCTCTTATCCTCTTTATTCATCTCTGAGTCCAAATACTGATTATACTATTTTCTTCGCTTAAATACGATGGATGCTTTGATTATTAAAAAAAAAATTACTTGAGTGGTCCTAGGATACCTCAAGAGAAGGAAAAACAATCCAAAATTTAGAGCCCAAAATGCCAAACATATTTGAAACAAAAATGTACATCACCAATTGACTTTATAGTTTGTACACCTATTCTCTGTCAGATCTCACATAAGAATGAGAACTATTTATACAGTTGGATAACATTTTAAAAGAAAAGAGATACTCATATCGTTCCTTTTTAAAAATACTACTAATAATAAATAAAGTAAGATATGTAGTAATGTTTTTGTGCATTCAATGAGAATGGGTAAGCATCATAGCTTTCGGTTATGAGACGTATGCAATGAGCTTTTTCATCATTTGCTTTCCTTTTTCCTCATTAGCATGTTTAATTAGCATATATGATGCTTGGCGTGAAATCTTACCACTCTCACTCATGGGGGAGGAGAATAGGTCTATGGTGGGACAAGCAAAGAAGAAAAAGGAAGCCAAAAGAGTGAAGTATTGATGGTTTTTCAACACTTAACCATAAGAGCATTAAATAGAGAATTGAAGTGGTTAAAGCATTGAACTGGTATTTGTTGTTAGTTGCATTGGGCGGTTGACTGACAAATCAAAGCAAAGCAGTGTGTTGGGTAGTGGTAGAGTGTGAACCAAGTTGCAATAAAAGCCTCTTTTCCTCATGCAACCCCCCATTACTCACGCCGGCTTTTAATTTGTTTGATCCCAATACGTTTTCTTTTGCCTTTCAAGGACAATCATTACTTCATGTTGGATTTAGGATAACTTACACTCACAGTCATTACAGTTAATGAAATTATATTTTCATTATCAAATTAATTCTCCTTTTCTGTATACAGTGCCTATGCTAATTGATCACCACTTGTCTCCATCTTCTTCTTAAATTTCTGAAAAGCTCACAACTTTGTCGGCAAACCACAACTGCTAAACACTTAGTGATGCACTAGAAAGGGCAATACAAAGGCATGAATGAGATTGCAGCACCAGAGAACACATTAGTAAAAGCACAATAATGGAAAGGGCAGAGGGAAGAGCAAATTGATGATTTAAAGCCGAACCCTCTGCGTCTTCATCCTCGGGATCACATTTAAGTGAAGAATTTTGGCAATTCATCTCTCCGCCTCATTTGTTGCACTTATAACCTGCAAAGTTCAATTATGTTGGTTAAGGAAAGCATTTATTTCAAATCTTCCGTTTCAGTGTTTAGTAATGTAATGTGAACTGACAACCCTGATTAGTAGCCTCTGGTAATAAAAAATTTAAATAAATATTATCTTATAATCATCTCACACTATCAATATATATGTATATACCTATGGTATTTGATATGTGTAAACTTTAAGCTACAAATAATATAATTCGAGTCGAGATGATCAAAATACTCAAATTCAACGCACGTGATAATCTTATTCTTATAAATAATTTTACATTCCATAAATTAAATATAACCAGACTATAATCGAAATTTTTTTCATGTTCCACAAATTTAGATTTCTTTAGTGAAGTAAATCCGAACCCTCTGTGCTTTTTTTTATTGTCTCCCATTTTCAATCAGAAAGTTCCATATTTCACTTTAACTAGTGCAGTCATATCATTTTTGTTACCAAATTATTAACAGATTGACAAAAGGAGAAGATAAAATCTTTTACACCCTTTTTGTGAGTTTTTTGATATGTTTCTGCAACCCACCCAACCTCATTCCCATGTGTTGAAAGCTCCAAATCATCTAAGTGCATGGCCTCATATCCCCATTCCTATGCTCATATAACTATCAGCATATGCATCTCACATGTAGGAATTTCTTTTCCTTGACCGGCTTGCATTGGAAAAAATATTCACATTATTCCATCATGGCGGATCTAAGAATACTTTTGAAGTGGGCACACATAAATTAATAACACTATATTTCTTAATGAATGAACACATAAAATTTAAAAAAAAGAAAATGAAATTCTGGATATCCGCCTTCCGGAAGCTGTGCATCCACCACTGCGTTTGTTTATGGCACTCGTAAAACCATGCATATTGTTTACAGCAAAACTAATGACGATTATGACATATTGGAATATTAGTAATGCATGAGTGTGATTGTGTGTGAAAATAGGCGTGTGTTGTTGAGGTGTGAGTTGGTTAGATGGTTAAGGGCTGTTAGCAAGTTGTTAGAGTTGGTTAAGGCTGTTAAGCCAGCTCAGCTAATAGATGTATATATATAGATCTAACTGAAAAATAAAAAAAAAAAAAGATACATTTTCTGTATTACTTTATTTCTCTGGAAATCTCAATATGGTATCTTTCGCTGGACGATCCGGACGACTTGCTTCTGTTTCCGCTGCTTGACAAGAGTCCTCATAATGAGCGTTGATCAACTTGCTTCTTCAATGGAGGGGGTTTCGAGGAATGCTAAGGCTTTCTCGAATAAAAGAGTCAATGTCGTATTGGATGAATCAAATTTTCTGTTGTGGAAGCAACAGGTGCTTCTCACCGTTCGCAGCCATAGACTTGAACGACTTCTCACTGGCTCCATGACTGCTCCGTCACAAAACGGTGGTTAGTGATTCTGGTGAGGAGGTATTGAACGAGTATATGAAGAATATGTAGCTCAGGACAGTGCTTGCGTCTGGCTTCTGTCAACAATCAGTCCACAGTTGTTACCTCAGTTTGTCGGTGCTGAAACAGCCTCTGCTGTGTGGAGCACGGTGCTTCAGTTTTTCTCGAACAGATCCACAACGGCGGTCATCAGTTTGCACTACAAGCTTCAGTCTCTTAAGAAAGGAGACGAGTCCATGCGAGTTTTATCTTACTCGCGTTAAAGAAGTGTGCGATGCATTGGCATCGTGTGGCAGTGTTGTGTCACAGGCAGTGCATGTTGCGAGCATTTTAAAGGGATTACCTCGTGAGTACCAACTTTTTGTGGCTGTCATAACAACCATGCGTGAATCGGTGTCTCTTGACGCTATTTACCACTATGCTGATGGATGCGGAGACTCATTAGCAGGGTTTTGTGTCCGCTTGAGTCACTTCCTATGAGTGCACATATGGTTCAAGGGCAAATGTCAAGTAAGACTGTGGATCAGTCTGATCGCAACACTGTGTCTCGTCAAATGTACTCACGTGGTCGATCGACTGGTCGAGGTCGGGGTCGGTCTCGATTGCAATGCCAATTATGTGGAAAAAATGGTCATTTAGTCGACCGGTGTTGGCATCGGTTTGATGAAGACTTCCCTGGTGTTACAGCCAATAACACAATTATTCAAAGGAAGGAGTCAGGAAATGCTTACTATGCTGCCAAGGATAATTCATATGATTGCAATACCAGTCAAAAATCTGGTGCTCATCAGTTCAAATCACAGTTGTTGCTCGTGAACACTGGGTGGTGGATTCGGGTCCACACATCATGTCACTCTGATGGCACAAATATCTCACAGACAGTGGACTTTCATAATCCAGGTACAAGCTGTTGGTAGATTCTCTATTTACATTGTCGCGTGTACTGTTGTTAACCGATCTGTTGCATGTTCCAAGAATAACCAAGAATCTGCTGTCGGTGTCGAAGCTTGCTAGGGATAACAACGTTTTCCTTGAATTTCATGCGCATGAGTGTGTGTACGTGATGAGAAAAACCGGTTCAATATTACTTCGAGGAAAGGAAGATGGTGGCTTATACTCTTTTGTAGTTAACTCACCTGAAGATAATTCCAAGGCAGAAATTACTCAACTCAACTGACTACAGCTGTGTATGACTTGTGGCATCAGCGTTTGGGACATCCTTCGCATGATAGCTTAGTGAAAGTTTGTAAAGAAATAAATGTAATTCTTCCTTCAAGTGTTAATAAAACGTGTGTTGCGTGCCAAATGGGAAAGAGCCATAAATTGCCGTTTCATGCTTCTAACAGTATATGATGCTCCTTTTCAGTTAGTTTTCACAGACCTCTGGGGACCTTCACATATTACTTCGACTGGTTACAAGTACTATGTCACCTTGTTGATGCATGTACTAGGCACTCATGGCTTTACCTGCTCAAAGACAAAGCTCAAGCAATTAGTGCATTGAAATGTTCCAGCAGATGGTTAAGGTGCAGTTTGGTTTGCCCATCAAGGCTGTTCAGAGCGATTGGGGAGGTGAATATCGAAGGCTGTCGAGCTGCTTGTTGAAAGCAGGTGTTTGTACACAGGCTCACATGTCCACACACTTCTGAGCAGAATGGAGTGGTGGAACGCAAGCATCGTCATGTGATAGAACTAGCCCTTGTGTTGCTAGCTCAAGCGTCGATGCCTATCAAATTTTGGGCATATGCAGTTGTTACTGCAGTTCATTTAATTAACAGACTGCCTACAAGGGTGCATGGTGTATCACCGTTCGAGAAGCTGTTTCATCAAAAACCAGCTTATGGACAGCTAAGAGTATTTGGTTGCCTCTTTGCCCATCAAAGGCTGTTCAGAGCGATTGGGGAGGTGAATATCGAAGGCTGTCGAGCTGCTTGTTGAAAGCAGGTGTTGTACACAGGCTCACATGTCCACACACTTCTGAGCAGAATGGAGTGGTGGAACGCAAGCATCGTCATGTGATAGAACTAGCCCTTGTGTTGCTAGCTCAAGCGTCGATGCCTATCAAATTTTGGGCATATGCAGTTGTTACTGCAGTTCATTTAATTAACAGACTGCCTACAAGGGTCTTGCATGGTGTATCACCGTTCGAGAAGCTGTTTCATCAAAAACCAGCTTATGGACAGCTAAGAGTATTTGGTTGCCTCTGTTTTCCTCATTTGAGACCATACTTGAAGCACAAATTGGACTTTAGGTCCAAACATGCACCTTCTTAGGCTATAGTACTCGACATAAGGGCTTTCAGTGTCTTGCTGATGATGGTCGAATCTATATCACAAGACATGTGGTGTTTGATGAGAGTCAGTTTCCATTTGCAAAGAAATGTGCTCAGTTACCTGCTGCTACATCAACCATCAACAGACCATCTGGCTCAATCGAAATTGTCACTGATGTTAGCAGACTTCAAGAAGAAAGGTACACCACAGGGTCTCAACACAATTTAGTAGATAATGCAAATAATTATTCCAGTAGTTTGCCTGGTGCAAGTCAGATCATCAGGAGACTGCTGATAATGTGTTGAGTGCACAGCAACAACCGTCGAGTGAATTTTCAGTCACTGGTCAAAATACTAGTAATACTGAGCAGATTGAAGTTGTCAGTACACATGGTGAGACTCAAGACTTGAATGTCACTGAAGAAGGTGCAGAAAATTTGTGATGCACAAGTCAATAGTCATCCGATGATGACAAGGAGTAAATGTGGCATATTCAAACCAAAGGCTTTTACCTCTAATGTGAGTGAAGTCCCGAACAATGTCTATGAGGCTTTCAACAGTTCTAGCTGGACAGAAGCTGTTCAGGCGAGTTTGATGCACTGCAAAGGAACAATACTTGGTCGATTGTGAAGATGCCTACAGATCGTGAGGTGATTGGATGCAAATGGTTATTTCGAATAAAAAGAAGGCCTGATGGAACTGTGGAAAGACACAAAGCTAGGCTTGTGGCAAAGGGATACTCGCAAGTACCTGGTTGCGATTTTAAAGAAACCTATAGTCCTGTTGTTAAGTTTGCCACATTGAATACAATGTTGTCAATTGCTGTTGCGAGTAATTGGCCATTACGACAAATCGATGTGAATAATGCTTTCTTGAATGGTGATCTAACCGAGGATGTCTTTATGCAGCAGCCTCCTGGGTTTGAGGAATATGCTGCTGATGGAAGTTTGCTCGTGTGTAAACTTAACAAAGCATTATATGGTCTTCGATAGGCACCAAGGAACTGGCATGATAAACTTAAAACCAGTTTGATCAGGATGGGATTCAGTGAGTCTCGAGCTGATGTCTCACTATTTGTTAAGGATAATGGAGATTGCTCTACTTATATTCTTGTCTATGTCGATGACATAATCCTTACTGGTGGATCCTCTCATGTTATTGATGAAGTGGTGAGGACGTTGAAGCTGCAATTCTCTTTAAAAGATTTAGGAGAGCTATCCTATTTTTTGGGCATTGAAGTTACGAGGAAAAATGAATCCTTGTGTTGTCTCAGAGGAAGTATATAGTTGAGTTGCTAGAGAGAACAAATTTACTAGGTGCTCACCCACTGTTACCCGATGATGGTGCTCAAAAATTAAACAGGACGCGGGTGAATTATTAACAAATGCTCGAGAGTATCGGAGCATTGTTGGTGCTCTTTTGTATGTGTGTCATACACGACCGGATGTTGCCTTCAGTGTTAACAAGACTGCTCAGTACATGCACGCTCCACGTGAGCTACATAGGCTGCAGTGAAGAGGATACTCCGATATTTAGCTGGGACATTGGACTATGGTCTCACATTTACAGGTACTAGCAAGGCACTAGATGTTGTGGCGTTTGCTGATGCAGATTGGGGAGGCAGTCTTGATGACCGAAGATCGGTTTCTGGCCATGTAGTATATCTTGGTGCGTGTCTGTTTGGTGCTCGAGGAAGCAGAAGACAGTCTCCAGATCTACGATGGAGGCTGAATATCGAAGCGTTGCTGAGACAGCTTCTGAGGTTACTTGGATCAGCTCGTTGTTAGTTGGGGGTGAAAAATCGAATCACACCTGTCATTTGGTGTGATAATACTAGCGCTGTTGCATTGAGTACAAATCCAGTGTATCATGCTCAGTCAAAACATGTTGACATGGACGTGCATTTCGTTCGTGAGAAGGTTGAAGCTAAACAACTTCAGGTGAACTATGTTCCGGCGTGCCATCAGGTGGCAGACGGGCTGACCAAGTCGCTGACAAAGGGAGCATTTGAACTCTTCAGAGATCAACTGTGTGTATTCCCCCGTTGAGAGGGTCGAAGGAGCAGGAAGAATATTGGAATATTAGTAATGAGTGTGATTGTGTGTGAAAATAGGCGTGTTGTTGAGGTGTGAGATGGTTAGATGGTTAAGGGCGTTAGCAAGTTGTTAGAGTGGTTAAGGCTGTTAAGCCAGCTCAGCTAGATGTATATATATAGATCTAACTGAAAAAAAAAAAAAAAAAAAAGATACATTTTCTGTATTACTTTATTTCTCTGGAAATCTCAATATGACAGCTAAAGCAGCTGTTTGGTCATTTTATCTGAAACACAATTATGGGTCCAACAACTACTTTGCTTTTGTGTATTTATTTTCTTCAACAAGTCTTCGACTCACCAAGTTTATAATAGTATCGGCCGGGATGGGGCAGGTAATAGGTAAAATTGAACTTTAGTCCCTTTAAAATTTATCAAACTGTAAGCTAATTCGTTGATGGAATTGCATTTTAACCCTTAAACTTTAATTTTCAACTCTAATTCTCTACAAAGGTTTTCTAGCTTCATCCCTATCTGGCGCCTGGGGGTCCATTTATCGACGGACCATTTTTCATAAATGCAAGGGACTATGAGTGACTTCACTCTTTTTCTTCTAATTAATCTAAAATAAGTACAAGGTAATATCTGTTTAAAAATAATTCTTAATCATTTGACATTAAATATTCAAACCCTTGCCAATGAATGTTGGCACAAGTGGTTGGGATTTAAGAATTTGAGCTTGTAAGGCTAAGTTTGAATCCCACCACCATCACTCTTGGTGGGCAATCTGTAAAGTTATATGTAAATCTCAATTGAGTATTAGGTATGTCCTGACCCTGGATTGGGGGAGCCAACACTCAGACAATATTCATGACATTCGAACCCAAGACCTTAAGGAATAATAACAATTTATTTACCACTAAAGTTTATTAATTCATGTATGAGAATTCACTTTATTTAATGAAAAAAAGGGTTCTATTTTAATGGAAAGGCTTGCTTATTATTATTATTTTAGTAATTATGAGAAATTTTATATTATTTAATTTAAAATTAATTAATTAATAAATTAAATATTGACAATAAAGGGACTTCCCTTCTTATATATAAAATTATAACCCTTCTAATCAAATCAGATTTGCTTTTTGGAAACTGGCAGACTTTATATTATCATTATTATGAAGTAACCCTTGGATGTGATAAATTTTGAGAAAATTCAAAAAGCATTACAAAGAAGAACCCCGCTAATTTGCTTCAGGGACAAAAGGGTAGGCCATTTATAAAAGTGGGTGCCCATTCAAGAAGCCCAGCACCATGACCTTTAGCTGTTTTAATGGGTATTCCCCCACATACGATCCAAAAACGAAAAGCGATCATTATCAATAGAAGGACAAGGATTGGATAGAAATTATTTTTTATTAGTATGACGGGATTATAATTTAATATTCATTTAGATTTTCTTTAATTTTTTTTAATAATTTACGTATATTGTACAGATGGAATGTTTAGATTTATAATATTTACTGAAATTTGTATTATTAAATCAGTTTGATGACAAGACCAATAATTTTAGCTACGAGTCTTAGACTGTCCCGGGACTTCCCAGTGCCTAGAGGCTAGAGATGTGATCACTCTTTAATTCATAGAAATAATATTCAAAATGGAACAATGCTCTATGCAAGCATTAATCATTCCAACAATTTTAATCACGTAGTATTGTAGTGAAATTCAACTTGCTTTAATTTTAACCCGGGAATTTGTCTTAGACCGGATCTTGGAAACTTATGAAGGGTTATTGTTTGAGTCAGAATTATAAAAACGACAAAAATGTATGTGTTTGCTTCTGCGTCGGTCCATCGCTATCCATTTATGACTTCTTGTGCTTAGAGGATCAACCTCCAATGGTTGCTGATTCCAAGCTCACATGGATTTTAGTATTTTTAATCTTATTTTGTTATCTCGGGAGAAATGACTGAGCGTTCATGTAAAAGACAAATGGCATAAATACATCTCACAGAACAACATGGTAATCAATTATAACGAAAAAGATACAAGGATGGATGATGCTAACACCGCAGAAAATACGCAACAAATTATGGTGTAGCCACCATATATAAACAATGACGCATTGCAAGACGTGTGCCAAGTAATGACCACCGATTCATATACAATTTATAGATTTATGTGGCTAAAATAAATTCTAACCATATACTATTATATAATTACTTTTAAATTAATAAAAATATATATAAAAGATAATTTTAACCATTAAAAAAATGTATTGAGTAGTGAGAGAGCAGCTTCACAAATTTGTTTGGATGCAAACAAAGACGAGCTTCCTGTATCTGAGAACTTAGTTCCAAGCATCAGCTTTAGTAGCACACAAGAGAAGCTCATGCAAGTATTCCCAGTTAGCGTTGACGTCGATTAAGTCACGAGCCTCCACCATTTCTTGCATGGATCTCCTGAAATCCATGAATGGGTCGGGAGAGACGGTCGGGATGGCGACACTGTTTTCGACTGTCGTCGGGGGGCTATATTCATGACTCGGACGATCGCAGCAACCGTCGTCGTTGGAGGATTCATTTGCGATATCCATGGGACTGGAACTGCCGGGTAATACTGCAGTATCCGATGACTCCGGCGTAGTGGCCATCGATGGCGACGGTGTTGATTCAATTATGGAGTTAGAGATACCGGGAGAAGTGAAGAAGAAGCGCTGTGAAGCGAAAACGGTGGCGAAGTCGGGTTCGGAGTCAGATTCGGGCTCCGGGTCGAAGGAGAGAGATGAAGAGTGGGTTAAGGATTTGGAGGTTGAGTAGTCGAAGGTGTTGTCATAGAGGGAGTTATAGTTTTTGAAGATGGCTGATGACGCGGTGCAGGAGGTTAATAGACGGCGGCTATCATCTGGGGTTAGCGGCTGCGAAGAGGAAAGGTGGGAGGCTAATGGGAATCTGATACTTTTGAAGCAGAGATAGAGGTTTTTTCCCAGGGTGTTTGGCATAATTATGGCCTCAAGTTGACAAGTTGTGGTCTCAAAAAAGAGATTTAGAGAAGGAAATGAAACGCAAGCTTATGGATTATGTTTGCTCTACTGTTATGTTAGAGAGAGAGAGAGCAGGAACCAGGAAGAAGGTGGAAGGCTCCATTAATATATTTGTGAATATTGGGAGCAGAGGGAGAGATATAGTTGATGGTGAAGGCTCCATTACTCCTATATATGTACCATAACTTCATACATTGACTATTGATAAATGATTGGTAAGATGATAAATTGCAATATATCTAAAATTTCTAATCTAAATTACACAAAAATATATTAAAAAATATTTTTAATTTTAGTGGTCTAAGCAAAGCTTTTATCATTTCTTTGCATGCTTTTATTTCCTTCTAGATTTAAAGATTATATTAGAGAGATGGTTAATTATTCTCAATTTGTTTTCAATTTTTTTTAAAAAAAATAGATTCTTTACTGGATATTAACTATTAAGTTTATTAACATAACACTTAATAAGTAACGACATTAATTATTTATATTAACGTGACAATTCACGTTGATATTTTTATTAACACATTAACTTTTTGAAAATATTTTACAATACACTCACTCGTCCAAATTTTTTATGTGGCAAACACAACAAAATTAAAAGATTTAATGGTACATAAAGTCCTCAAACTTTGAAAATATAATTCATAAACTTAATTTGCATTCAATATGGTTTGTAAATTGAAAAAAAAATTAATCTAATTATTTGATCAACAAAAAAAATAATTGATTATTATAGTATTAACGTAATAGTTTATAATATTAATGTGATAGTTCATTATAAATGATGGGCGTGTAAAAAATTCAATGATTCTTTTAGAAAACTCAAGAAATCATTACCTTTTTTATATAACCAAAGGTTTATTTAATATTAGAAAAATAAAAATTAAGAAATTATGTGAGCAACATTTTTAATATAAAGATATATAAATATTCAAACTAATATAAAAATATTAAATATTAAAATATTAAAATGCTAAAAATGTTATTAAACTTAAAAAAACTGAAAACCTAAATTATAATTGGTATTCTTCTCCGTGATATTAAATATAAAACTGTATTTCCACTCCACTTTATGATTAAAAACTGCTTCGAAAAGATAATTTAGAATTGATATAATGTTTAATAAAAAAACTGTTATGATGTTAAAAAAATATCTCTAACATGTGATTAAATATTCATTTTGGTTTTTGTATATATTTTTAAAATATATTGCCCCCTAACACTTTATTTTAGGATAAAATGACTAATAATGTTTGACAAATAGTTATTTTAGCCCTTATATTTTATTTTTGGAGTATTTTGGTCTCAACGTTTCATTTTAGGAGAAACTCATATTTTATAGTGTTGAAAATTTAATAACTAACCGTTTTTATCTACAGATGGATCTTTTTGATATAATGTTAAAAAAATCTCTAACATCTTATTAAATAGTTATTTTGGTTCATATTCCTTTTTTTTAAAAATAATGTATTTTGTCCCCTAACATTTCATTTGAGGATAAAAAGACTCCTAATGTTTGAAAAATAGTCACTTTAGCCCTTATATTTTATTTTTGGAGAATTTTTGCCCAATGTTTTATTTTAGGGGAAAAAATCATATTTTACTAATGAGTTTTTTGTCACAAAATGAAAAGTTATGGGCCAAAATACTCTCAAGAAAGAGACTAAGACTCAAAGTGGCTAATTAATCAAACGATAGAGTTTTTTTTTAAGATTATATGTTAATAATTTGGGGGATATGAAGCATATGTAAGGGGGAGAGGGCCTTAGATGAAATGGTTAGAAAGAAAGGGAGAGGTGAAAGTGGCAAGTTTAAAAATGGTCCAATGACTGTTAAAACTACCAAAGGTAGCACATGGTGGTGGGAGCCCCATCCAACTAACATAACATCTTGCTTCCGATTGCGTCCAAAAGAACCCTCAACCACCGGTTCAGGCAAACGCCACTCTACTAATGCACATAAAAACACTACAGAGTTGAAGCGGTGAAAATAAGGAACTGTTGCTGTTGTTTTCAGAGAAGGACGTTGCAACGGAGTGACCACCAATCCACTGCGACATCAGAAAAATAAAAAGCCGAGCATGAGAAATCAACGTCAGTTGGAGCAGTCCACCAAACTACTAGTCGCCTCAATTTCGATGAAAAAAAGACCCGTCTCTTTGTTACTCTACGTAGTAGCCAACTAATTCCTGCTTTTAGCACAAGGCCTCATTTTCAAGCAATATTCTTCAATCATTTCCTATAATCCAAATTCAATAGTTTTCCAACTGACCATTACAGCATATGGGTCTTAAGTTTAATGAATAATATGCCTGAAAATCGTTGTTAATTTTGTAGGAGAGCAATCTTCTTCAAAGCATACTAAAGCAATGCTGGCAAGGACATGTATATCTCAGTTGCTATTGTAACGTCAATGGCATTATTAGCATTGCTGTCCAATTCCAATAAAATATAATACCAAGAAGTTTCAATGCAACGCCCACACGTGGTCACTGATCACATGGCAAGCAAGGGTTTGGTGTTTGTTCTCGTTGCTGGTCTTAAAACTCATCCTCACAACTATATCATTTCTAAACAACTAATATACAGGGAGACCACAACATGACTAATCATTGACCTATAAATAATAATAATAAAAGACCCTTAATTCTCATGTGTGTGATACAGTTGATTAGGTAAAAGGGCAAGAAGCTTATGTGTTGCAGTGCCACTTCAGATCATAAGGTTTCAGATCTTAAAAATGAGCTGTTGGATCTCTGCCCCAAAAGCCAGCCAAACGTGTTTTGTTGAACTTCCTCGCATGTTCTGTGCTGCAAACCAGAGAGGTTCTGCAATATTAAGGGGATACACTATTATTTTGTGACACTAGTATCAATAGTCTTCAAGATTTGTATAATTTTGTGTCTCCTGTTCTTATCAATTTGCAATATTATACTTTTCTTTTTCTCATAAAATTTTCCACTTGTTTTTCATAATTTCTTTTACTTCTCCCAAGTCTTAATTTTCTTAAATACACATAAACTTGAAGAATTAAATTGAAAAAATATATAAGAAATTTTTTATTAGAAGAAAGAAAACTATATAAACATTATACTATAATTGAGGACAAATGATTAGTTTATGGTCAAAAATTGAATTAAACGAAAGAAAAATTAAAGAAATCAATGATCAAATTAAAAGAAAATTAACTAAAGATCAATCGACGTTTTAATTTTTAAATTTTTAATCATTCGAACTTTATAAATTTAAGTTCGACTCAGATTTTATATTCAAAATAAAATTTAAATTTGATTAAAAATCTTGATCGAATAACTCGATTTTTTTAAAGTGATTTTTTGAATAAATTAAATTTTATCAACTCAATAGAAATACATCAAACGAATAGAAGCACGTCAAACAAAGTAGTTTGACGTCTTTTTAAAAAAATATTTCATATTCCAAATACACAGCTGCAGCTGTAGGACGGAAATGAAGATTTATGAAAGAAAACAACAATAAAATATTTTTTTTTTGAAGGAACCAAAATAAGATAAAGAAAAAGTTGAAGGGGATTAATAGATAGAACTTATTTCGCCTTCTCAAAATTGTACTCGTCACTGCACAGTTAGTGACATTTATTAATTTTACAAAATGATTACGTGGACCTGTATTTTTTTATTTTATATAAATCTTCTATTTTATGTTGAGAATTAAACATTATTTTTAAATAATCTAACACAGTCGTAGTATAAATATAACTAAAAAAATGTGTCGTAATATAAATATAATTGAATATGTTAGAAGATAACGATATGCATAATAATCGTCCAATAAAATAGATAAAAAATTTCGTAAAAAATCAAAGTGAACTAATATTAAGAGAAGAGGAGTTTCTAACATTAATTTTTTATAAATACTACGAGTAAAAAAGGTAAAATTCACTCATATTAAGAGAAGAAGAGTTTTATAGACAAACTAATTTCTAACTTTAATTTTTAGTCTATATTTATAAATACTTGATTACAAAAGAAATTAAATAAAATAAAAATATATTTTTTAAAAAATTATCTAATTTTAAGTAAATAAAAATTTATTAATTTCTCCGGTGTCACTTTAAATTTGAGTATAAAATAAGTTTATCAATTTCTCAAATAAACTGGTACCGTTTTAAATTTGAGTCAAAGTTTAACAAAATAAATAATTAGTACTATGTTAAATTTGAGTCAAAATTCAACAAGGTTTAGCTAAATGAATAATTGGTAACACTTTAAATTTGAGTTAAAATTTAGTAAAATGTATTATAAAATAAATAATTAATACCAACTTAAATTGGAATCAAAGTTTAACAAAAATGAATAATATTTGTAATAACATAACAAAACCGTAGTACAAATATAACTTAAAAAATGAATAATATTTGTCGGAAATAGAAGTACGATAACGATACCAGTATTGTATTAGTTTGATTTAAGTTGTAATTTATGCATAGTTTTATTGTTTGAAAAGAATTTATACATAGTTTTAATTTAAGTTGTTGCTGAGCTAATATCATTTGTATGATATATTAAACTGGTATTTAATCTTGATTGAGATTGATTAATCATTAGCGAAGGAAGTGTTAGGCGGAGGTTGAATAAAGTATAATGTTGGGGAGTGAGATTAGAATGCCGAATGCTGCATGCATCTTAAAAGTAGGTACATTTCCAAAGCTATTACAGGCAGCATTGTTACTATGTAAATCAAGCCTGGATTGGGGAACAACACATTACTTCCTTTCCAAAGTAGTATTATCATAAGATCTAAATTGTTGAGTTTTGATTACGCCGAGCTGCTATGGCCATGGCATCACCCACTCCACCTGCCGTAGTTTGCATCTCTGGATTATTTCTCACCTCCGCAGCTACCACCTTCTCAGCATCTTCACGAGTCACTACTTTATCCTTTACCAATATCGCACTTGCATCCTGCCCAAAATTTAAACTCATCACACTAATACAATATTATTCCATCCCAAATCCACTACTACAAAGTACTATGTTATTACCGCTAAAATGTCCGACAGAGTGGCTCGATCTTCGGACCCATCCATTTGGGAATTCCGAATGGCTGCAGATTGAGCCTCGGATGCAATACCACCGGGCAATATCTCGCTACTTCCGGTAGCTATCATTTCAGCAGCTTGAATTGCGGCCGCATCGCTCTCATCAATCGGTTTATCGGAAGCAGAGAGGGCTGCCACCTCTAAAGCCTCTCCAATCGTAATTGGACCAGGATCAATCAATGTTGCTGGAGTTGTAGTCACCATTGAAACATCCGGTTGCCTGTATTCCGCGACCACCTTTGCTTTGATGTTTAAACTTCTTTATTAGATTGGAGCAGAAATAAACCTAGATTATACACAAGAATGGATCCAAAATTCCACCTGTCCACCAACGGATTCTGTGACCAAAACCTCGCCATCTTTGTTAGATTTAATGACGGCGACGCCTTGATCTCCACCTTGGTTGCGGCTAACGAGGCCTGCTCTTTCATTAGCGGTGGATGCGGATTGCATTGCAGCCGCGGGACCCTTTTTGGTTGTTTGTCCTAGGACCATGTTCTCAGCCGACTGCATGGCGGCGGCATCTTGTGGTCCGATAGGTTTTGAAGCCAGTTCACCGGTCACGTTAAAACCATTACCGAACGTGATAGGTTCCAGCTGATCATGGGATTGATCAGCCCCAGCCCTTTGTGGTTGTTGCTGGCTCATGGTTTCGTTGATCGGAGGTCTAATTTGTGTATGGTTTTAAAGGGAAAACAAAATGGATAGATTAGCATGGCCACTAAGGGAGGTGCTATAAATACGTAGGGTGAAGATCGGTGCGCCGTGGAGACATGAGTAATGATGTTTTTGGTGGTGTAGGCCAAGTGGTGGTATCTGGAAGAAGACATATGGAAAGGCAATAGCAGATGGAGTTTGAATAAGTAGTACATGGCTTGGTCGTATGATCCCACGTAAGCAAAGGGAATGGCACTTGGCAACAAGCTATAATCTCTGCATACTTTCGGAACATGATCATTTGTGGCCATGAGCAACTACAGGGCTAGGACTTCTCTACAATTTAATTCAGTTATTCTATTACTTTTAAAATATTAATATGTAATAAATTTGAGATTTCGGATTTGGTAATTAGACACAACCTCAAATAATTATTTAAATCCAAATAAGAAAATAAAACTGAATTCGATTATACAAATTAAAATCTAAACACAAAATTTCATTTGATAAAAAAAATGAAAAAATTTGATTCACTTTTGTGTAAATGTCTTTTAAAAAATGGGTTAAGTAGTTTTTCAAGCGAACGTCAATTTGATATAATCGGTTTTATCTGGTAATAAAATAAGTAGGTTTTGGGTAATTTTGAATTGTTGGGCTATACCTAAAAGCAGGAGAAGGTGTAACAAGCAAAGTGAAGAGGCAACCTCATATAAATGTGCAGGTACGCATACACCACATATTCGTAGGACAAGGAGCACTTTGCATTTGATAAGTTCTGCTTTTCCTAGTGCAGAGGATTGTTTGTAGTATTTAATAAACTTGCCGAATTAAATGTCGGGATTTTAACTAATGTACAATTCTGGTAAATGATTAACTCTTATTTGGTATTTCCAAAACAACTCTTTAGGACATGTTAAAATAAGAAAAGAAAAACATTTTATTCCTGATAAATAAATATGTAGGAGAAAATGAGGAAATCTTATAGTTTCAAGATCAATCAAATGTCAAATGCTATTAACAACAAATTAGACGCCGCTGGTGATCTGAACTGTGATTTATTAACTACAAATGCTCTTCACTCTTCACCATCTTCATCAATCATCAGTCTCAGCTTTAATCCTTTATCATATGCTGCAACTTTACACAAGCGTCTGGGATGGTGATCTTATCCTCGTCTCGCTGTACTGGCGGTGGCTTTCATCTCCGCCGTGATTTTATTTCTTCAGTTTGTCGCCAATAGATAAAATTGTTACTTCTCCTACGTGGTGGCTTCCTGTCCTGGTAGGTATTTTCGTCCACCTTGAACCATGTTGCCTCTTCCTCGCTCATTTTTG
The DNA here is from genome assembly GCF_006381635.1 of Hibiscus syriacus. Classification (NCBI taxonomy): domain Eukaryota; kingdom Viridiplantae; phylum Streptophyta; class Magnoliopsida; order Malvales; family Malvaceae; genus Hibiscus; species Hibiscus syriacus. The sequence continues at coordinate 318,119 of NW_024062891.1, read as the reverse complement.
TCCCGATAAAAAAGGTTAATGAAAGTAGAGCAAAGATATATATATATATATAGCTGAACCTGTAAGTAATCCACACCTATAACAAAACTCGAAACTTGAAATATGCTAACATTCCAAATGCTCCTAATTACTAAGCTACGTGCGCATGGCCACGAAGATTTCTAGTTTCGTTCTTGGGGCTTCCATTTGATATATTATGGACAGCTTAGTTTTGAAACCAAGATAAAAAAAATAAAAATCTTATTAATGATTCCAAGGAAATCAATGGGAACACTGCTAAGATACTTATAATTTACTGTATTTACAACATCTCCACAGCGGACCCGTAGCTTGCTGTAAAAATTCGAGACAAAACCTGTCGCAAAGCTACAATAAAACGCTTATAAGCAGCCTTTCAGATTCAGGCGGCGTCATCTTAATCGTCTAGGTTCATCTTAGCAGCTTTTTCCATCGTATCCGCCACTCCACCGGGCCTTGCAGCGGCTTGAGGCCTAGCTCTCAGCTCTGCACCTTTCACCTCATCGGCATCTTCACATGTCACAGCTTTATCCCGAGGCAACTTTGAAGTAGCATCCTGCATTGCAATGAAAACCAATTCCCCCCAAAAAAATATTTGATTTATTATTTCTCTTTTTTTCTTGGCAATATTAATGTATTGAAATTTGCATGGTGTTTTAATATTTATTTACCAATAAAACATCAGAAATGGTTATCTTATTGACGTTTTGAGCTGCACCGGCATTGAAACTTGCCGCGGCTTGGGCTTTGCCGCCCAACCTACCACCTTCCGTTTCGTCGCCGCTTGTATTGATGCATCTCTTTTCTGCTTCTTGTATTGCAGCAGCGTCGCTTGATTCAACGGGTGTATCGCCAACAGATACGGCTGCCGTCTCTAAAACTTCTCCGATAGTGATAGGGTCGAGGTCGAAGTATTTGGTGATCTGTGACCTTGGCTGTCGTTCGCTCATTTCGTGTATTGTAATAGGCTGCCTTCTGATTGATTGAGACCGAATATTTCAGAGAATTTAGTTAGCGGAGAAAGTTGTTAAGGATGGGCTTTAATTAGTAGTGTCTATAAATATATGGCGTTATGCGCTCGGATAGACTTCTAATTCTGATGATATTTCATGAGTAGATTGACACGCTTCACCTTGCTAAACAGGCGCTGGGAATTTGCAAATTATTTATAGCTCTATTTGGCTTCTGTTTGCAGCCTTCATTTAATTATTAAAATAATAAAATTATGATATATATTTTTAACTTTTAAAAGTATCTAAAATTTTACTTTACAAAATACTTACTAATTTTATTAAGAGAATATCATATCCTTGTCATAAGAAAAACTCATCTCCCTACTTTCCCACATTCTCAGAAACATTGAACTTTTGCCTGAACATCTCAAAGTAAGCTCGAGACAGTGATTTGGTAAGACCATCTGCCTTTTGAAACTAAGCTGGAATATAATTGATAAAAACACTTCCAGCAGCAACCTTCTCCCTGATAAAATGAAGGTCCAACTCGATATGCTTTGATTGAGAGTGTAAATCGGGTTGACTCTCATAGCCACAACACTCGTGTTATCACTCCAGACGATAGGCTTTCTTGAACACGACACACCCATATCGACTAACAAGGCTTGAAGCCAAATCACATATGCCATTACATCAGCACCACCTCGATATTCAACATCGTTGGTCGATCTAGAGACCGACAGTTGATGCTTGGAACCCCATGACACTAAATTTCCCTAAAGAAAACGTAAAATTCGTACATCGAACGTCGGCCATCAATATTACTCGCCTAACTAGCATTGTCAAAAGCATCCAATGCCATCCTTGAGAGAAACTAAGCCAAAGTCCAGAGTCTCACACAAGTAACGCAAAATGTGTTTCACTCCAACCCAATGTTGAGATACTCGATTCACACTAAACGCAATGCCAGGTCGAGTATGATTCATATACAACAGCGTACCAACAACGCTTCTATAAATTGAGCATCTTTTAGCGGACGCCCACCATCTTTACTAAGTTTTGGAAAAACAACCATTGGTGTAGGAACCGGGTGTACTCCAAGCATATCAGTATGATACATCTTATATGAACAGGGTGTCATATGTATGATTGTGTAGGTTTATGTTTGAACGATTATTTCACTAAATTTTTTGAAGTTTATTCTATGTTTTCATTGTTTTTCTTAAGTAGATAAGTTGGATAAATCAAATCATATTTCGACAAATCACAAGTCATCCTAAAATTCTTAAGAGTCTATAGAATGTATAAGATATTCTTATGAAATATTTTAATATCATGATCATTTTGTGTATATGTTCTATTCTGAGTTACATTGATTTTGTTTAAGTTATAATGTCACTACATATATGTGTTGCTTATGTGCTTAGAGATGTGTTCATATTGTGTTTAATAATAGTTGCTCTAGATATGATTATAATATGCATGATCAAATATTTAGGGGTATGCTAGGTCATTGGTGAATTAGTAAATGGGATAGAAATGGAAAAGATGAATAGGTTACTTGAAATGCGACATGTTTCCCATCGGATTCCAAATAGGTACGTGTCACGGCGTAACCAGCCGGTCACAAAATCTTGTGCTTCACTCCTAATTAATATGGATATGTGCTCCCACTCTACTTCCAAACTTATTTATCTTTATTATAGAAAAGCAAATATTAAATTAAAATGCTTTAAATAATTTGTAAACTATCGATTGCATCAATCACACGCAACACCATATCCTATTGTATTAAAAAAATACGAACTTGAAAGAGAGAAATTGAGATCCGATCAACTGGAAAAAAGGTTGAATGAATTTTGGACCACAGCCCATACGTGTCCAAGGAAATGGAGGTTCAAGGGTAAAAAGAGAGAATACTTCTAATGGGTCTAGAACTCATGACTTAAGGAAATATGATAAAATAAAGATGATCAACTTAACCAACCGACTAAATGTGGTTGCTCGAAGTTGTCCCATCTCTAGTCATTTCTAGAATTAATGTTTGCATTTCCACCCATTGTAATTTGTTTATCGTGGACCCTTTGGCTATAGGTAATAAAGATCCCTTTCTCTTTAACTTGCTTAATTCAAGTTAGCATAGCTAACACAAGTTCTAATCAGCATCATTATTATTAGTCACTTAAAAATACAGGTATATTTCCTTTTCATGGTGAAGAGGAGCAAGAGGGAACCTGGCAATGATGTGGGGGCGATAATTCAAGTTGAGAAACCTCATTGCTACATTTTTTAATATTTGGACTTATCCGTGCACAAAGCATCAAAATTCTCAACCACTGTTAATTATTTCATTGTTGATCCAGAAAGAGACTAGAGTTTTGGTCATTTTTATATTATCAAAACTAGATAGATGCTTAAGAATTAAGATACTTTAAGATCGTATAAACATTCAAGATTTGCTCATGAATTTTTTTAATATATTTCTCAACCAAGATAAGTATAGTTGGGTATGGTTATAATCACCTGAAAGTGATGATGAATGAAGTAACTGGCTCTTGAATTATAAGGTATGATGATTGATGTGATTGTGGGGAAATAGAAAAAGAAAAAGGCTTACGTTTTAAATAATTACTCAAAACAAAAATTATTCTGAAGTCTTAACATTATCTCATCCTCTACTATCTCTTATCTGCAGGGGAGAGGGTAAAAACAAAAGGCAAAAGAGTATGGATCCAATGATTCTGGTTGCAATATTCAGAAATAATTTCTTGAAGCAGTAATGAACTCCTCTCCATCCAGGAGCATTTCTTGATATCGGCACTCTGGGCTGCAAAAGGCCTTCTCACCTCTGCATTACAAACACATTTATCAGATTATACATCAAGCCTAATGAAATGGAGTTTTTATTATATGAAAAAGATGAAACTTGAGTTTTTCACCTGTAAATGTAAATGTCAATTTTCTGTTCAAGATTCTTCTTGCATGTGTGACAAAAGCTAAGGAAACTTTCGGATGCAGTCTTGGATTTATTATCTGCTACACTGCAGTAGTTTTCGACCACGCAGTTGTTGAATATATGTGTGGTTCTGGGATTCGGACCGTGAGATATCACGCATGTATAATCCTCAGACAGCTCCATTTCAGTAACCAGAATGCAAGGAGAATCCTTCATATGGATACCAGAATCAGGAGATCCGAATGTTGGCAATAAATCTGAATTCCTGGTCTTGATTCCAAAATCAGTAGGTGGGAGTGGAGGAATCTGGACTCTGAGCTCGGTCCCGAACAAGACCTTTTTGTTGTTATTCTTCTCGCCAGAACTGTTATCTTCACCTCGGTTATCGTTGATGAATGTATCGAGTATAGCAAGCCCGATGCCTTTCGGTTCTGGATTTTCAGGTGACAATTTTTTGGGTTTCGGGCGGTTTAACGCAAAGGGGTTACAAAAGGGAAAGGATAGTTTGTTGTCGAGGATTGAAGTAGGGCTCTTGATAGCTTCGGTTTCAGGGAGGGCTTTTGAAGTGAAAGCTTTGAATCTTGGAGAACCGAAGAAAGATGGGATTGGTTTAGTGTAATTCTGGGCAGCTGGGGATTTTTGGGAGCTCTGATCAGCCATTAAAGTTTGCTTTCCTGTCATTGCTCTGGACCTTTTCCTCAGCATAACTAAGAACAAGAAACTGAAAGGAAACAGCTATGAAGAAGAAGAAGAAGAAGAAGAAAGCTTGAACTCACCTGGAAATGATTAATGTCACACCACAACCATGAACAGAAAAAAATGAGCTTTTTATTTTTAATTATTATTTAAAGATGCAGGAAACGCATAATCTGGGAAATTGGAATGCTTTCTAAATCTCTGTAGCCTCCATGACAGAATACTCTGTTTCCCTAATTTCTTGTCTTTTTTCTCAGTTTCTTCGATTCGACTGGCTCAACAAGGACAAGACTCGATACCCATCATGATAACTCGCATGCAAAGCACATGACAAAGAGCGGACACAAACAGCAACTGCTCTGCCATTTATTTTTTACTGCAAAAGAACTACATATGGCTGTTTAGGCAAATATGGTATAAATTTTCGCTACTCCCGAAATCATCACTCCTCTCAAAGTAAAATTGAAAATTGAAAATTGAAAATTGAAAATTGAAAGTGGAAAGATAAAAGCTTGGAGTAATCTTTTTCCCTCTCTGATGTGGGACTTTTACTTTCTGTTAGTGGGGATCTTAACTAAGCCACTGTCAATCTCTTCTTTATTCAGCCCCAGCAAAATTGCCAAAGGGAGAGAAAAGGTAAGGTACGAAAGAGAAGAAAAAAAGAAAGCTAAGTTTAAAAGGGTAGAGTTTGGTTGTAGGTTGTATAGGGTTTTAAAGAGAGAGGAGTATGCAACTTATGCATGAGAATTAGTGAGTTTTTTGTTTGATTTTACCAAAATATCATTCGTACAGGTAATAATTACTTGTTAGGTACTTTTTCTCTTAATATTATTGATCTAGCACCCTTTTACAAGGTGCGGACGTTTCGCGGGATTTTGTTCGAGCTAGCGCCACATAAAGGGAGGCGTGGATCATCATCCGCGCCTTAACTGAACCTTTGACATATACGAAAGACGCCCTTAGCTGAACCTATGACATATATGAAAGACACAAATCGTGAAGCGCCCCTTCCATAGGTTTACATCATCCCTAAAGCATTTTAAAAAAGAAAAAATAAATTCAGTGACCGAAAATGTCTTATAATATAAGATTTTAACCAACTTTTTTGGATTTACGAAAATAACCAACAAATTCGCAACGCGATCTCAAATTCGCAGCACGAACTCCAATTTCGCAATCCAGTTTCCAAATTCGCAACACAGAAGTCAAATTCGTAACACATAAGTCAAATTCGCAACACTAAAGTCAAATTCGCAACGCGAATCTGTAAATCGCAACGCGACAGTTAAATTCACAACTGAATTTCAAATTCGCAACTCGATTTTCGAATTCACAACACGAATTTAATTTTGCAACAGGTTTTAGTTTCGCAACACAAATATTTTTTGTATATAACTACGCAGCAGCAACAACTCATAACCTAAATCTCTAAATCGCAACTCATTCCATCTCCATCTATCACTCTCTCCGGCGACATCCGTTCCTATATCTAACGACATCCTTCCCCATCTCTAATTTTTTTTACATAATTTTATTTCTATATAATTTTTCAATGATTTATCTCCCAAATTATCAACTATCAACTTAATAAAGGTATGTTTTTCTCTAAGTTAGTGATGATATGTAGTTTATAGCTCGTTTGTTTAGTAAATTAATTTACAATTTGTAGAATGAAATCATCTAATGTTGATCATGTTTGGATAGATTTGTGTTTTGGAGGGTCATGGGAGAATGTTCATGGTGTTTTACAATATATGCCTTTACCCATGAATCTTCAACTAAAACTGTCATTAAAAAAGTTAACTTATGAAACTCTAATGTTACGTGTTGCAAAGAAATTGAATTTAGAGCCTCTAAGTGGATTTAGGTTATCTTATCAGAGAAAATGTAAAGTTTATTTATTAACCGACAATGAAGATGTTGAACGATTCATTGCTTACATTAGTGTTTCGCAAGAATATGATGTTACATTGTATGTTGTTGAACCTAGAAGTAGTGAAGTTGGGTCAGTAGCGGGTAGTAATCAACTAAGTTCTTCAACCCCAGTTTATGGTGCTCACAATGTACAACGTTGTTATCAACCTCAAAATTTAATGATTCCGCCATAATTTCATCACCAAGAAAATTTTGTTTAACCACATTTCCAATACTAAACACAATATCAAACACAATCTCAAATCCCACAACCTTTTCCTAATCCAAATCTCAATCAACTTTCAGCACCAAATTCTGATTTTCTTATTGACCAGTTAGACGATTATGAGCCAACAGAAAATATTGTGAGTACTAGTCAGTATTCGAAATTTGATCTTGGTCAATACCCGGACTTTGATCTTGGTTAATACTCGGATTTTGATGATGTTTCAGAAGAAACATACCCTGCATGTAATGATTTTGATATTGGTCAATACCCGAATTTTGATGATGAAATAGCCGCTGCCGAGGAAGATGTTATTGATGATAATGAGGAGGAAGTTACGACTGTGAATGAACATGTTGAACATCCATTATGTAATTCATATAACCCTAAAGAAAAAGAAGAAGAAGAAAAAGAAGTCCCCGAAGAAAATAAAAAAAAGAAAATGCAACGGGAGTATAACTGGAATATACCAGAATTACTTCAGATACCGGAAGAAGAGTTGGTAAAGATTGCAGTTGATTATTACACAAAAATTATTCATATCAAGAAAGATGATTGTTTTGATACAAAGGAAGACTTGAAGATAGCTTTGTATACGAAATGTGTGGAAGATGGCTATCAACTAAAAGTTAACAAATCAAGCAAATATCGTTTCGAAACAAAGTGTATGATTGACAAAAACTGTACGTGGCGTATGATTGCAAAGATGATAAAAGATTGCAAAATGTTTCAAGTTAGGACTTTTATTGATAAACATACATGTTCAAGAACCCAAGTTTTTCCTCATCATAGACAGTCAAACAAAAAGGTGTGGGTGGTTTTCTGGCTAAGTTAATGTTTTTGAATGGAAGGGTATATCGGGGACATGAAATTATGACTGACATGAATGCTTAGTTCAAGATTAGTATCTCATATTCTCAAGCTTGGAGAGCCAAATGTTATGCCTTGGAATTGTTTAGGGGGTCGCCAGAAGCATCGTTTGCCCAACTGTCGGCTTATTGTCACAATTTAAAGCTGAAAAATCCTGGGTCGGTAACTCATATCAAAACAGATTGAGATGAATGCTTTGAGTTTCTGTTTATCGCCATTGGTGTTGCGGTTAGTAAATCATTATAATTTTGTTGACTCATTTTTGTTAGTTGCATGCATTTCACATTTAAATGATTATATTTCTTGTGTATATGATTTTGTAGATTCGTTCGTTTATTACTTGCATGCGCCCAGTTATTATAGTTGACAGAGCACATTTGAAAGGTTGATACCTTGGAGTAAACTTATTAGCAGTAGCCATGGATGCTAACAATGGGATACTACCAATAGCTTACGGGGTTGGCAAATCTGAAACCTCTGATTCATGGACATGGTTTATGGGGCATCTTAGGGATTGTATAGGTCCTATTAGCAATCTGACAATCATATCCGATAGGGAAAACTCAATTGACAATGCTATTAGAAAGTGTTTTCCAGATGTTTTTCATGGACTTTGTGGTGTTCATTTGTACAGAAATCTAAAATCAAAGTCTGCTGGTATAAAAAATCACAAATGGACATACTGGAAGGCTGTAAAAGCTTATCGGTAAGTGGATTTTAATAAGAATATAAATTGTTTAAGACGTGTTTTGCCTCAATGTGCTCAAACACTAGAAGATTTCGGGTTTGAAAGATGGTCAAGAGTACATCAACTTGGAGCAAGATATGGTTTCATGATGTCTAATAGTGCATAATCAATCTACGCTCTAAGTCGTCATTCCCGAAAATTACCCATTACTATGTTAATGGAGTTTTTTCGAGCCTCTATTCAACAGTGGTACTACAAGAAAAGAAACCATGCAGGTATTATTTCTTTAAATTAGTAACTTATCATATTTAATATATTCTACTAAATATTATTTATTTAAATTTACAGGAACATTGGAACGTCGTGTTATACCATGGACTGAAAAAAAGATAATGAAACGTGTTGTGAAGTCAACGTCATGGAGAATTGAACCATGTTCAAACACTTTGTTTGAAGTATTGGATAATAACTTAAATGGGCTTGTCGATCTAAATGCAAAGACATGTAGTTGTAAGAAATGGCAAACATCTGGTTATTCGTATGGCCATGTTATAAAAGTTGATCTTCATCTAAACCAAGATGATTCAAGCGCATACGCTATGGATTGCTACACTACAGAAGTATATCGACATACTTATGTCGAGATTGTCTACCATATTCTACATCCTTCTGAGTGGGACATACCAGATGACTTACAAATAGTTTTATCATCAGTCATGGACAGCAGGCTACCTGGCCGACCAAAAAATCACGATCGTATACCGTCTAAGGGTGAAGAGAAGAGGATATCGACATGTAGTCGGTGTAAGGAAAGTGGTCATACAAGGTTGACCTGTGGATCACCAGTGCCATCACAATCATCTTTTCCTCTACCAAAATATGGATCCTAATCAAAATCCAAAGCTCGCATGGTGCCAAGCAAAAGGAAATCAAAATCTCAATCAAAATCAAAATCCCAATCACAACCGGCTTCACCTTTTAGGACTTATTAACTTGGGTGATTTTTAAATGCAAACGTTGTATTATGCGTATTTTATGTGTGAATGCATACATTTTCAGTTAGACATTCATTAGTAACTTGAGTTTGAACATTGCTATGATCTGTTTAGTTGTTATCACTTATCAGATTGTTGTTTGTTATCTTTTTGAAGGTGCTTTCCTTGAATTCGCAACGCGAAATCGCAAACCGAAAATCGCAACGCGAATTTGAATTTTGCGTTGCGAATTTTTACCTTCAATAGGTCTTTTTTGCCTTCAACATAATGCAGATTGAATTTAAAACAACAAATCAACTTTTACAAATCAATTAAACAAGCAAAAAAATAATTCTTATTTACACATCAAATTAAACAAATCAACTTTTACAAATCAATTAAACAAGCAAAAAATAATTCTTATTTCCTCATCAACTAAACAAATCAACTTTCAATGTAAAATTCAATTAAACAAGCAAAAATAGTGTACCCCAGACTGTTGTTTATGCACAAATACATCAATTTCATGCAGCTCACTTCAGGATTAACCTGCAGAAACCAAACATTTGCTCAAACAACACTTTCTACACATCTAAAACCAATAAACAACAAATTACTGAATTTTAGGTACTTAACAAAATATTTTCAAACCAATTAAAGAGTATATATGTTAACAACACTTGCTCGAACTTTCCAAATATTTATGCACACTTTCAGCACGCATATGCAGGTAGGCAGCGTCTCGCATATATCAATCTAGCCATAAAATGCTGAAACCACAAGCCTACTGCACCTCTATCTCTATCTGTGGGAGGTAGAAATTGTTTACTTCCTGTCGTCAAACGTTCCAGGCACATGCATACGAGAGGACCACAATCCCCTATGGCTCATTGTATTTATTATGGCGCAGTCTCATCTCTGATCATTGTAACTTTGAAATTCTTTGGCTTATTGTTTCCAGAATTAGTCCAATAATCAATCGTAGCCAAGTATTTAGCCAAATGAGCGCTCCATCCCTTTGTAATAATATCTCTCAAATCAGACAATAGTATGTAATTCAACATGTTGTGATATACATTATCTTCAGGGATGGGAGCTGAAGCTCGACGAGAAGCCAATGACGACGTTCCAAAACAGGGATAAACACCTGCAATCATAAATAATTGCGTACATCAAATAAAAATTATGAACACCTTTAAAATATTCAAAAAATAAATACTAACCTTATCGGCCTCCCACCACGCAGGATAAAGTTTAGCTTTTCCATTACCCAACGTATATGAAGAATCTCTCGGATCCTTCAAGTGAGCTACGTGAAAAGACGTCGGCATAATAGTCCATCGAGTATTTTTTATTTTCTTCAATTTCCTTATTACTAGAAGACGTGACACCCATGCATCAATATGTTATTTTATAAAAAAAATACATATATTAGTGAATTTATTAATAAATTTTAAAAAAATTAATCAAAATGCAATATAAGAAGAATATAAGACTTACCCCCCTTCGAAATAGTCATTATCTTCAACCCCTAATAAAATACCCACCAAGACCGATCAAGAAACAAATGCATAACATCGTCGAGTTTGTATATGTTAGAATAACACCTCTGGCTCCGCTCATGTAGATAAAAATCAACTGCGGTCTTAGCCCAAGGGGTATTATCCGTAATTGTGTCCGGTTGTGTTTCCCTCTCTTGCTGAAGAATGGTACTGGCCGGTAACTCATACGAAAGCCAACACACATCCATCATATCGGGCACGGGAGGGGGTTTATCAATATATCGACAAATGACGTGTTGTGAATCGGGCTCTTGAATAGTGGGAGGGCCCATTGAACGATGACAAGGGCCTCTTGAACGGTGGGAGGGGCCTCTTGAACGATGAGAGGAGCCTCTTGAACGATGACAGGTGAGTCAGGCTTCTTCTTACGGAGTCTTGACACTAGTGGGGTAAAAGGAAACGTAATGGCACGTGTACGACGTCTGATACGTGAACCCCGTCGTGCAAGAAAAACCCGACGTAAAGCATCTACCTTATCGAGCCGCTGAAAATAAATTAATACATAAATAAATAAATAATGCCGAAAAAATATTATTTGCATTTTTAGTATAGTATTAAACAAATTTATCTCATTGCGTAGAGTATGAACCTCATTTTGCAACGATGAAATAATCTCACGTAGAGCGACTACCTCATCATGTAAAGTAGATACCTCATCACGTAGAGCATCATTGTCATCGCGTAAAACATCCACCTCACCACGTAAAGACCGTACCTCATCACGCCATGCACAATTATCTTCACGTAAAGTACCGACCTCATGACGCAAAGCACCGACCTCATCACGTAACTCCCCTAACTCATCCCGTGGAGGTGGAGAACAGGGAGATAAATGATGTGTCCTATTTGTCGGTCGCCTATCATGAGGTGATGGTGGAGAAGAGGCTCGATGATGTGATGAAATAGGTGATGGTGGAGGTGGAGAAGAGGCTCGATCAGGTGATGGCTCCGGGTGTCGAGCTGTAGAATCGGCCCGATCAAGTGATGGCTCTCGAAGTAGGGGGTGCTCATCATCCGTCCCATCAAAAACCCGCTTACTAGCTTGCCACCAATCAGTGGCAAGCTTAGCCTCTGTGGGTGCCAGCCTCTGTAATAGATAGTTGGCCTTCTAACAATATAAAAGCTCAAACAAAGTTAAACGTGTACTAGTAATAAATTGTTTAATTATATGGTAGTATTTGTGTGTTAACTTACATCATTCATCGTCGTATATGGTAGTAACTCTTCCCAATCCAACATGCGGATCCTCTTCCAGGTAATAACCCTAGGAATATCATTTGAATTTTTTATCGCATATGTCCGCATGCTGGGAAAAACCTCAAATATCCAAATCTACAAACAATATAACACACAAACATCAGTAATTGTTAAATAATTAATTATAAATTTGGAAACATTATATAGAAATTCTAACCTTAAAGGCCCAAATAAAGCCTGCCAAAGTGTATTTAGAACCATCGCCCCGCAAAATTTTTCGGTCCTCAAAGGCAAACGACAACTTCTTCCAGGTAGCTTTCCTTAGATATGAACCCCACAGAAACAGGTTCCATGCATTTAGGTCTTCTACCAATAATATTAGGTCCTCAAAAATAGGTTGTCTGCCCTTTTTGCCTAAAAACCGGTATGCAAAAGTAATAAATGGCATACTCGGACAACATCAAGGTCATTCATCCGAGTAAAACCATCTTTAACAAATAATCTCTTCAAGTCGTCGACGTGTAAACTCGGCTTCAACTTTGCCAGCTCAGGAAAAACCTGAGATAACCATGATGGGCGGGAGATATGACTAGTGTACCGGGTTACTTCATCGTGTCCAAAGCGTAGACTAGTGATTAAACAAAACTCCTCCCGCCCAAAACAAGTATACGCCAGAGGAAAATGAAACCATATCTCTTCATCACCACGTTGTATCCTATCGGGTAGATCGTTAGTCATGGTCTGAAGAAACAAATGTGTCAATATAACATCTCCACTCGAATGTTGTACTTTCAGCCATAGCCCGAAGCAAGCATCCTCAAACAATTTTCTTTGTAGAGGTGTAAGCGTCGACATAATTTTAGTGGCTAGGCTTAATTTATTCCTTAAGGTCAATTGAGCCGAAAAAAAATTCTACAAAAACAATAAACATACCAAGTTAAATATACCAAAAACTACAAATTATACACTATAAACAGACATGATATTAAACAGTGAAAATAAAGCCAAATATGTTTCAAACTAGCATGGTATTCACCCAAGTCATTATTCCATCATAGTTCACAAAATGAATCAGATAACATTCCAGAAGTAAGCAATTATATAAACATAAAAGGACAACATATAGGTTTAGTGCAGGTTCAATGACAACATAAAGAGTAGCAATTTATTCTTAAAACTTAAATTAGCAACACTGTGAAGTTAGTATTTGCCTTTGTTTTTTGGTTGAATTAATGCAATTCATTCAAGTTTCAATTTGCAGAATAAAAGTAGTTTCTGAAACTTAAATTCGCAACGCAAAAATGAAAATCGCAACGAGAAAATCGCAACGCGAAACTAAAATCGCGTTGCGATTTTCATTTTCGTATTGCGAATTTAAGTTTCAAAAACTATTCTTCTACAAATTGAAACTTGAATGAATTGCATTTCTTCAACAAAAAGACAAAACAAAGACAAATACTAACTTCACAGGGTTAAAGACTAAACAGTTTAGCAGTATTGGCATCAACCGAATGAATTTACTAAGCAATCTCAGTGAAATGGTTAATCTATATATATTGAAATTACCAGTAAATTTATCATCAATATAAGAAAAATCTAATAATAATACAAAAATTTCAAAATAAAAATAAGAGATTAAAAAAACTAACCCTCGGTGGTTGATTTTCCATTTCTGACTGTAAATGGTTTTGAGGGTTGCTCAGAGAGATGGAGATAGACGGATTTCGTCGGAGATGGGGATGGATTTCGTCGGAGATGGGGACGGATGTCGCCGTAGAGAGTGAGAGATGGAGATGGGGCTGAGTTGTGATTTAGGGTTTTAGGTTATGATTTACGATAATACTGTTTATATTTATATTGCGAAATTAATATTGTGTTTTGAATTCGAAAATAAAATAAAATCCGCGTTGCGAAAATAAACGCTCTTTGCGAATTTGACTATCGCGTTGTGAATTTGACTTTTATGTTGCGAATTTGAAATTCAGTGTTGCGAATTTGACTTATGTGTTGTGAATTTGACTTCTGTATTGCGATTTACAGATTCGCGTTGCGAATTCGACTTCAGTGTTGCGAATTTGACTATCGCGTTGCGAATTTGACTTTTGTGTTGCAAATTTGTTGGTCATTTTCGCAAATCCAAAAAACGTTGATTAAAATCGTATATTATAAGGCATTTTCGGTCACTGATGTTATTTTCTCTTAAAAAATATGCTTTAAAAAAATAAAAAAAACTATAGGGACTAACATCGTAATTTAATACATATTAATTCCATGAGTTGAAGAGCTTAATTGGGTTAGCTTATATAGTCATATTAGAGTGTTTATGTTATGTTTTTTGACAATGTGGGATAAAAGTTAAAATGTGTATTCATCAACTTTTTTATCTCTATATCTAATGAATCTACTTATACACATTGTTAAATTACATTGGATTAATATTTATTATTAAGGTTTATATTAATTAAGATTAGATATTTTTTATATGTTAATATATAAACTAGGACAAGTATAATTTTATTTTTTACTCGATTAAATGTAGGTTTTGTATATATTTTTTATATTGGCACCATTAAGTTTTGTCATGAGCTATATACCGTCGTCTTCTTCAATTAATGTTCCCCCATATGATTAGTTGCCTATAATGAATTTGGCAAATTGTAATTACCATTAGTGGTAATGCTTAATTTGGTTCATATATTATATACAAAAAGAATATGACGACGATAAAATTTATTAGATGATTGAGTAATCAAAGATGTATAGATTGTTTTATCTATAAGCTCGAATCTTGATACTTAGTTTAAAAATAAAAATAATAAATCGTATTACGTCACTCATAGCAAACTGCTTGTGGATGTCATTTAGCCAAACATAATCCTTTTAAGTTATTCTTATTTTCCTTTCCAAAATATTATATAATATATGCAGATTTATGTGTGGAATGAGAGAAGATAAATCAATCCAAATTTCTATTTTCTCATCATTGGAAAGTAAACCCTTTTTTATGTTAGTAAAAAATAATAAACAAATCGTATTATTATATTTACCATCATTGTCCTCTCACTTGGATATTTGTTTGTCTTTTTGCTTACTAATATTTTGTTAATTTTCTTTTTTTAGCATATTATAGATGTTGATAATGTATTATTACGTTCAGCAGAAGTATACATGCATTATTACAAGGTTAACAATGAATGCTCAATCACATTTGTAGTCGTTGGTGCTTGAACTCGTAATTTCTAGGAACAACAACAATTTTTTTAACCACTGAAGTAAGTTGATTTATGCTCATTTTTAAATTTCTTAAATTAACTCCTCTCTATTTATCGAAATGAAAATGCATATAAGATATATATATATATCACAATGTACGTTGATGATATAGTAGTCACATGATCTAATACTAAGTTGTTAATCAATTATTTTTTCACTTTTATTTTTTTTGTTGATGTAAGGTAACTTAAAACTTAAACAAATAATAATTTATCAATTTCTTATTACATTTATATGTATATAATTGAAATAAAAAAGTAATGAAAATTATCAAAGACAACTCATGGAAACATAACCTAAGCACATTGTCAATAAATACACATTTTAGCTTTTATCTCACATTGTCAAGAAACATAATCTAAACACTTCAATATGACTATATAAACTAATCTCATTTAGTTCTTCAACTCATGGAACTAATATGTATTAAATTACAATGTTAGTCTTTATATTTTTATTTTTTTTAATTATTTTAAAGCATATTTTTTAAAAAATATTTTTAGGGATGATGTGGAATTATGGAATACTCATTTCATGATCCGCACCTTCTGTATATGTCAGAGGTTCAGTTAAGGCGTGGATGATGATTAGCGTCTTCTCTTATATGGCGTTAGTTCGGACAAAATTCCGCGAAGATGTCCAAATCTTGTCAGAAAAGATACTAGATCGATAATATTAAAAGAAAATATATCTGACATGTAATTATAACGCGTACGGGTTATATTTTGGTAAATAATTTTTTCCCAGTAAAAGCATTGACAAATGTACACCGATAATTTAATTTTTTTTCCATTTACTTTTTTTTCATAAAAAAAAAAAGTGTTGTGCGTTTTATCGCATTGTGGAATGAAATTCGAGGTGAAGATTTTAATGGTAGTTTGTACAGACTTTGTTGTTGTGTTGTCAGTTATTGACTGCTCTGTGCAGGGTTTGGAATTCAGAAGTAAACGCACGAACTCTTTAGGGGATGATCATAATATCACAACTTACCACAAAATAGCTTTGTCGTCTTCAGTATTTACGGAAAGGGGTGTATATGAATAGAGTATAAATAAATAAGGTAGTGTTTGTTTAAATTTTTAATATTGTATTTATGTTTATTTATTAATTTTTGAGTGTTTGTTCATTTAAAGTTTAATGTATCTATTTAATGTTTTTTTATAGGCTTAAATATACATAAGGTGACTAATTTATGCTCGTTTTTTTAGTTTAGTATTTAACTTTTATTTTATTCTAGTTTGGCGACTAATATTTCATTTCGTTATTCAAAATGGGTCAAATCATGACATACCGTTAGTTTTCTCCGTTAAATGACATACGTCACAATATCATAATTTTGAAATTTATTTTTTTAAAAATATTAAAATTATTATTATATTTATAAAAAAAATTATTTCTTTTAAATTACAAAAAGCCTCAAAATCCCTAAAATCTCCAAATCCTGACACTAAACCGTTGTCGTCGTCCTTTTCGACCATGACCACCGTCACTGACATAGTCCTTATCATCATCCTAGTTATAAGATGTCGTAGTTTTCATCGATTGGTCGTCGAAATCGCTTGAGATTGTGATTTTCATCCTAGGGTTCGCGAGGTATAAAATGTTATTTCATCGTCAATCAGTCACGATTTCATAAGGGTTTTGCTCGCCAAGGGGAGGTGAGGTCGAGTGGAGCTTCAATTACGACAAAGGGCGGCGATCGTCGTGGGTTTAGAGGATGAAATGAAGGTTTTTAAAGTTTTGGGGTTATTTCAAAATTTATATGTTTTATTTTTAAAAAAATATATAATAATTTTATTTTTAAATTTTTAAAATTATCAGATTGTGACATGTGTCACTTAACAGAGGAAATTAATGGTCCGTCACGGCTTGACCCATTTTAAGTAACGGAATGAAACGTTAGGCACCAAACTGGAACGAAATAAACGTTAGGCACTAAACTGAAACAACGGGCATAGGTTGATCACCTTTTGTATATCTAAGCCTTATTTATATGAACGTTAACATATTCATCTAAAAATGATAAAATTATGGGATTAGTGTTTAAATTCCTTAAGCCAAAATTTATTATACGTTGAATTTAGTTCATACATTCACTAGTATTTAAAATGTAAAAAAAGTCTATGAGCTTATAAACGAGTTTGTTTGTGAGCATAAAGGAACCGAACACCTTTATTCGTATTCGCTCATTTATTAAATGAACATAAGATTTTGTTCATACTCATTTATTTAATTCAACTTATGAACATAAATAAACGTTATACAAACAATCCACTAAACACCATATTTATTTACACCCCTATTAACAGGCTTTCCCCTTCTTTTTACCGTCATCAAATTGAAACCTGCGACTATGCCATGCCAAAGGCAAGCCAAAAAGTCTTTTACTCTGTAATTCCCAGAGTTATCTCAACGATTAGGCAAGTGAGCAAAATTTAGCGATACGCATACACATTTTGGTACGTTTAAATTGGGATGGAGTTTACTAGTGAAAAGGAAATGCCTCAAGCCTAAATGCTATGAGGTGATCTTTATTTATACAATCAATTGTACATGTATAAACAATGAAATAAAAGGAATATATACAATTAAAGGCAATTGACTAGAATTAAGGTGAATCAATAATATGAGCAAGAATCATGTATAATCAACAAATTTCTTGGTCACAATCAGGGGAAGCGGATTCTCCTCTAATATCCCCCCTCAAAGTTGGCGTGGGTGAAATGGGAAGAACGCATAACTTGGAACAATCCAACAAAAACTGTAATTTTGGCACCCCTTTAGTGAATACATCGGCCAATTGAAGATGAGAGGGGACAAACCCAAGACTAAGGACCCGTCGAGCTACAAGTTCCCTAACAAAATGATAATCGATGTCAATGTGCTTGAAACGAGACTTGGTGACTGGGTTGGAGGCCATAAAGATAGCACTTTGGTTATCGCATAACAATCTCGGAGGAGAGAAGAGTGTGATATGAAGCTCACGAAGAAGCTGAAGTGCCCAGGAAAGTTCAGCAGCAACAGAAGCTAGAGCACGATATTCGACTTCAGCACTTGAACGAGCAACAATAGTTTGCTTTTTCGAACACCACGAGATGAGACTCTGACCAAAGTAAACAGTATAGCCCGTTGTAGAGCATCGGGTAACAGGGCAGCCAGCCCAATCTGCATCAGAATAACCAAGCAAAGTCGAAGAAGAATCTCGTGAGAGTTGTAAGCCATAATGATAGGTTCCTTTAACATATCGTAAAATACGCTTTAAGGCACGAAAGTGATCAGTAGTAGAAGCATGCATATATTGACATATAGAGTTAACACTGTAAGATAAATCAGGTCGAGTAAGAGTCAAATATTGTAAAGCTCCTGCAAGTGACCGAAACTGAGTGGCATCAGAGTAAGCAGTTCCATATTCAATTAGATGAGATCCCACCAAAAAAATGAGTAGAAATAGGTTTGCAATCCACCATGTTTGCCCGAGTCAGCAAATCAAGATCATATTTGGATTGGCTGAGAAAAATTCATTTTTCATTGCGAATAACCTCAATTCCCAAAAAATAGTGTAAATTACCAAGATCCTTCATTGAAAATTCTCGTGTCAATCGATCGATGAGTGTACGAAGCATAGATTGATTATTACCTGTAATAACCATATCATCGACATATAAGAGAAGATAAATAACACCATGAGGACCATGATACACAAAAAGTGAGGAATCGACAAGACTCGCAATAAAACCAAGTCCAAGCAAAAACTGGACTTCCTCTGTAAGAAAACCATGGAGAAAAACATTTTTAACGTCAAGCTGATGAAGTGACCAGCCATGCATAGCAGCTATGGACAAAATAATTCGAACTGTGACAGGACGAACAACTGGACTGAATGTGTCATTGAAATCAATGCCATATTTTTGAGAAAAACCTTGGGCCACAAGACGAGCTTTGTGACGTTCTATAGAGCTATCTGCTCGAAGCTTTGTCTTAAAGATCCACCGACAGCCCACAACATTATGATCAGTTAGACGTGGAACCAAACACCATGTGTTATTGTGCTTGAGAGCATCAATTTCATCATCTATGGCAGAAAGCCACTCCGGATGTTTGACAGCTGACTTAAATCCACGAGGCTCCTTAACAGCAAGATGTACCTGAAACCATAGGGGAGCAGACAAAGCACATAACGAATAAATAGTGCGGGGTTTAACAATATCGTTCTTAGCACGAGTAACTATAGGGTGAGTAGTTGTCGGCAATTGACTAGAGGAAGAAGGAACAGGAGGTATAACTTCCAATGCTATCGTCGATGATAAAGTTTGAGGAGAATCTTCAGGAGGTGGTGAAAGTATACTTGAATCAGCACAAGGAACACACAAGGTGGGGGTCGGACGAGGAGCTGAAGTTACACTTGAGGAAGTATTATTAGGAAGAAAACTGTCAGAAGGGTCATCAAAAGTGACATAATCAACACCATCCAAAGAAGGAAGAGTCGAGTTGGAAGCATAAGGAAAATAATCTTCAAAAAATTAGACATGACGAGAAATAAAGACCCTGTTAGTTTTCTTATCCAAGCAACGAAAACCTTTGTGAAGATGACTATAGCCAATAAAAATACAAGGAAGAGACCTTGGAGATAATATATTTGGCATATAATCACATAGATAAGGAAAACAAAGGCAGCCAAAAGTACGTAACAAGGAATAAGGAGGAGGATAACCATACAAATTTTCGTAAGGGGACTTACCATGAAGAACCGGTGATGAGATGCGATTAATGAGATAACATGCTGTGGAAAAAGACTCAACCCATAAACGTAAAGGTACATGAGAAAGAAACATGAGGGTGAGACCAGTTTCAGTAATGTGACGATGCTTTCTCTCAGAGATACCGTTCTGATTTGGTGTATAAGGACAAGCAATACGCTGAATTATACCATTTTCACGAAGAAAAGAGGTAAAATGATGATTAGTAAATGCAGTACCACCGTCGCATTGAAATGATTTGATTTTACAGTCAAATTGAATTTGGACATACTTATTAAACTGAACAAATATGTCAAAAAAATCAGACTTAAGCTTTAACGGATAAAACCAACTAAAGCGGGAAAAATCATCTATCAGAACGCAATAGTACTTATATCCTGAAGGAGAAGTAATTGGTGAAGGACCCCATAAATCGCAATATATCCTTTCAAATAAAGAGGCACAACGTTGATCTGAATTAGAGAAAGGTAAACGATGAATTTTGCCTAATTGACAACCAAAACAAGGTTTAGAATCAATCTTATTATTATGAGAAAGAGTAATAGCACCATGCTTATTTAAAGAAGAAACAATGCGAAAAGATGGATGTCCTAGTCGTGGATGCCAAGTGACAGATGAAGCACGAGAGGTACATTTAGAAAGACTAGATAAAAAACTTGCATGGCCACGGTCAAGAACATAGAGCCCTTTTTCACATCGCTTGACTCCCACCACCGTTCTTGTTGCTAGATCATGTATGGTAAAACTAGAAGAAGAAAAAGTTATTAAACAATTGTTCTCACGAGTAAGATTGCTAATTGACAAGAGATTTTTAGTAAGATTAGGCACAAGGAGAACATCAGACAAAGGTAAAGGGTGAGAGGTAACAATGGATGAAATTGAACCGATGCGAGAAATAGGCATTGAAGTACCGTTACCAATATACACTCGCTGATTACCAGTATAAGGAACTGAATTGTCAAGAGCAGCAACATCATTCGTCATATGCGAAGTAGCCCCAGTATCCGTATACCACTCAGAATCAATCGGTTCATCAACCGAAGTAGCAGCAAATGCTTCAATCAAACCATCTGCCTTGGCTTTCTTCAATAACTTGCCAAGTTTATGACATTTCTTGGCAGTGTGCCTCTCTTTACCACACCATTGACAGATAACGCCTGAAGTCTTGGAAATATTTCCAAAAGCAGATGAAGGGACGCAGGCTTTGGTCGATCCGAAGAAGAACCTCGTTTGAAAATAAGAATTGACTGGGAAGATGAGTCACCATTAAGGGACCAAGAGAAAAGCTCATGGCTGAGGGCTTTCGGTACCAAGTTGGAAAAGGAAGGCAGCGGTAATTGTGACAACATTGTCGTAGAAAAAATTTTGAAATCAGATCCAAGACCACGAAGAAACCAATGTACCTTATCCGTGTCATCAACAGGTTTACCGATAGCACTAAGTTGATCACACAGAGAGCGAAACGAACGAGCATATTCAGCAACACCACGAGAGCCTCGTTGCATCAGTTGGAGTTCGTCTTTTAATTGAATCTCCCAAGTCTTAGAACTGTGTGAGAAAGAAGCTTCAAGAGCTAGCCAAGCATCACAAGCAGTAGAGCAATCCACAACTTCAACCATACATTCCTCTATGAGAGAGAGGCATAAAGAAGACTGAGTATTAACTGATCTTGTGCGTGCCATTTTTTGTAAGCAGGATTCGGAACCAGATCAGTACCCTGGAAAATCTGAGAAGAAGGTGCCGAGAAAGACCCATCCAGATAACCCATTAAATCCTGACTTTCCAGTAAAGGAATAAATTGACGACGCCACAAGAGGTAATTTGTGGGAGTGAATTTGATGGTCATCATGTGAACCATCGTATTGAGCGGAAGCTGGTTGGTTGAAGAGTCAGTCATAAAAGCTTGAAACGGCAAGGATTTCACTAACTGGTTGATACCATGAAAAGGAAATGCCTCAAGCCTAAATGCTATGAGGTGATCTTTATTTATACAATCAATTGTACATGTATAAACAATGAAATAAAAGGAATATATACAATTAAAGGCAATTGACTAGAATTAAGGTGAATCAATAATAGGAGCAAGAATCATGTAGAATCAACTAATTTCTTGGTCACGATCAGGGGAAGCGGATTCTCCTCTAATAACTAGATACTAATACTAGTTTCGCATTTGATTTTATTTGAATTTTCAAAATATTATTGTTACAAATAGTGTTAAAGTTAAGGGTTTAATCTATTTTTCTTTCTCTTTTTATTATCATTAGTCTGTTTTCTTTTCTTTTCTTTTTTTGTTTCGAGGAGTAGGAGAAAAATAATTTTTATTTAGATCAAAACGACGTCATTTTGATCTAAATTTAATTTTCTATAGGAATTTAAAACTACATTGTTTTAACATTAGTTGTCATGTCATAATATTGTTAATTATTTAATGGTAAAGTGACCAAAATATGGGCAAAAGTGCCCAAATAATGATGTGAGAATTTTTAATTCCCAAAGTAATATAGTCACTCGATTAATTACTGGTATAGGGTGTTTTCTACAGGGTTTTGGGATCTCTCGGCGTCTTCAGGGGTGGACCAGATTTCTCGGCATCTTTGGGTGAATTCAATTTTGGAAATCCCGGCGTCTTTAGCATTTAAAAAAAAGATGACATTTTTACACAAATATCACCTTAACAGAAATTAATTACTTGTTAGGCATTGTTTAAGAATATTTTACGGATCTAGCATATTTTAAATACTTTCTATAAAATTATTCTTGCATTAAATTACACAATACAATTATGTCTACCAATTACTACTTGACATTTTCTGATGCGTTTTTGACCCTTTCAAAATCCTATACGTATAGTATATTCTAGGATTTTGAAAAATAATTTTGCAGAAAGGCGCGACACATTCACCGCATAGGATTTTGAAAAATAAATATTAGTTATAAAACTTTTATAAATATTTTTCAAAATCCTATGCGGTATATGTACAACGTCTTTCTGCAAAATTATTTTCAAAATGATGATGATCTGTAATATTTTATAAAATTATTTATATTTTAAATTACTTACCCTCAAAGTTTCCTAGAATATACTATACATATAAGATTTTGAAAGTGTCAAAAATGCATCAGAAAGTGTTAAGTGGTAATTGGTAGATATAATTGTATTATGTAATTTAATGCATGAATAATTTTATAGAAAGTATTTAAAAATATGCTAGATCCGTAAAATATCCTTAAACAGTGCCTAACAAGTAATTAATTTTTGTTAAGGTGATATTTGTGTAAAATAACCAAATTGTTTTCCTGTAATCCCAATAAAGACGCCTAGAAATCCATCTAACAATGAACACCCCCTGAAGACGTCGAGAGATCCCAAAACTCTGTAGAAAACACCCTATATCAGAAATTAATCAGATGAGTACATTACTTAAGGAATTAAAAATTCTCACATCATTATTTTGACACTTTTGCCCCGAAATATGAGCGATTGAAAAGTTAAATAAATAAATTGAAAAATTTTAAACTTTGATAATTAAAATAGGAGAAAAAGATAGTTGGATGATAAACGAAGACGATTATTAAAGAAATATATTGGGTCTTTAACTATAAAAAAGTGTTATTTTATAAATAAAAAAATCTATATTCAAATGATTACATCTACTTAAAATATATAAGCATTATTTGTAATTAAAAAAAATATTCAAATAAACACTACTTTTATAACCACTCTGTCCGTAGGACACAAGTTTTTTTTAGTACCAATAAACAAAGTTGGGCCCACGTTTATGTATTTTTACACAAACAATAAAATTTATTTTTGAAACAAACAAAAAGTTTTATTTTTATCATTCTAAAAACCTTCATAAAAATAAATTAAATATTCAAAATTCTTCACCATACACCTTCTTAGATATCAAAATTCACTATTATTGTTTTTTTAAATAATCTAAAGCAATTATCACGAAAATCATTTGATGGATTCTACTCCTTTATTCTTAAATTTATTTTAAAGTTTTATAATGATTTGAATAATTCAATCAATTGAATAGAAAAGTGGGTCCTATCCTACGAGTGCTGACTCAGAGCGTGGGCCAATTATTTGTGGGATAATAATAGGAGAAGTGATCCAAGGAATGATGAGTAGATGGGCATGTGTGCATGGCCCCAACTATCCCTTTCATCGTATTAATCATCAAAGCAAGCAATTACGTACACAATTGTTTATTTTATTTAGAATTCTGTACGTATTTATTTGTATATCTGCACGAATCATAAAATAATAATACTATTTACGTTCATGTCTAATTCATTATTAAACACTTTTTTTATAAATTGTCTAATATTAACAAACTTATATCATAGTTATCAAAATTTGTAAAATATTTTTAAAATTTGACAATATATTTGCTGTTGTCAAAATTATATTTAAGAATTATCTAAAATTATTCAAATGCTACTAATAAAAAATTCCATTAAAAGTTGGAAAAAAGTTATATCAAAATCTAACTGAATATTTAAAAGGATAGCACAATTAAAGGAAAAGAAAAAGGTGCCATTATTATTTGATTTATATAAAATAAAATTTAAATAACACAGCTATTATGTGACAAGACATGGGTCACTACAATGTGTTACGTATCATGCACTAATGTAAGCTTCATCAACTTGTGACCGTACGCACCCAAAGGTAAGGTGATATCATATAACTAAATCAAACTCACTCCCCCCACCACCACCAATAAATTTGCACTTTATCAAGGTCATATGATTTTTTTTTAATATAAATCTGGAATAAATAAAGATAATATTTGCTTAAAGATTTTCAATCATTTGATGATGAATATTTTTACATTTGCATGTGGTATTCAAGCTCGAGATCTCAAAAATAATAACAAATTTTTTAATTACTGAGATTGTTTGATTCGTGTAGGCAGGGACAAACGCATGAATTTATGTCAGGGGGTGCGAACTTAATAAATTATATTAACAATGTGGGGTGAGAAATTAGATAATTCACATAAAATATAAGGAAAATACTTAAAATATAAGAGGTTTTAAAATTTTTAAGCGGTGCGACTGCATCTCAACACCCCTCAGTCCATCCTTACATGCAGTATATATAATAATTTTAAGGGTAAACTACACCAATGGTCACTGATGTCTGGGTAAGTTTTCTTTTTCACCACTAATGTTTAAAAAGTTACAAATTGGTTATTAACGTTATCGTTTTTCACAAAATGGTCACTGACCGTTAACAACCGTTAGGAGCCGTCACGAAAAACACACGTGGAACATTAGATGCTTACCAGGATGGTTTGATTTCCACAGTGGAGAACCTCACTTCTCTCGTTGACCAGTGTTTTACCAAAAATTTAGCCAAAAATAATTAAACATAAAATGAGCGGGGAAAATAAAGGGGATCCATCAGATTCTATTTTGATTCCATTCTTCACTTCCTCCTTCACGAATGAAGCAGTTTTATAGAGTTGCAGAAGGTGTTTGAGAAGACCATAAACCGGAAACGTGAGGAAACAAAGAGAAGAAACATAGAAAGCGATTAAGAGAAAATAACGAGCAACACTTGGATATAAGAGGGTTTGAGGAAATTTTTAGGGTTGAAAGTGAAGATGGTTCTGACATGGAGGCTACGGCAAAAAGGGGACAACGTCATGCTTTACGGTAAGCTGCATTTTCAGTTTGAGAGAAAATGGATTAACCTAGAATTTTACCAGAAAATTGAATGGTTTTTTTTTAAATAATGTCGATTATTTTGTTTTATATTACTCTTGATTCTTGATTTTTGACAACTGTACTGATTTTGTGTTGACATAAAATGTATGTGGTTTATGTTGAAATAATGTTGATTTTTTGTTAACAACTTTACTTGCATTGATTTTGTGTTGACATAAAATGTATGTGGTTTATGTTGAAATAATGTTGATTTTCTGTTAACAACTTTACTTGCAATGTTTTCTATTTTCTTTTGACAGAAAATGTATGTTGTTTATGTTGAAGTAATGTTGATTTTCTGTTGACAACTTTACAACTAGACTTGCAATATTTTCTGTTTATATGACCACTTTTCATGTTTATATGATATGTTATACAACTTTACAACTCTACTGGCAATGTTTTATGTTATATGTTATATGATTTCTGTCCAACATAAAGTATATGTACTTTATGCTATATGCTATTTTATTGATATGATCACTTTATATCCACTTTTCATGCTATTTTTTTGTTATATGCTTTATGTTGTAAAGGTTTTGACATGTGGGATATGTTGAATGTTGAAATTTCTGAAATATGTGGGATATATTGACTTTGTGGTTTTAACATGTTTGTATGTTGAATGTTTTATATTGTTGTAGACCATGCAATTTAATAATATTTTATGAATGTTGTAATGTTGTGGTCCCTATATGTTTGAAAAATAATGGTTAATATTGTGTTCTTGTGGACCACAAGGATTTGATAAATTATGTTGACTTTATGACTGTTTATGTGTATATGTGTGATATGCTTGTAACTATAAATATTTTGAATATTGTATTGTTGCGGGCCATATATGTTTGCATGTTGAATATTGTAATAATATTGGATCATATGTTAATATGATAAAGTGTATATATGTGTTATGGGTCCTACTATGCTGAATATCAATTCAAAAATCTTGTTACAGGTCGTGAAGATGAAAATTTTTCTGTTGTGTGTCACTACGGTGGATAATTTGTACATTCACCTAGAATGAAGTTCACTGGTAACAAGATTGCTTATTTTGACTTGTGTGATTATGACACAATCTCTTTGCTTGATTTTTGTGAAATGATGGAGCAAATATTAGTCCTTACTCCTTTACAATTATTCTGGTTACTGCCAAATGCAAAATTAACTGAGTCTTCCATCATGTCTTTAGGAATTGATTCTGGTGTAATGAAAATGGTACAGAGTTTACCTAGAAATATATATATTCACATCTATGCACAAGTTAAGGGTATAACTGAAAGTGGTTGTTATGAAAGTGGTGGTGTAGAAGTTGATAATGCTGAAAGTGGTGATGTAGAAATGGATAATGCTGAAAGTGGTGTTGCAGAAATGGATACTGCTAAAATGGGTAGTGTAGAAAGGGACAATGCTGAAATGGGTAGTGTTGAAAGGGACAATGCTGAAAGTGGTGGTGTAGAAATGGATAGTGCTGAAAGTGATGGTGTAGAAATGGATAATGCTAAAATGGGTAGCGTAAAAAGGGACAATGTTGAAATGGGTAGTGTAGAAAGGGACAATGCTAAAATGGGTAGTGTTGAAAGGGACAATGTTGAAAGTGTTAGTGTAGAAATGGATAATGCTTAAATGAGTAATGTTGAAAGTGACAATGCGAAAGACAAGTCTAGTAATGAAGGTGTTAGAGGGACAAAAGCTGATTTTGAAGAAGTAGTGGTAGAAGAAGAAAATAATGGATCTAATGAATCAGATTCTGATTTTCAGGAAACTGATGGTGAAAATTCTTTTGATGATGAGGAGAGTTTACCTAGTATGGTAGAGGAGGATGTGATAAATATTTTAGGGGACATGGGTAGGCACGAGTTTAACAATAGATCTGATGAAATGTTTGACTCTAGTCCTGTTAATTCAAGGGAATTATACAGTGACAGAGATTCTGACTCAGATGCCCGTTCTATCTTCCATGAGTTCAACAAAGAGACTGATATGGAGAAACCTAAATTTCAAAAGGGTATGATGTTTTGTAGTAAAGAGACTTTAAAAGAGGCAATTAGGCAATATGGGATGGTGAATAGAACAACTGTCTTGTTTAAGGTTAATGACAACAAGAGATTACAAGTAATTTGTAGGGAGGGTTGTCCATGGAAATTATGGGCTTCCCCATTGCATTCATATGATTCTGATTCAAACACTTGGTAGATTAAGACTTACGAGTCTGAACACACTTGTGCTAAGTTGTTGAAAAATAAGAATGTCAGTTATAGGTTCATCGGGATGAAATATATTCAGAAATTCATGTCTGATATGAATTATTCTTTGACTTCCCTCAAACAAGATGTGATGACTGACTATGGCACAGTTTGTTATTTAACTAAATGTGGAAGGGCTAGAGAGCATGCCTTAGAAATGATTCAAGGTAAATTGAAAGAACAATATGGAAAGATCTATGAATATTTACTTGAATTAAGGAATACAAATGTTGGAACTACAACTATTTGCAAACTAGATAATAGACTATTTCAAAGAATGTATGTTTGTCTTCAATCTTGCAAAGAGGGGTTCAAAGCAGGTTGTAGAAGGATTATCAACCTTGATGGATGCTTGGTTACTTACTAGCAGCAGTTGGTACCGATGCCAATGGTAGAATCTATCCCATAGCATATGCTGTTGTGGAGAGTGAGAATCAGTATTCATGGTTATGGTTTCTGGAAATTCTTGGAAGAGACTTGGACATTGACAACTCATATGGATGGTGTTTTATGTCTGATAGACAAAAGGTTATGTTCTTAACTTTTGCATTTATTATAAATTAGTAAGCCTATTATCATAATTATTTATTAAGTTATCATTGTAGGTACTTGTTGAAGCTGTGGCAGAGCTATTCCCTAATGCTGAAGCCAGGAATTGTGTAAGGCATATTTATGCCAACTTAAAAAAAGATCACAAAGGAAAAGCTCTTAAGGATGCACTTTGGAGAGCTGCTAGAGCAACTTATGGTAGAGAATTCCAAGATGTCATAACAGAATTGAAGACTTTGTCTAATGATGCATTTGAGTGGCTGAAACATCTTAACCCTCAACAGTGGTCCAAAGCACACTTCTCCACCACTACTAAATCTGACATGCTTCTCAATAACCTTTGTGAATGTTTTAACAAGGTAATCTTATTATAATATTATTTATTTATATATATATTATTTTTCTATAACTCTTAACAAATTATATATATTGTGCAGATCATTTTGGAAGCTAGAGACAAGCCCATCCTTACTATGATGGAGCTAATTAGAACCAAAATTATAAGAAGAATTGTTTGCAGATATGAAGCAGCTGAAAATATTAATGGGTCATTATGTCCAAATATTCAGAAGAAGTTGAACATTGTAATTGATCAAGCAACTAGGTAACTCTTTTCAAATTTAATATTTCGTTGAGACATGCTGACATATGCTATCAAATATGTTAAGATATGTTGTTGAAATATGTTGAGATATGTTGAGAACATTTGAGATCTGCAGACCATTATGAATGTTTAAATATTCTGTTGAACTATGTTGTTTTTATTGATATATACAGGTGTTGGGCTACACATGCTGGAGGGTTGAAATATCAGGTTGAATGTGGTCCAGGAAACCAACATGTGGTGGACATGGGCTCCCACTCTTGTTCTTGTAGAAAATGGGACCTGACAGGCATCCCATGTATCCATGCAGTAGCAGTCATACAACTGCACAATGATCGACCTGAACCTTATGTTCATACATGCTACCACAAATCCACATAGCTTGCAATATATTCTAATTTCATTTATCCTGTCAATGGTGAACTACTCAACTATTTACATATACCTAAATAATTTATGTCATGCTAATTTTCTAAATTCTTTCTTCTTTGTTAATAGGTGCTAAGCAATGGAATCCTATCACTGAAATGGAGCCTATACTGCCTCCAGAATTGAGAAGACCGCCTGGAAGGCCAACCAAAAAAAGAGAAAGGAAGCTGATGAAAGAAATAAGAATGGACCTAAATTAAGCAAGAAAGGTTTGATGGGAAACTGCTCTAAGTGTGGTAAACCTGGCCACAATAAGAGGACCTGTAGAGGAGAAGTTGGCGGTAACAGGAGTCTAAACCAACATGAATCAGGATCCAACCAACCACATGCACCTGACCAGCCATCCCAACACTCAACTCCAATGCAACGACAAGCTCGAACCATCCAACCTACAAGGCAGCAAGTATTAAGGCCAAAATTACCTACAATGAGACCACTTAATCCACCTACAACAGTCCGTTGGATGATCGCACCATCTATAACAGACCATGCAATGCCTGGCAGTCAAGAATCTTTTGTTTCTAACCCTCACAATCAAGATTTGCACACAACATCAAAAGAATGAAATGGGTAGTGTTGATGGAACTTTTTGTGTAGTTTACCTAGGAACTTGACTTACTTTGTCATATACCTGCTTCTGCTTGATTGGCTTTGATGCATAGCCATTCTTTTTGTAAAGTTTACTTATGAACTATCCATATTTTGACATGAATTAAGCTTTAGGCTTAATGTCATATTGAATTAGAGCAGGTTTGACAAATTATTGTTCTTACTTGTATTTTGACTTGTATCAGTTTACTGATAATGAAATACATCATATTTTGGCATTTCTTTGTAATATTCATTTTTTAATTATTCTTGCAGTTCAATGCAAAATGAAGAAAAATTAAATGCACAATGCAAAAAATCAAAGTTTATAGACATACAAATGAAGAAAAACCATTGCAAAATAATAGAACCATAAGAATTAATCTGGAAACACATACAAACTTCCATTACAAAAACTTCCATTACGAAGCTTTTAATCCACCATTCAAATAACATCATTTTCATTTACTAACCCAAAGCTTATAGACACATAAAATCAACATAACAAGCCAAAAAATCCTCTCATTTCTCCTTTCCCTTTCGACTTTTCTTAATTTCTTCAACAACCCTAAGCAAACAAATCTTGCCCGAGGCACCATGGGAGATCCATCCAAACAAAAAAAATGACATTTTGTACTCATCTTTTTCCCATAGTTTCGACAACCAAAAAACCTCCTCCCACAATTTTCATTCGTCCAAGCCGTCACCACCTTAGCTGGTTGTCCACAATTACAAAGAGGAACTTCAATGGAGTCTTTCGTCTTCACCTTAGCTAGCTTTTATCTTGGGAATGATTTGAGAAAAATTTCAACAAAGAAAAATATGAAGGAAAAGAGGTAGATTACGGTTAGGGATTGGTTTTATTTAAAGGGGAGAAGAAAATGAACGTTAGAGTACTTCTCTCTTCCACCATGGCATTCCAGGTAAGCATCTAACGTTCCATGTGTGTTTTCCATGACGGCTCCTAACGGCTGTTAACGGCCAGTGATCATTTTGTGACAAACGATAACGTTAGTAACCAATTTGTAACTTTTTAAACATTAGTGGTGAAAACGAAAACTTACCCAAACATCAGCGACCATTGGCGTAGTTTACCCTAATTTTAATTATAATTATTTACATATATTTTAACATTTTTAGAGAATTGACATCAATATAAATCAATATAGGAGCCGTAACCTTAATGCTGCTGAACATCGTATATAAGTGGTAGTAAATTTCTTTTGAATTTTGGAGTCATAATTGATATAAAGAAAATTATTTTAATATTAAATCAGTTCGAATAAAACCATTCTCAAACAGTAAAATATACAAAGACACTTGTAATTTATATTAAAGTGTTCCAAAATTAAATGTGAATTAAGAAATTTATTTTTGGAAGATTACTAGACAAATTGGAAGCGAAATTGTTAGAAGCTTCAATTATTTGTCAAGTATGCAATGTATTTAGCCTAAAAGTTTGAGATAAATTTGAAAGATTCTTATATGAATTGAAAAATGAAAATTTGATATTAAGCTTCATTTTATTTAATATATATTAATATTAATATAAATATTGTTTAATAATTTAATCAAAAATTTCAAAATCATAACAATGAACATATTCTAGTTATAGTAAAAAAAAATTGCGAAATCAATTCAGGCTTGGAGTATTATAAAGGTTATGGACATTGATATTAATACAAACACTTTTCAGTTTCCAAAATTTTCTTCATGCTGCAATATATATATATATATATATATAGGGGTGGATGCACTAAACCACCTAGGGGTCAAATGCATCCCATTATTTAGAAAAAAAAAATGAAATTTAATATAATATGTTAAAAAAATGGAAAAAATAAAAAAAAAAATTGTACCCATTATTTTTAAGAAAAGTAAATTAAAATTTTAGATTCCATTTATAAATTTTTGGATCCGCCGCTGTATATATATATATTTTACCGTTCGCTTCGTGTCACCACGATAACTTAATTTTCTTCAAATATATAATATCACTAACCTTATCAGCTCCATAAATTTCTTACCTTGACAGCCACGTCACTTTCAATGCAGACATAGGTGGCATGATTCCAAGTGTCGGATGATCCATTCCCCTCGGCTAACATGGCATTCAGTTTTAGTAGATCTAAGAAGAAGTGGTCCTATGGAGAAATAATCCGAAATCTATATTTATTCAATATCTTCTTGAATGTTAACTTATTATAACTCGTCAATATGACCATTAAATTTTTAACTACAAGTATATAAATGAAACCTAAACTAAATGTTTGATATGATTTAAAAATAAATAAATTTCAGGTCAAATAACAATAATCCCATTTAATTCGTGCATATAAACTTTTAAAGTTGAGTCTACTATTAAGTATTATGTTAATTAGGAAATAGCTATATCGAAAAGCGTCCAGCCAAATTAGGTTTCTTCATTAATTGGAATTTCTTTCGAACATGCCATCTTAAATTTACTTAATTTCATACCGCTAGTTTTATTTGATTTTTGAAAAGTCTCATTTTTAAAATCAAAAGGGAAAGAATCGGGCAAAGATGATTTCTCATCTCCAATCGGAAGGAACTCAATGCCTCAACATCAGTAGACATCCCAAACAAACTATTGAACAAAAATAAATAAATAAAAAGTTTGAGATCTAAATTCTTAGTTGTGTACAGCCAAAAATTGTTCCTCGGCACTTTGTCATCGGAGCTGCCTGACGCCACATAGGTCTATCACCCACAACTGTCAATATATCAACATCAGACATCGGTTGGATATCCCAATTAAATCGATCAGGGCCAATTACCCCTCCAATCACGTATATTTCATCTCCTAGTCCTGTCATTGCAAATCCGATTCTCCTACGAAACTCCGAAGATGATGTCACGACCTTTCTCACTTCCTTTACCTGCTTGAAAATAAGTCCATGACTCATGACGTAGAGTGCTTCCTGTACAACTGCCATTGGACCCTGGAGCCAACCGTAATCCTCCACTGTCCACCCAGTACCAACATTGTCCAGAACTTGAACTTTAGATAACCCCTTGTGCAATACATGCACCTTTCCTCCTATAACTAACCCTGTGCATGCCGAATTGTGGGTGCGGTGGAGATCGGGTATTGGAATCCAGACATCCTTCTCAGGATCATACATTTCTGCTTGAGATATAGATTTTCTGCAGCTGGTGAAACCACCAGCCACGATGATCTTTCCCTTCAAAACACAACATGCAAACATTGCTCGGGGTAAGATCATGGATGCACGTTGAGCCCACCGGCGCACTACAGGGTCATAGGACCAGACTTCATCGGTTGCAAAACTCCCGTCTTGATCACCGGTTAATGGGTCAACATCATCACTTCCACCACCAAGCACAAACAGCTTCCCACCAGTAGAGACCACACCAAAGTAAGCAAGGTGCCCGACCTTTGAGGGAAGCACAGGAAGAGTAATCCAAATGTCTCGTAAAGGATCATGCATCTGCCATAAATTTTCTGGATCAAAGGCACACACGCACATAAGCTCCTCTGCTGAGCCAATTTCCTGCCGAGCTTTAAACAGCTCCGGGCTACGAATGGCAGCTCTCCAGGAACGGGAAACAAGCTCCAACTTAGGATAAAGGTAGAAGGGAACCCGTGCTAGGCACCTAAGGGCAACAGCATCCGGAAGACCTTCAATTAATCCAGACATACTAACCAAGATTTCATTGATTTCAATGACTCTTCACTGACAAACTGTTGTTATGTCAATCACAGCAGTGGAACATGCAATCTGAAAGAGAAGATATGGACTTGTAGGTAAAAACCAAATCAGCAGTTATAAAACATAGCTCACAAACAAAACATTGAACTGCTTTCCTTATGTTAAATAAAAAAAAACTAGCTCCATTTCATTTGTTTTCTTTATAGCAATGAAAACTAATTATCAAGGGGCATTGGAAACAGCATGGCTAAGGATAGTTTATTGGTAAATTTTTTTCTATCAATAGTTCAATCGCAAGAAATCATCTCATTAACAATTTTCAAGTGCCTGAAGAAGCAAAAGGACTTGGTGGTTTAAGAAGGGAAGGACAAACCAACTGATAAACCACAACACAAACGGGCTACGATGGGAATTGTCTGCACATAAACTAGTTACTAATATGATCAAATAGAATGTGCTCAACTTCTAAGATTCCATTTTCCATGTTTGTGACTGCTGCATTTGCAACAAGCAAATAAGAAACGAATAGGTTCAGAAGACATTCTAATTACCATGCTTTTCATCAAACAAAACAAATCAGAAACGACAGTAAGATACCATCAATTAAGTTACTTTACGGGAAAAATAGGAGCTCTATTTATCAGATGTCTATTCATGGACCAAAAAATTCTAGTTCTGAATAATAGCTCCAGAAGAATTAAATGTTATATTTTTTATCACTTAAACTTAAGTTTTATTAGTATTAGATGATATAATTCGACACTTGATATATAAAATGCTAGGTGTATGTTAGATTGTTAGATGAAATGTTTACGAGTATAGTAATTTATGTATTTTTATAATTTAATTACAATTAAATAGTTGATGAATTTAATGTTCATTAGGTTGTTAGATGAGCTAAACTACTAAATTTAGTGATTTACTAGTTATTTTATCTTTATAAAAATACTAGTACTTGTTATGAAAACTAGAAAATATGCTTCTAGAATTCTTATTCCGTACTACAATTACAATATATTGTATTTTTCTAAGTTTGTGTTTCTATTTTAACCAAGGAAATATTCTAGAAAAAACATAGATTGGAGCAATTAAATTCAACTAAAAGCATTCATAAAAAAAATCTAACAATATTTCAAAGTGAAATCATGTAAAATTTATTTAAAATTTCTACACATAGATCTAAAATTCCATGCGAAAATTTCGATTTACAGTACTAATTTTTTGGCCTACAGACGAATTTTCTGACTCTGCCCTGAATAAAAAGCACATTTACAAGCAAACGTGACAGCATAATATATTTCATTGCCCCTAATCGATTGAATTTCAGCATC
Source organism: Hibiscus syriacus (assembly GCF_006381635.1). Classification (NCBI taxonomy): domain Eukaryota; kingdom Viridiplantae; phylum Streptophyta; class Magnoliopsida; order Malvales; family Malvaceae; genus Hibiscus; species Hibiscus syriacus. The sequence goes on along the minus strand of NW_024062891.1, from coordinate 282,869 downwards.
AAAGACACACTTGATTCACTTGATCAACTTGTTAATCCAAAACCCAGAACGAGATGATAAACCAGAGAAATTCGTGAAATTGAGAACAAAACCCTAAAATTTCAGCTCAAGAAAATTAATATTTATCTTGAAAACAACCACCGTTCATTCATCTTCACATCAAACCAGATTCTAACTCACCATTAAAGGAAAAAAGGTATTGAATAATTCCAAAATCAAATCAAGATTCTGTACTATAGGGAAAAAAAGGTTCAAATTTTAAAGCTCCTGAAATGAACAAGAGAAACGATTCCTTACCTGAAAGCCAAGACTCGGAAAAGAAAAAAAAAATTGAGCTCCGATGTTTGCCTGCGGAGAGATAATATTCGAGATAGAAGGAGATACAGCCAGAGACTTTTCACAGCTAAGGAAACGCCGAAGTTACAAAAACAAATGATTTTTTTATCTGAAATATTAAATCAATCTTACTTATTTATAAATTAATTTAATTTACATGACCAAAATAAAATTTTGGTTTTTTTTTCTAATTTGGTTATTTGATTGAGCATTACAAAGACTTTATTTGGTAAGGGAAAAAAATAAAATTATTAGTTCATGTCTCCATGAATTATAGTAAATAAGATAATTATGTATTGTAGTAAAATTTTAAAATCAAATATATTTAATTTACTTTATCGAATAATGTATAAAATGATAAAAAGGATATATTTGTTTTTCAATTTATGGACATTTTAAAATCTAAAACAAAAGGAGCATAAGGCGTGTGGAAAAGTGGAGTGGATATTCCACGCGGGATGCCGTTTGATTTGCTCCAGTCTTCCTTGACACGTAAAATGAGGATTATATTTATATTATTATATAAAGTTGAAATTTCCTAAAGAAAGTAATTAGAAGTAAAATAAATAGTTGGGCACGGCATCATCAAATTTATGACAATGCCACATTTACTGTTTGATGTACATTTTACCACTACTCATAAATGTGCACCACCAATGACTACTTAGGTATAGGTATCAACATTACGATTTTTATAAAAGAAATCAAATTATTTGTTTTTAAATTGATTTAAATAAATATTTTAAATTTTTATGTAATTAGTTTTTATAAACATTAGGAATAAGTAGATTCTTAATTTCGATAGTAATTTTCATATGAGTCTTAATTGAGACTGATTTGTAACGTATAAACATATATTTACATGTGTTGGTTCGTTTTTAATTATCTTGTGTAAGGTCGTAGATATTAACATAATTAAGATTAATATGTTCAAACACTTGATTGTGTGAGGCATGTGACATATTTGAGAATAAATATAATTCCTCTAGGTACTCTAAATTTAAAAAGGTAGGAATGATCTAATAAAGATAAAACTGTGAAAATCTACAATGATTCTTTTGTTGTAATGAAAAAACACAAAAAGACTCTCAAATTTTATGTTCTGCAATATTCAATTGTTTTAGACAAGGTAATTGTTATTTCTTTTTTTATGTTGGGTGATGACGTTAATAGTAAAGATGTCTTAACTAAAATAAGCAAAAAATTGTTTATAAAAAGTCTAATTCGTCAAAAGAATAAATAACGAGAAAGATAAAATTATCACTGATAATCGAGATTGTGTTATGCATGATATTACTAGTGATGATACAATTATGAATAAAATTGACACTTATGATTGATGAGCTTATGATGTGAAGAGTAAGTTATTGCGTACGTCAACACTTGAACATAGTTTAGATCCAGTTGACAATCATTGTTGATTAATACCTTTTAAGTAGTTTCGTAGAAGATGTGAAAAATTTATTCGTCCAGAGGAATAGTTTATTTTGAACTCATTGTATTTTTAGAATTCGCATCAATATGAAAACTTGTTAATGTTTGACCTGAATTCTATTTTGATATTATTGTACTTCTTATATTTGTTTTTTCGAAAGTAAAAAACTTAAATTTATTAGATATTTAATTATGCAAGTATTTTCACAGTAAATAATAGGATCGTAATACTCTTATATTCTTATATTAGCGTTAGATTACATACATACTTTAATGGTAAGTATTATTGATGCATGTTTCGCAGTTTTTTGTTTAGGGTTTAACTTTTATTACGAATCAAATTATATTTATATTTCTTATTATTAGGAAGGTTTTTTTAAGTAGTTGCATTTGTTTTGGCTGCTGCATCAGATGGGAGCTTTAGTTAAGCAAATAGTTTGAAATAACAAAATGGTTCCTCTAATAATTTATGATTAAATACCATTCGAATAAAATAATGCAATTAACAATTTTATTGAAAATAAAAATCATGTCAAATAAATAAATAAAAACAATCATCATTAATTTTGTAACGGACAACGATTTCACAGTTAAAGTTCCTTAACATGCGGATCACAACATAAAATAAAATATTGTGTGCATCTATAAATACTTCGTCACATCAACACATTTCATAAAATACACTGAAAGATATATAAATAAAATGAAGGAGAAGAGAGAGAAATGAGCAACAAATTTGTGATAGTATTTTTGGTGGTGAGCATTGTAGTGGGAGTAGCAATGTGTGTGAGGGCCGAGAAAGGAGAAGAAGGAAAAAGAGATGAGAAAGGAGAAGAAGAAGGAAAAAGAGATGAAAAAGGAGATGATGAAAAAAAAAAGGAAGAAGGATTATTGGATAAATGTATCAAGGAAGGTGAGGAAGAACGCAAAAAAAAAGAAGGGAGTAGCGACTAGCGAGGCGATTTGTGATATGAAGTGTGATGCCAAGTGCGGGGCCAAGGCGGTTCAAAACGCCTTCAAAACATAACTCACATGTCCCACGCTATTATGTGTCCTACTTACTGTTGTCATATGGTCAACTAAATAAAAATTTAATCCTTTTTCTTTAAAATAAATTTAGGTCAGGGATGACTTTCCCAATCCAGGGTCAAGATATACTTAAGACATAATTGTGATTTACATAGAAACTTACATATTACCTATCAAGAGTGACGGTAGTAGGAATTTACAACTAATCTTACATGATCATTCTTAAATTTTAGGTACATGTATGCCCGTTTTTTTGTGACAAAATATCTTCTTCATTTTATAAAGATGGGTCAGGTCTCTATTTTTTAATTATTTTATTATTAATAATTTTTCAATTTTATACCGTATGCCAAGTTAATAATTTGAGTTATCGAAAACCATAAAATAATTGTTAATTTTAAGTAAAAATCAACATCAGAGATTAATAAGATTTGTATAATAATAAATTAAATCTTCAATATTTTATTATTTTAAATTGATCTAAATTTTTAAAAATAAGTTTTAATGTGTAACTATTGTACGAATTAAAGATCGAGTGACTTTAATGGTAAAATAGTATCATTCTTCTTAGATATTTTAAGTTCAACCAGTCATATCTACATTATACGTATACATTATTAATGACTAAAGCTGATTTTGATTAGATACTACATTTTAATCACCTTATAACATTAAAAAGAATATTGTACCAATTTGAATTTAATTTTGAAAAAAAAAATCAGAGGGACCGTAACAACAAAATTAAGCTTCAAAAAAGGCGACGATTGATTATTTTTTACTTATCCAAAAAACAATTAAGCTTCAAAAATAGGCAAGCTAATTAAAACAAACGTCAATAAAAGTTGGTAAAGTTCAAGAATGGATCGAGTGAGATAAATAGCATTCATCCCCTAAAATTTTCATTTTTTTATATTTTAGATCTTTTTACGTATATTATAGTGATAGTTTACTATTATTTCTTAAAATCTTATAAATTTATTTTCATCTAAAAATTTATAAATTCGTTCTTTTAATATAAAATTTTAACATTAAATTTTACATACAGTGGATTAAATATGAAAATGCAGTTGGGGGTTTAAAAGACATAACTTTTAAAGATTTATACGCTAATAAAGCAAAACATCTTATCATCATTTCGACCCAATATATATTTTTAATCTTTAATTTTAAATATTTAAAATTTTATCATAATTTAAATTAATTTTTAATATGTTTGATTTAAAATTTTGATCATTTAGACAAAAATATGACATTAGTTAATTTTACTAAAAAAATAAAATTTTCATCTTATTTTATATTTTTTTAATTTGATCCATATAATATAATTAATATTATTAATTTCAATAAACTCGCAATTACATTTTAAAGGAACAATTGGTTATTAATAATAATATAAATTTAATTATTTTGTCTCTCGTAAATTTTTTCATAAAAAATATTTACAAATATTATTAAATAAAATTAACAAATTCCTATTATATCGCAACATTTATGACCAAGAGATTATATAGAGTCCAGTGATATGGAAGAACCAAGTGTAAAAATAAAAACAAAAACTGGAGCTTAAATATTCTGGAATGTGCGGTCTCACACCGTGGTTTTACAATACCAACCAACCTTTTTTTTTTTGTTAATTTTGAAAATTACGAATTTAAGTATTTTACAATTTACAACGCCAAATAAAACCAGAAAGGCGGTGGGAAGGAGGCCGAGTTGGGTTGGTTTTTAAATTAGGGCAATTAATCAGGTAAATGGGCCAAGGTGTTTTGTTCAGTTGAACTTAAATGGTAGGTACGAGGCTTATTGGGCCATAATTTGACATCTGCAGTCGGTTTCAGAGCGAAGAAGATGATGTTTCGCCACCATTTACACCTACAACTGTCATGTGCTTCCAACGCGTCCCGTTTGATTAATTTCTGGTTACTGATGAGTTGTTAACCGAGCAACAACATTGTGTCCAAAACACACAGCTAAACATGGCATCACTTCAATCTAATCGATGCTTAATTGGGAACTGCACGCATTTAATTTTAATATCACGAATCATTTTACATTCTTTTCTGAAAGGGATCTGCTTAGTTACCGTCTTGGAATTTCAGCTTTTGCTCCCTGCATGCAACAGCAATAGTTTCACTTGTCTCATACTGTAATCTTATCAGGAAAGTAAAAAGACGTTATCTCTACGCAACTGGTGCTTCATTAAAGACATTTTTGATGAGGTTAAGTCCTCCAAATGATGTATGGATCAAGAGCAGTATTACTGAAAAGATGAATCTGTTTTCGGTACTATTATTGTACCATTTTCCCAGGTAGGATTGGACAAATTGAATCTCCCTAGGGAGTCAACATGACAAAAGACTGAGCTCCACGGTGTTATGTTGTTTTCAAGCTCAAACTTTGGCTCATATAGCCTTTACGTACACACAACTAACGGTTAAATGCAAAGCGTGAATTACATGTCCATTAATTTGGTTGGTTTATATACATTAATTCCCGGACAAAATTATTCAAATTTGCGTCATTATTTCAACCTCTTGAATTCCCCCAACAGTACGGTCCCCAGAGAAATAGAGTTCCCTTTCTTGAGATTCCCAACCTTCAGTGGCCGGAGTCACGTCTTCATCAGGTCCCAGGGGAAAGCAGAGATACCACTACTGGAAGACTCAAAGATGTACCTTTTCCATTTGCTTTGTGTGCATCTTCCCAGGTTTACATCACTGCCTTGTAGTGTTTGATCTTTATCTCCAAACTAATTTAATTATTTTTTTTATGAATTCAACTATTGTGAGAGTTTATTTATTTTTTATAGGAATTATATTCCAATGTTTTAAATATAATGATAAAAGAGGTCTGTTTTGATAATTAATTCTCAACGAAATTATTTAGGTAAAAGTTCAGTGTTCATCCCCCAGTTCTACACACACTCGCTTGACTGTTGACTGTCTTTACTTTTCTTTTTGCTGCTTCTTCATGTCATCACACATATACTTTAAAGGCGGATTGTTAACTTTGTTAAACAGAAACCAAAGTGCCATTTTTCAGGTATCGGCCGTGCATGCATGCAGCCCCCCATCCTCACTTTGATTTCCTGTCTCCTCCTTTTGCTGCTATGAACATTAACCAAAAGTTAAAGGTTCAATCAATTTTGAATTATATCCTGCTTTAACTTTTGAACCCAGAATGGGAGCAAAGTATGTAATTCAAATTTTGCTCTATATAACCTAAAGGAAAGCCTTGAAATTAACCTAATTTCTAGGATATCACTATATCACACCATACGGCTCAGCATCTATCTTTCACTTTTGTCGAGGTTGGGGAGTTTTTATGTTGGAATTTAAGGAACAGAGAGTTGTAAAAATAAGGAAAGCAAAGCAGGCAGGGCATGGGGAATTCCCGGGTCCCCCCTGCATGTTTTTCTTTAGCACCTAGTTTAGAGTTTAGACTCTTCTTGATGTTTCTCCACCGAGTTGATATCTTAGCTACCACATTCCGAATTCGCCTTAAAATAGATATTAATACATCATTGCCTATTGGAAAATGCATGGTCCCTTGTGGATTAAGTACGTAATTAGTTAAAATCCGAGTTTAATTATAACATCCTTGAAACATGACATTCAATCTAGTTACACTTTATTAGTAAAATGATTAGCTGCAACAGAAAAAAAGAAGGTTCACAGAAATCAAACACTTGTCTCTCTTTTTTCAAGTAGTGTTCCAGAACCTGACAATAAGGAGTTTCCAAATGATTTTGGACAGGAAGACAGTAACAACTTGTCTTATAAATTGTTACTGCTTGCTCATGGATGCCTTTCTGAAGCTGGAATTTTTTCAGTTTGGCAGCTGGGAATTTGGTTTGTAGTATGCTGTGAACTTCTGGAGTTGGAATTATTGAAGACTATACAATCTGTACCTGCTGCAAGTGGGAGAAGTCGTGTACAGAGTTACTAGAAGAATGAATTTAGGATAAGAAATTACATCCAAATTACCGAAAGGACGGACGGCCTTCCTCTGGTATGCGGCCAAAAGTACGTCGTTATCACCACCACGGTGCAGATTCCATAGGGCATTGGAGAGTCGAGTAACATGAGTCAAGTCAACAAACGAAAATCTACTGAACTTGAAATTGTTGTTGACATGAGACAATTGAGTGGTAACACAGTTGGTTCGAGTCTAGGAACAGATTCTGCTGATAAGGATGTGGCTGGATTGTCTGAAACAGTTCCACAAGAAATGATTGGTGCAAATGAAGATGTTATGCATGGAAATTCTGGTCATGTGGATCAGGATTTATCTGATCATGGTGAGTCTTCACTCGAAACTGCTGCTCGTGAAGATGTGCATGTAGGAGGTGCCACAGCTGAAGTTGTTGAGTCAGCAGATCTGAGGCATCCTGTGGCAGTAGTTGATCTTGTTGACAATGCTACCTCCTCGAGTGATGGCAATGGTGTTAGTGTGGTTAACCGCCATTCGATGATGACGAGGAGTAAGTGTGGTGTATTTAAGCCAAGGTGAATGTGCAGTCTTTTCTTTGGAGGGAAGAAGAAGAAGCTGGGAGAATGTTAAATGATGAAGTTGCTTAGCTGATTGGCACTATAATTAGTTGTGTAGTTAGCAAGTTGTTAGAATGGTGGTTAGTTGTTATGTTAGTTACCAAGCAGTTACTTGGTTATAAGCTGGCTGTAAACATTTGTATAAATAGCAGTATGCCTTTAGCTCAATAACAAGATAGAGTATTGGTTCATTGTATTGACCTCTTTTGTTAACATTCTCATACACCTGTAAAACGAAGTAACGAGTGATGGATAAGAAGAAGAATATGCAGCAGATATTCTCAAGGGAAAATACATGATTTACAGCAGCAGTACCCGACTGATCAAGGAGAGAAAAAATACATGTCCTTTCCGTTTCTCTGAAGGGTGTAGCATAGAATATGGATTGGTAGAGATTAACTCAAGAGAAGCTGAGTTCAGTGTATCTGTGTGATCTTGGCAACAATTCTTCAACCTCAATCCTGGCACTGGAACAACTTGAGTTTTTTCGCACTCGGCTATGGTTAATAGACTCGACCTCGGCTGAAAATTCACTATAAACAGGCCTATGATCCGAGAACTTTGACTCACCGCGGACATAAGATAACTGATAGAGGCCTCTTCCGTACCACAATATACGATCACACCTTCACAAATAACACCTTGCTTGCTTGTATTATCATTATTAGATCAAAATAAACTTCATGACTCCAATTTCCCCAATTGCTTAAAAGATGTACAAGGTAAATAGGGAGATTACCATGCTGGAGTTCTCTTCTCCCCGGTATATCGGTCTGAATTATTTGAATATTTGTATGTCGGAGGGAAACATATTCTTCCTTCACTCCATCCCCCAAAAACATGGCCTCGCCTCTGCTCTATCCGCAGCTGGAAAACCATCAATTTTGTCAGAGACTCATAGGAATGAAACTAAAAGCTGTACAAATGGACATGAAGATAAAGGATAAACATGCCTGGTCATTTACCAACAGTGCTTTCCAATCGCGCATCTCAACCAGAGCCTTTGCAAATTGGTATGGAAGAGCAACCCGATAATTCAAGTCCCCAAGCCATAAAATGCGACTATGTCAAGACATTCAAAACTTATTAGTCTATGCCAAATGCTAAGACTAAATGTCTGGAAAATAATGCAGTATCTTTATTGAACAAGCATTGCTTACTCGTGCTCTAGAATCGTTTGGGGAGAATTGTCTTCTCCCATTCCATGAACCCTGGGAAATCTCGTCTTTCTGAGGATCTCCATAACATCAGAGTTTCTTCGCAGCTCATCACCTTCCTTTTGCCCCGAGCTTAAATGGCTACAGATAAAGCAGAAGCTGGTTTGATGCAAACACATGCTAATAGAAATGGAACCCTGGAAAAAAAATCCGAAAAAATGAGTATGCCTCCTTGTTCCACGTTCAACATATACTCTCAAATCAGAGAAAGTTCCGTAGGTAAAAATGTACCTTGTTTCCGAGATAACCCATCAGTCCTCTGCCAACACAGGACACTTTCATGTTGTGCACATCATCTCTAAGATCGCTCTTCACCCACACTGTTAGAAATATTCCAACCATTTGCTTGCTGGCAACCAAACAGTACCTTGAATGCCCCATTTGCCTATTGCTTTCCTCCATGGGAAAAGATCCACCATAGGACGCAGGAGAATACGGCGAATACAGAATCTTACTTGGTGAATCCCCAAGTCCATTCTCATCATCAGAGGTAGAGGAACCCCATCTGAAATCAGGGTCATAGTCACTAGGTCTACGTCCAAAGATAACACGATCACAAACACTGAATCGACGATCAAGTGAGGGTTGTGACATCTCTGGGTCGTTATCCATTCTCATGCTACGACTCAAGGATTGAAATGATCGTCGGTGAAAGAAAGATGAAGCTTTCAGCCTTGTTGATCCCTCGAAGTCAGCATCCAGATCTACAAGTGGATCAGGTGTCGGTGAAGGTGTGTGGCAACCACCGCTGCTGCCGGGAAGACTGTTCAGAGTCTTCCGAATGAGAGCTAACCATTTTCTGGCTGGTCCATTGTCTTCAGTGCCCAAAACATTGCCAGCATTTAAAGGAACAATTTCTTGAAACCTAAAAGGCCAAATTAAAGAATCATAGAGGCTCCAGTTAAAATCATTAAACTTGTTTTTCCAAGAGATTTGAGATATAAAGAAATCCAGACTAGTTTCGCACACCCGAGAACATAAATATCAGCTGGAGGAGAGGTATGAAGCCAATCTTCGAGATTCAAATAACTGAGAGGAGATTTTCCAGCCACATTCCATGTAGCTACAAAAATCCTGAGCACATATGGAACAAAAAACAACCCTCTGAAAACCAAATTCCTATTCAACAAGACAACTCAAAACCAGAAATCAATTAAGAGTACAACACATACCTATAATTATGCACATCTCTAACTTGTGAGCCAACAAGATCAATCTTACTCAGTCGAACTCGACGAGAATACCTCTTGCTCAATCTCTCTAGCATTCGTCCATTCATGAAACTAATTAGAAAGATTTGCAGAGAAGAAAAATGTACCTGATTGAAACAATATCAAGTTCTCATTTTGGGTTCTAATTAAAATGTTGGAAGAATAGATAAATAAGATATGTGGTCCAAAGCAATCAACATATCGGGTTGATCTTGAATTGTTAACGGCATGTATTAAATCACTCACAAAAATGAAGACATTTTTCGGTTTCAGAAAAGAAATATCTTCTAGAAGAGAGTAAAAAGGATTTAAAAGCCAGTCAAATCACCTCCATAATCAATATCATCAGCATGAAAGTCCTCAGCTTTACTCTTGATATTCAACAACTTCTTGACCAATGTCTTAGGCCATGAAATCTTCATCAGAGAAAACACAGTTAAACATAAACAGCAATCTCATAGTTTACATAAAATGACAGAAGAATCAAATGAGTAATTGGCTTGTCTCTAAATGACCTTGTTCTTCTTGGAGTTCCCATCTCTCATTGTGCCACAGCTTTCATATAGCCTACCCAGATTTCTGAGCAGCAATGATTATGATTAAATGAAGTTGCTTCTTTTTCCCTCAACTATGACTTGATATTACCTTTTATAAAACATAAACAAAGACAACAAGAAAACATAAAAAAAAAAACAATCTTGAAAACAGTGCTTGAAGGTTTCCAGTTTTTAAGCTGAAATTAATGGAAGAAAAAATGGGGTAATTTTGAATGATGGAGAAAGAGATTGAAAACAAAGGCATTCCTCAGGTCCGGTGTTGCATCTGCATTACAGTTTTGTTTTTAAAAAAGGTGAAAGTGCAACTCAGGAATGCCGAGTTTGGGGTTGTTGGTAATGCTCAATTTGTAACAGACTTTTAATGGTTTTTAATTCTATGTTTAATAGAATTAAATTGTGATTTAGAAGTGACTATTTTACCCTCATTATTTAGCTTATAAATAGAGGGTAATTTCATTCACTTTGTGATAATCCCAAGCAATCATTTGCTTTGAAACACTCCTCTCTTTTGAGTGTTGTTTGAGTTGAGAGAAGAGCAATACCACCAAGTCCACTCCGGTTTCGGGTGTACGGAATTCGGAGCGACCGTGTTAACCTCGGGGGACGGTCCGCCTACTGCAGCGATTACACACATCGGGGCGAATTCGTTTCTAAGGCAGTGGTTAATACTACGACACGGTTAATCGGTTCTTTATTTATATATTTCAATATATATCTTTCTTGTCAGTGCTAATGCCTCGTTTTGCAGCAGTCTATTTTACCAACAATTTAGAAACGAATTTCTACTGCTGTTGAAAGAATACTTGTCATGATTGATCATCGTTACAAGGATCTTTAATCCGAATTCAGGTTTGATCTATCTTGTTTATGGAAGCAAAAATGTTTTTATATGTTTTACATGCCTACAAAATTGCTAAAGAAATATGTCGAGTTTAATCTTTAGTGCGAAGGCTATAAAACAGTGAGTAATTCTTTGCAATTTAAAAAAAAAATGCATGATATGCGTTAAAACCAAATGTTATGAGTTTTTTATATATTGAATAAAAGGCCAAATAGTTCGTCGGTTATTGCTTTTAAACGTCAACAATTAGCCCGAGTTTAGGTGGCGTTGGGGCTTTGGTAAGTTTTTTTTTTTGGTGAAATATTTAATATCATTATTAGTATGATTAAAACTTCTGTTTTAATGACTTTTAAAATTTTAAAGCCGTTGAAAATCTCTAAATGTTATTAATTGTCTTAACGTTTGAAATGATATTACTTATGGATTATAAATGGTATTGACGTTGAGATGAATTAATATTCAACGGATTTATAATCATAATTAAGACAGTTTTTAATGCTAATTATGGTATTAAAGTTTAACGATATTTATAATAAAATAGTGAGAATTGTTGTTTATACTTTGGCAATTGAATTACATTCAAGTATGCACTTATGAAAGAATTGCAGGTGAGAATTGCAATTTTTGTTGCAAGTATGTTACATTTCCATGTTTTAGTGCAATGTGTTAATACAGTATGATATATCCAATTGCAAGGTACATTATAAATATTTTATGATAGAACCAATTTATTTATAGCTTTTAATGAATTTCATAATGGCCATGAAAACATTGGTTTTAATATGGTTTATTGAATTGAAGAACAATTTTAATGGTTAGATTAGTGAAAGATTAATAACCATTTATAATTGTTAAAGGCCAAATGGTTATGGAAAATATTTATTAAAAGCTCATAAATATTTTGGGTTATGTTATTCAAAACATTGGAATGGTCGAATGACAAAAGTTTTAATTTGCATGTATGCTAGTTGATATGTGGAGAAAAGTAACTATTTATTTTCATGTGGGGGTAAGATTATTCAGTTTCTGAATATTAAGGTGAAAATAAATATCAACTATTTTATCATACTAATAATTTCTTTTGAGAAATTTATAAAGACAACATGATGATTACAATTTTGGAGAATCATGAAGATGATGATGCAAAGAATGAAGTTGCATGCATGGTGAGAATGAACAAGTCTAATTGTAATTTTGATTCTACCTACGAGGTCAGTTTATTTAGACTTGTTTCCTATTAATTCATGCCTTTTAAATACATGAATTAGATTGTGTGAGCCTTTAAGCTAGTCTTTAAAACTTAGTGGATACTATGAAATGAGATAAAACCACTAGTAAAGACTAAGGTAGTACTACTAAGGCTAAGGTGGTAGTGTGAGCCCAAAAACATATATGCTTAATAAGATACTATTGTGAGTAAAAGTATCAAGCATAATTCTTTAAAGAGATCTTATTTAAAGAGAAAGAAAATTCACAAATGATTTATTGGAAAGTAGTGTGATGAGTATGAAAATGCATGTCTAGGATTGGTTCTATGAAGACTTGGTACTTAAGCGTGCCTAGTGCACCACCTCTCTTTCATAGAAACCTACCTGGTGCATTTTTCATTACTTTGCTCACTATTCCAATACTATGACAAGATAAAAAACTCTTATAACTTAGTGTAGAAGTTAAAAGAGTGAAGATTAATTTGGTTGAGTGGAATACCAAACTTAGTCATAGTAAATAAAATATATGATGATCTCTTTAAGGCTAATATGTTGAATATCATGAATGAAATATGATAGACAATATTGCTACTAAGAGTGTGTTGTAGCTATTAAATCTCTTTAAGTGATTTCCTAAGTAGAGGAAAGAAAAGAGATTATCTATTTCATAATGGTTTATGCATTTTAATCTTAATGATTTGTAACTTCTCAAAACTTTGAGAATATAATTATGTGTAAACAAAACTTTAGTTTGTTAAAATATAGTTTTATGGCTAAAACTCATAACAAACTTTACTCTAGTATGATTGAGTATTTGTTTACACGTTTACAAGACACTTATGGATATCCTAAAATGTTAGAAATGTGGGGGTGTCTTAAAATGTAGATTAAATGCTTAAACTTAAATAGAAAATATTCTATCAACTTCTTCTAGTATTCCTGCTAGGTCTTCTCAAGAAATTGATTTCAAGACTAGAAGAAGTAAAAGGCTATTTGGACCAAATTTTATCACTTCCTTTATTTCTGAGATAAATGATTTAGACTCTCTTTCTGATCATATAGCTTAAATATTATAAGAGGATCCTAAAAGGCTATAAGATCTATCGATACTAGTTCTAGAAAAGCGCTATTAATGATGAACTAGAATCGATAATGTCTAATCATACTTGAGAATTAGTTTACTTGCCTAGAGGATTTAAACCAATCTGTAACAAATGAATCTTCCGGAAGAAAATGAGACCAGATGGTTTGATCCAGTGGTATAAGGCAAGGCTAGTTGTCAAAGGGTTCACTCAAAAGTTTGTTTTAGACTACTTTGATCCTTACTCTCCTGTTATGAACATCTCAATGATCCGTGCATTATTTGCACTAGTCTCCATTCATAAGTTGCGAGTACATCAAATAGATGTTAAGACTGCATTTTTGAAAGGAGATCTAGATGAGGAGATCTATATGAGAACAATGGTACAAGAAATTTCATAAAACTATACTTAGTTTTGGTTTTGTATTGAATGGTTCGGATGCTTGCGTGTATTCGAGGATGTTTGATACTGATTGCGTCATCATAAGTTTTGTATGTTGATGACATGTTGATTTTCAGTTCTAACATTGAGTCCATTAACAAAACAAACGGTTTCTTGTTCACAAAATTTGAGATGATGGATCTGGGAGAAGTTGATGTAATCTTAGGAGTCAAAGTTACCAAAACTGAGAAGGGATTTTCTTTATGTCAAGCACATTATAAAGAGAAAGTGCTAAAGAAATTTGACAGCTTTTATGTCGTCCCTGTTCGAACTCCTTATGACCCTAGCATACATCTAGTTAAGAATAAAGGAAGTAGTGTTTCCCAAACTGAATATGCTAAATTAATCAGAAGTTTAATGTTCTTAATGAACTATACTCGGCCTGATATTGCTTATGCTGTGAGTAGACTAAGTAGATATACTTATAATCCGAGTGGTGAGCACTGGATTGCGCTTAAACGCTTACTGAAGTATCTTAAGGGTACTGTGGATTGGAAACTTGAGTTTGTTGGCTTTCCTGCGGTACTGGAAGGATATTGTGATGCCAACTGGGTTTCTGATAATGATGAGGTAAGCTCTACGAGCGGGTATGTTTTTACTTTGGGTGGAGCATCGATCTCGTGGAAATCATCAAAGCAGACTTGTATTGCTCGTTTTACCATGGAGTCAGAGTTTATAGCTCTTGACCTAGCTGGGCAAGAAGCCGAGTGGCTCAGAAGCTTGTTAGCAGATATTCCGTTGTGGGGAAGACCGACTCCTCCAGTTTTATTGTTGTGTGATTCACAAGCTGCGATATATGTGGCTAAGAACCAAGCTTACAATGGTAAGATAAGACACATTCGCATAAGACATGAATCAGTTAGACACTTGATAAAGAATGGAGTGCTCTCTTTAGAGTATGTGAAGTCGGAAAGGAACCTAGCAGATCCACTTACCAAAGGGTTAAGTCGGAAGTTGGTCCTAGATTCGTCGAGGGGGATGGGTCTAAAGCCCATTGGTTGAGGAATTCATGGTGGATACCCAACTTAGTTATCTAAGTTCCATGTGGTCAAACGAAACCATGAAAAGACTCATAGTGCACATTCCTACTGCCTATCCCTATGATGAATAATGTGCATGCCCAGGATGAGCTTAATTGCTCTTAATAAATTCATAGCCCAGGCTTTGGGTGGTCTTAGTGAGAAAGACTTGATGAATTTACCGATTTTGGCTGAATATCTATTCTTAATAAGTTCATAACCCAGAGTGAGTGGGTAGGAAATGATGAACTTACCGACAGAAAGGTTGAGTTTGTTAAACTCTTAATAAATTCAAATCCAAGTATTTGGACGGTTCTAGTGAGAAGGACTTATTGAATTTACCGATAAATGAGGTTGAATATTTATTCTTAATGACTTCTTAGCCCAGAGTTTGGGTGGTTCATTTATAATGAACTTGAAAAAAGTCACCATACCCTTTGTGAGGTTGAGCTATTATAAAAGCTCTTAATTATTTCATATTCCTTTTTTTTTTAAAGGGTGGTTTATGTTGAGATAAACTTGATGAAATAACCTATGTAAGTGAGAAGGGTTAGTCGCCTTCTATGAAAAATGTTGGGCCATTTTTCTAGCACACTTACTAGAATCCTGAGGTAAGATGGCCAAATATATACTTTTGTATATATATATATATATATATATCTTACACATCGAGGACTCAGGTGGATGAAGGGGTTAGTTGTGTGTTATGAGTTTACCCCCATCTTAGAAAGTTCCAGACTAGTTTCACTTATCTAAGAGAAGGATTGCTCATCATCACTATGTACTAGTTCCAGATACGTTCACTAGTGCTTAAGCAACTGATCTCGCTATTGCTCTTCTCGTGTTTTAACTTCATTGCTCTCATCTTTACGAAAGAATTCTTTCGCATTAGTGGGGGAATGTTGGTAATGCTCAATTTGTAACAGACTTTTAATGGTTTTTAATTCTATGTTTAATAGAATTAAATTGTGATTTAGAAGTGACTATTTTACCCTCATTATTTAGCTTATAAATAGAGGGTAATTTCATTCACTTTGTGATAATCCCAAGCAATCATTTGCTTTGAAACACTCCTCTCTTTTGAGTGTTGTTTGAGTTGAGAGAAGAGCAATACCACCAAGTCCACTCCGGTTTCGGGTGTACGGAATTCGGAGCGACCGTGTTAACCTCGGGGGACGGTCCGCCTACTGCAGCGATTACACACATCGGGGCGAATTCGTTTCTAAGGCAGTGGTTAATACTACGACACGGTTAATCGGTTCTTTATTTATATATTTCAATATATATCTTTCTTGTCAGTGCTAATGCCTCGTTTTGCAGCAGTCTATTTTACCAACAGGGGTTTTCCCCATTATTTTTTCTTTATTTGGTCTTTCACTTATTAATTCTGCTGCTGAAGAGGTTGAAGAGAACAGAAGAAAAATAAAAAGGGAGAGAACAAAAGAAAAGACATGGGTGAGACTGGGACTACAACTGAAAGTGGAAGAATATTAAGCGACCTTTGGTTTAGGGTATCTTATATTACTAGAGGAATGAAATCTTATTCATTCGTTTGATTGGTAAATATTCTCAGCTTCGGTACTAAGTTATTCTCAACGTGAAATTTTAATGTAGGTTATTGGGAATGTGACTACACATTCTCTTAGGTATTGTTACATTCCTGACATTTTAGACTAAAATGTTTTTAATATTTTTTCTTTAAAATTATCCTTATTTTGTCGTTGAATAAAAAAAATTCTACGAAAGTTAATTTACAAATTTATCCTTAAATTATTTTAGATTTACAAAAAAAATCAATAATTAGAATTTTATATAAAGTTCAAGGATTAAAATAAAATTTTACATTTTCATTAAACCTATTTATATTTTCAATTTTGTAAATAAAATATATAAATTTTATGAATTTAAAATTTTTAAATAAAATATATAAATTAATTATAGTAATATTATATTAGAATTCAACTTGTTAAAAAAATAAATATATAATATGGACAATTTGATAAAATATACATTTCAATAATCTTTTATTCCTTTAACCAAACACTGTAATCTTACATTCTTACTAAATGAACCAAACACAAAATATAACATTCTCAGTAATCTTATTCTTGCCGATAATCCTATTTCCACAAGTAATCTTATTTACGCCGATAATCTTGTATTTTATAAACAAAGCACATCCTAAGAGATTATGGGGTTTGCCGCATTTATTGGAATGGGTCCATCATTATTATTTTAAAACATTGTATATCATATATTATATTTATTGAATTTTAAAATAATATAATAATAATCCTATCCTATATAACAAAACAGTTGGATATTATTATTATTATTATTATTATTATTATTATTATTATTATTATTAAACAATGAAATTTATCATCAATTTTCATGTTGCATGGAGTATAAACTCATGTTGGAAAGTTCCCTCTTGGGTCTTGTTCTATTCCATATATATATATATTCAGATTCCCTATCTAATTAAGCAGAAACTACCATCCATATCTGTGGATTAGGAAACTAATTCATACCATATTTCGGAACAATAATGTTAAATTAGACAAATAAGCTATTGAAATTTTCCACTTGGCCGGTCCAATGAGATTTTATTCAACTTCCAATAATGTAATAGCAAAAAAGAAAATACACATTCATATATTCCTTTTTGTGAATGATTTTATGCTTACAAGTTCATCCAATTTATAAAAAAAATCATTTAGTACATATTTCAATCATATCATGTCCTGTATGTAGACAAAATGTCTAAATTTTGTTAGTAGTGTTTAGAATTAATAAAATTTAATCTTAATATCTATTAATTGGTCAAGTGATTAAGTGATGTTCATATTAAATTGATATTTACCTTAAAATATAATATATTTTTATTTAATAAAAAAATTAAAGTTTAATTTCATGTGAAATAATAAAAAGAAATTGGTAATAATTTATATATCATTTTCTTCTCTCTTTTTTTAGCATTGATGGATATGTTCCTTGCATACGTGTTGTCCATTTCAAAAGTTTGGATGTACACAATTTTAAAAGATCGTGTTAACCTAGAGGCGATAATACATTAATTTACGATACGGTGAACTGATTTTTGTTTTCTAATTATATTATCTTTTTAGTCAATGTTAATATTATATTTTATAGTAATATTATAATATTTCTAACAAATTTTGTGTCAATTGAAGGACATTAATTTGGCGATAATTATTAAAAGTGCCCATGAATAGAAGACAAATTAAGACATATGGGTGGTGGTGACCGGTGATTGAAATATAAGAGCATCTCCAGCCCTCATCACTACTTTGCAGCATTTTTATCTCTACTCTAAAGATGAAACAATAATTCATCTCCAACATTATCTCTACGTTACTATCAACTCTACTTTATTCATAATATTTAACTATTATAATATTGATTTTGCAAATATAAAATAAAACATATATATTTCTAATAAATATCAAGATAAAAAACATAAATAAAACATTCATAAATAACATTGTTAAAATACAAATAAATATCAATACATTTTTATGTATCTTGCAATTTAATATGCTTGAATTTATAATATTATGTTTAATTTTTATTTTATTATGTAGAAATTATAATAAAAAACATAAAAGATAGAATAAGATAAAATAATATAACAAAGAAAAGAAAAATAATAAAAGAAATTAAAAAAATAACAAAAATAAAAAAAATAGAAGAAAAAAATTATGTAAAGCAGTTACAGTTGCCCGTCAGATGTAACGTGCAACTGTAGCCACTCCAAAGTAGAGATTGTAAATGGCGATGGGTTGTAGTCTCCAAAGTAGAGATTGAAGTTCACTCCAACGCAGCGCTGGAGTTGGTCTAAAATCATAAATATGGCAGGCGAAACTGTATTTATGTCATGTATCCCCACAGTATATCTAGAGGCGATTCGTTTAGCTGGTGATGGTTGCGCCTTTTTTGACGATTTTGAACTACGTTATTGAATTGATGCAGTTTGACTGGATCGTGAAATTTTAACATGTGGCTCGGAATGGAAATAAAGCTGCAGATTGCATGTCAAAGCTGGCCAGTTCAAATGCTTCGGACTGTATCAAGTTTGTAATTCCCCCAGACGAGGTGCTGCAGTCTGACGCTAGCAACACCACCCAAGTAGTTTTTTTTTATGTTTCACCGAATTTTATTTTATTAGGTTATAAAATAATGTGATTGTTTTTGTTTGTTCTTTTATGTTTGTTTTTCAGATAAAAATATCAATGCCACATGTAAATGCCTAATCAATGAAGCTTGAAAATTATGTACTGTATTCTGGCTCATCTGTGCATTTCTTTGAGGTACTTTATATGATGTTGAGTGTTTTGAAGGTGAAATTCTGCTATGTGGAAACTGTAAGTAGTGGCCGAATCACGTTTATGTGAGCGTATATAAGGGAGAGTGGACTAAGGGAGGAAACTGTCATAAGAAGCTTGCAGACGTTTTCATTATCAATTTGAACTTGGACACATTCAAATCCGTCTGACTATGCGAGTTTGAGCCTATAAAATTTCTCTCTGTCTATACATATAAAACTGGGGTGTCAAGTGACGCAACATTGAATATAGCTCCACCTATGCGGAGGCCACCTCCATTCCATCGCTTTCTCAACAGAAGCTCCTCCGTCCGCCATTGATGCTTTGCAGAGTAAGCATTAAACAGTGTAAGGGTGTGTAGCAGTCTACTGTCTCAATCCTCTTATCCCTTCACATGCTGTCACGTGGGGGGTATCAACACAAAGTCAATTTTGTTGCAATATAAAGTTTGAAAAGTACATTTTGATTGCAAAATTATACCAACACTCGAGAAATCGTGGTACAAAACCACTACACCTACCTTTTTAACTCTACTTCCGCTTATTTATAATGGCATGCTTCTAGGACTAGATATTACTAGGACCGGACCAATACTTAAAATCTCACTTTTATCTTATATTACTAAAGTTAGGAGTACCTATAGAGTACCCCAAAACTTTTTTTTTGATTAGGTTATAAAATAATGTGATTGTTTTTGTTTGTGCTTTTATGTTTATTTTTCAGATAAAAATATCAATGCCACATGTAAATGCCTAATCAATGAAGCTTGAAACTTATGTAATGTATTCTGGCTTCCTTTGCTTTCATCCTATGAAGCGTCGTCTATTTTGAGAATTGCATCAATCAAAGCTTTATTTATGTCTGTTATCTTAGTTTCAATTAATACTAACATTTCATTTTACGGTGATACAATTTCTAATACTAACATCATATCATCAAAGGCAAAGCCAATAGAAGGAAGTTGTTGCTTACAACATTCCCAAGACGAAGAATGCATTGAAATCGGGGCTCCTTCAAGGACGTACAAGTCAACAGCTTTGTCTTCGGGAAGCGTTATGTCAAGCTCAGACCAAAATCCACAAGGACAAAAGCAATCGAGGTTATGAAAGCTGAACAAAATTTTAATTAAACTACAGAGCAGAAGCTAGTTAAGGAAATTACAACAATTAACTAGCTGATTAGTTCCATTTCTGGTCAGCATGCTTGACGTGGTGAACAAGTCCAGCGTCAAGCAGTTGTGAAATCCCATGGCCTGTTTGAGTGGCTATATCGGCTAAACGTCCTTGAACGACGCCGGTTTTCCCAAATGTAAAGAAAATGTCAGGGTTTTTACGTCTTGAATTAATAAAAACTCAAGAAGAATCATTCATGGTCAAGCTGGTAGCTAAAGGATTAACTAATCAAACAACCTTGAGCTTAATTTTAAAATGTATTATTTCTGTTTTATTTAGTATTAGATATTTCGGACAGCTAAGAGTATTAGTTTTATTGAAGTTAATAATAAAACTTTATTCGTAAAAAAATCTTATAAATAAAGTTGTAATAAACAACTTTCTTGTCATTTATCTTTGAATTAATAACAAAAACCCTAAAATTTATAGAATTCCATCTTGCTCGAACGTTCAAACACATATGTATATGTCTTGTTCAAACTCAAGATTTCTAAAGATAACAAACATCCCTTAATCATTGATTCGTCGTTCTTATTATTGCTCCTTAAATGGAACTGGGCTTGATTGATTTTACAAGAATCTTCAGATTGCTAATGGATTTAGGCGGATCGTGTTTGGGCTTACTACACCCAAATAAAAGAATAGTTTTTCATTTTCACATCTACGGTACGGAAGAATGCTCAAACCCGAGCAAGGATTTATGATATTTCAACATACCTTTGTTTATCTTTCATGATAATCCCATCGGAAGGAGATGATTAATAGATTTTATGTTAATTAAACAGGGTTCAACTACTCCCTTCAAGCTTATTCACACACATTAAACTCTAAATTTTAAAATATTATTACACGACACAATTAAAAATATTGAAAAAAGAGGCTGAAGATACAAAAATAATGTAGTAGTAAAAGCAATTCGAAGTTTCACATGCGCTGGGTGAGAGGTCCTCATTCCTTCACCAACATTATTACATAATAATAGCTTTTAGAATCTTCCATGTGGGCGAATCAAGTAGTCGTAGCTTTCCAAATTATTTGATTTTCACCCAATAGGGGACCCATTCACATCACCTTTGTTGTCCCATTTCATTGCACTCTATCATGTATACAATCAGTAAAAGTTTGATTAAATTTATATCATCCGTTAATATAAATAATAATTTTTTTGAAAACAAATAACCAAATGTTTTTACACCGCCTAAACACTACTTATAAAGTTAATCTTTATAATTAATTAGCCACCAACTGTGGGCTCAAATCCTGAAGTTAGATAATGGTGGATACAAGAGATGCCATTACTTTGTGTTTCCTTAAACCATTACTGGGATTGGAGCATTTAATTTTCAAGTGCCATATCTTTTCTCCCCTATCAAGGAAATGAATGCATGTGGCTGAGAAATGTAGCATGAAACAGGGATTTAATTAGAGTTTGGTTAGGGATGTAATCATGCATTTAGTGAAGGGAAATTTGCCAAGATGGCCCCATTCAACCTTATTATAATAAAAGCTTTTTGCCCTAGCGATCAACTCCAAGATTATTTGTCCATGATGTTAACATAGAGGACGCACCCACACCAACAATCGGCAGAAGTTGGTGTCGAAAGATAAAAGTCTGTTTCAGTAATCCACTTCCGTTCATGTTTAGGAAGCTTCCCCCTTCCGTACACTCTACCAACTTTTCTACATGCTTATAAACTTGCTGTTCGTTTGAAAACTACGTAATTATTTGGATTTGGGGTTCAGCTTATGGGTTAAGATTTTGTACTATACCTGTATCTTTGATATTTTATTTTATCAAATAAAATTAATTTATTGATGAACGTAGAACGCGTAATTGAGTACATATTCTAACCCAAAATTCCAAGGCTTCTTATCTTAGGATTCAAACCTGTTTTAAAGTCCATAGAATTATAATTATACGACCTCCCCCGTAATTAGACTTTAGAAAGCAATGAATATCAACATCATATATATCATTCAAATTAATTAATTGATCACTCCTCCCATAGAAATCATAAACGTAAACTTTTTAAGTATTTTGAAAATGGTGCGTATTTTTTAAAATTATATTTCCAAAAACATTAAATGTTTTTTATTAGAAAAAAACGCACATGAACCATTAGTAGCACATGATAATATAGTAATTGAAGTGTGCCTTTTTCCTTCATATGCCTATCATGTGGTGTCATAATTGAGTCATCTGCACCGTCAAATAATCCTTTGCCATAGAATAAAAGTGGACTAATGCCACCGCTGGCAGCGGCCGTCAAACATTGGAGATGTACACGTGGTCATAATTGTCCGGAGGAATTTTCTTAGTGGTGGTGACGAAAGCCGACCGTCCTCGGGCGGGCAACCGCCCAAAGAATAAAGGGAACCAAAGTCCACTTTTCAAAAGAGCCTCACCAGCCTGGCCTACCGTTCAAGACTCTCACTCATTTCATTTACCAAAACTACCCTTTCGTGGATTAGCTACTTTTTGAGGGTCTGAAATTTGTAGGGGCCATTAATGAATCATTTAATTTTTTAATTAAAACATTATTATTATTTTACTAAACTAGCAAGTTACGTACTAACCAACGATTATAAAAAAGAGATCATATGATCTTTGGAGGAGCTTTTATTTATGGAATATTATTAAATTCAACATCATGTTATTTTTTAAATGATAATCAAGAAAACACAGTAAGAAAATGAAGAAAATCAATAATCAAACTAAATTGTAACTTTTAAAATGATTTATGATTTAAAATTATTTAAATAAAAAAATTAAATCATATTTTTATTTAGTTTATAATTAATTTTTATTTTATTTAAATAGTGAAAATGTGTTTAGAACATTATAAAAGGTTGTTAATCATTTTTATTATATAAATCATTTTAAAAATATTTATGAAATGACTTTAAAAATCTATCAGTATTGTAAAAATATATAACAAAATCACTTTTTGAAAAATAAAATAAGAAAAGGTAGAAAACCAAATTCAACATAAAAAGCTAAATGAAGGTTTTTTACATTTTGGTACTCTTAAATGTTACTGTTAAATTTATTATTTTAAAAAATGATTATTCCTATAAATTTCAAATAATTTCAGTCCACAGATTTTAGTCATAATCAGACTCGATAAAATCAAAGAAGCAAAGTGGTTTTGACTTTTATGGTAACACAATCTCTTCCGCAGTTTCCTAAAATCCATGCAAAACACAAACCTAATTAAAATTTGAGTAAATCACATCACATGCCACTAATTTATTAATAAGATTATAAATGATCTTTTAATTTTATAAAATACAAATTAATTACTCAATTAATCGATTATTACAAAAATGTCACTTTAACGTTAAATATTATATGACTTTGTGTTGTGAATTATTTTATTCATTTAAACATGTTACATTTCATAGAGTTTTGATCACCTACCCCATTAATTAATTGTAACAGTCATATCATATGTCAATGGGATAATCACTGTCAACCATCATATATGATGATGGACAATGAACTCTAATTTTCACTATAACATTCACTTCAATCTTCTCATTCAATTAATTAGATTAAATTCTTGCGAATCACTATCAAAAGCCATGAAATCATCGATTTTTATTATCAATTGTCAGATGTCCTTTGTCTTGAGATAGGTTCTTCCTCTCACTGATGACAATCTCTTCACCATTCGAAAAATGAACTCTTAGTTTTTGAGAAACCAAAAATTGAAATGAATTTTCTTTTTCGATTAATTTAAAATTAGATGAGTTGTTTATAAATTTACTAATAATTGGACAACGTATAATTTAATCAATAAGAAAATCATTAAAAATGTTTCCTAACGATATCATTTAAAATCCTTTTAATTTTTAAGGATTTCACATTTTCACGATATTTATTAATTAAGTGGCTTATTTGTAACTTGTAAAAGTTAGGTGACTCATTTGTAATCTTGCTAAGAAATGAGTGATTTGTGATATAATTTTCTCCTAACAATTAAGAAATCTTAAACACAAAGGGATAGCGTCGTCATTTCCTTATACCAAAATGGTCGATTCTTTCTTCAAAAGCTACAAAGTGAACAAGTACCAAGTCCTTTTTTTTTCCGTCTTCTATTTATTTGCTTAATATTTTACCGTGTCTTTATAGTAGTCTTTATCCTTCGCCGTCCTTTTTTGTCCTTCTTTTCTTTCCTTTTCCTCATTGACAACCTTCTCATATAGCACCAAAAACCCAGATAATAAACCAGCCAGACCAAACCGACAGAAAAAGAAGAAGGAAGCTTGAGTCGTAACAGAGGATTATCACTCGATAAATGGGTTGAAACAGAGAAAAAGTTGTTCTTTTGTTCATCAACAGATGCTTATAATCAAAACCCAGAAACCATTTTTTCTTCAAAAAGAATAAAATTGATCGTAAGCTTTTTTATTCTATTCTACAACTCATGTTTGATGTATTTAATGGTTTTGTGCATACAAATTGTTCTTTCTTTTTATGGTCGATGATTTTTGTTAGTCTTCATTATTCTTATAGTTCTTTTTCAGGTAATTTAGTTGTTGAATTATGCTTAAGTTGATAAAATTTAACTAGTTTCATGATGACCAGATGGTTTTCGATGATTTCTATGTTATGCAGCTGATTCTGTATCTGAAATTTATTTTTAAGCATTTTTTTGTTGATCAGATTCTACCTTACCTTTTTCAATCCACCTGTTTTAATTATGCGTTATTTTGATCAGGCAACTTTGTGGTAGTTTTGTACGGTTACTAGGCTGCTCCTTGACGTATTTGGACCGTTGGATTATTATGATCAGGTTATTTTTTGTGCTCCTTTTTTTTTTATCCTTTTAAGTTCCTGATCATGTGATCAAGTAATGTTTTTCCTTCATGTCAAAACTGAATTGTTTTGTTTTTTGTTTGTTGATATCAGGAAATAAGCACAGAGGGCTGAGAGGTTTCAAGATTTTTAATTTCTCAATCTTAAAGTGGGTAGTTTGTAGTAGAAGAAACTTGTTTCGGGTTGATCCATCACCGAGTTCTCTGAATTAAGAATTCTTATCCGTGGCCGGAATCAGGAATCGGTATTGTTGAGGACTAAAGTCATGGCAACTGTGAAGCGTACCGATTCTAAAGGCATGTACTCATGGTGGTGGAACAGCCACATAAGCCGGAAAAATTCGAAATGGCTCCAGGAGAATCTCACAGGTAATCCGATCATAATGGTATGATGAACTATAAACAGTTGAGTAGTAACAGTTAAAGATTTTTTAAAATGCGTATGGGAACTTGGTTTAGAAGCTTGATAATGTATTTGATTCTGTATTGAGTTTGCTTGGTGGCTTTCATTAATCGAACCGAGTTTGAAAGAGCAAAATTGATTATTGAATCCAATAAGATTTTGCCTGGTGGTAATGAGATTCCTCTTTCTCTGGTCTCATAATTTTGTTTGATTGCTGCATTGGAATTTTCATTCTTTCTCTGTATATCTGTTTTTTGACCCATCGAAATATCTTATGCATGAACAGATATGGATACAAAGGTCAAGCAAATGATCAAGCTCATTGAAGAAGATGCTGATTCCTTTGCTAGGCGAGCAGAGATGTATTACAAGAAGCGCCCGGAATTAATGAAATTGGTAGAAGAGTTTTATCGGGCATACCGTGCATTGGCTGACAGATATGATCATGCAACCGGGGTGATTCGTCAGGCTCATCGGACCATGGCAGAAGTGTTCCCTAACCAAGTTCCCATGGTATTTGCAGATGACAAACCGGGAGTTTCTGCTACTGATGTAGATCCCCGTACACCTGAGATAACACCACTTGTACGTGCATATTTGGAGCCTGATGAGTTGCAGAAGGATGCTGTTGGAATCTCTTCACTTTCTACCAAGAGGATTGCAGCATTCACTGAAGAATCTGACTCTCCAGTGGTCAGAAAAGGTCTTAAACATTTCTTTCATGATGTAGAGGAGAAAGAAAGAAGTCTGCAAGACAACGAGGTTTCTGACATCAGGGTTCGAGTCCCTTCTGAGTCTGAACGAGTGAGTAAAGCTGAGATGGAGATTTTTACCTTGAAGAATGCTCTTGCGAGATTAGAAGCTGAAAAAGAAGCTGGCCTATTTGAGTACCAACAGAGCTTGGAGAGATTGTCCAATCTAGAGAAAGAATTCTCTCGTGCAGAAGAAGATTCCAAGGGGCTTAATGAACGAGCAAGTCAAGCTGAAGCTGAAGTTCAGACTTTGAAGGATGCCCTCACCAAATTAGAGGCCGAAAGAGAATCTAATCTTGCACAATACCAGCAGTGCTTGGAGAAGATCAATAATCTCCAGAATAGTATTTCTAATGCTCAAAAAGATGCTGGAGAACTGAGTGAGCGAGCTAGTAAATCCGAGACAGAAGCTCAAGCTTTAAAGCAGGACCTTGCTAGAGTAGAAGCTGAAAAGGAGGATGCTCTTGCTCGATACAAGCAGTGTTCAGAGGCAATAAGCAATCTGGAAGAAAAACTATTGAATGCTCAAGAAAGTGTCAGCAGGATGGCAGAAAGAGCAGAGAAGGCTGAAAGTGAAGTTGTGACTTTAAAGCAAGTAGTTCTTGAGCTGACCAAAGATAAGGAAGCAGCAGCTCTTCAGTACCAGCAGTGCTTGGAGATTTTTGATATCCTGGAAAAAAGACTTAAATGTGCGGAGGAGGAGGCTCAAAAGCTCAAAAGTGAGTTGGATGATGGGGCTGATAAGTTAAAAGGTGCTGAAGTAAGGTGTAGCCTGTTGGAGAAAACCAATCAGAGTCTGCATACCGAGGTGGAGTCTTTGGTGAAGAAGATGGGGGATCAAAGCCAGGAATTAACAGAGAAACAGAAGGAGTTGGGGAGACTTTGGACCTCCATACAAGAGGAACGCCTGAGATTTATGGAGGCTGAAACAGCATTTCAAACTCTGCAGCATTTGCACTCTCAATCTCAGGAAGAACTCAGATTTCTCGCCATGGAGCTTCAGAACAGGACTCAAATTTTACAGGACTTTGAAACTCGTAATCAGGGTTTGGAGGATGAACTACAGAAGGTCAAGGAGGAGAATTCGAGCCTGAACGAACTCAGTTTAAGTTCAGCTGTGTCTATCAAGAATTTGCAAGATGAGATTTTAAGCTTAATGGAGACTATAGCAAAACTTGAGGCTGAAGTTGAACTTAGAGTGGACCAAAGAAACGCTCTTCAGCAAGAAATTTACTGTTTAAAAGAGGAGCTCAATGACTTAAACAAAAGACACCAGGATATGACAGTGCAGCTGGAGTCAGTTTGCTTAAATCCAGAAAACTTTGCATCCTCTGTGAAGGAATTGCAGGATGAGAACATGGAGCTTAAAGATGTCTGCGAAAAAGAAAGAGATGAAAAGATGGCCCTCCTGGAGAAGCTGAAAATCATGGAGAAACTTATTGAGAAGAATGCCCTTTTAGAGAATTCACTCTCGGATTTGAATGTCGAATTAGAAGGTGTTCGGGGGAGAGTAAAGACGTTGGAAGAAACCTGTCAATCACTTTTGAGAGAGAAAACCACCCTTGCTGCTGAGAAGGACACACTCATTTGTCAGTTACAGACTGCAACAGAGAATCTGGAGAAGTTTTCTGAGAAGAATAACTTTCTGGAGAATACCCTTTCTGATGTTAATGCCGAACTTGAAGGGTCGAGGGAAATATTAAGGAGCTTAGAAAACTCCTGCATGTTGCTTGATGATGAGAAGTCTGGTCTGATAACAGAGAGAGAAGGTTTGGTTTCTCAGTTGGATGTCAGTCAGAAAAGGCTGGAAGATTTAGAGGAAAAATACAAGGGACTAGAAGAAAAATATGTAGTTCTGGAGAAAGTGAGAGAATCAACACTTCGTGAAGTGGAAGAGCTGCAAAAGTCATTAGGGGCTGAAATGCAAAAACATGCCAGTTTTGTGCAGTTGAGTAAAACCCGAGAAACTGCTATGGAATCTCAGATCCATTTTCTGCAAGGTGAAAGTCTATTCAGGAAGAAAGAATCTGAAGAGGAGCAAGACAAGGCCATGAATGCTCAAGTAGAAGTTTTCATCTTGCAGAAATGTGCACAAGATATGGAAGAGCAGAATTTGTCCCTATTGCTCGAGTGTACGAAACTCTTGGAAGCCTCCAAATTATCAGAAAAACTTATCTCTGAATTGGAGCTTGGAAATTGTGAAAAGCAGATGGAGATAAAATCCTTATTTGATCAAATTACCATACTGAGAGTGGGGCTTTATCAGGTGTTGAGGACTCTTGATGCTAATGGTATCCATGGTTACGATGATAAGATCAGTCAAGACCAATCAGTTCTTGAACGTGTATTTGGCAGACTCCAAGAGATGCAAAATTCACTTCTAAAGTCTCTGGAAGAAAATCAGCAATTCATAATTGAGAATTCAGTTCTTATTGCACTGCTCGGGCAACTGAAACTAGAGGCTGAAAATCTTGCTGCAGTGAAGAATTCACTGCTCAAGGAGTTGAATGTTCAGTCTGAGCAGTTTTTGAAGATGCAGATCAGAGCTGAAAAACTTGCGGATATGAATGAAGTACTGAGATCAAAAGTGGTAGAGGGAGGCCAAAGAGAAGAAAGTTTGCAGACTGAATTGATGAGTGTTCGTGGGCAACTGTTAGCCTTGCAAAGGCAATATCAGACGTCACTGGAAGACAACTGCAAGGTGCTAAATGAGAAAAGATCTTTGATGAAGGAAGTTTTAGACTTGGACAAGCAGAAACATGATCTAGAAGAGGAAAACTCTGCTGTAATTTCTGAAGCGATATCTCAAAGTAACATTTCTCTTATTTTGAAGGATATTATTGTTGATAATTTTGAAGATATAAAGTATCTCAGTGACAATCTGAGTAAACTCAAATGTGTCAATAGTGATCTCGAGGGAAAATTGAAGATAATGGAGAAGCAGCTTGAAGATATACAAATGGAAAACTCAAATCTCAATGATGCCATGAAAAAATTGAACAATGAACTGGTTTCAGTTAGATCTGTTGGTGATCAGTTAAATGCTGAAGTTGCAAAGAGAAAGGATTTGCTGTGCCAGAAGGAGATTGCACTACTGGAAGCAGAACAAATGCTCGGTGCAATTCAAGAGGAGAGAGCCCGACTTCATAAAGTTTTGGAGGATCTGCAGACTAAATATGAGGAGGTCAAGCGGATAGGAGAAGATCAAAAGAAGCAAATTATGAAACTCTCTGGGGACTATGATCATCAAAGTAAGGAGACTGAAAGCATTCGTCAGGTCAATCAGAAACTTGAGGTTGAACTGTTGATATTGAACGAGGAACTTGAAGAAAGCAAACATACGGAGGAGAGTTTGAGCCTTGAACTAGAAAAGGGAAGAAATGAAGTTGAAATTTGGGAAACTCAGGCTGCTGCATGGTTTGGTGAGCTACATACTTCAGCTGTCCGTGAAGCAATTTTTGAAGAGAAGGCTCGTGAGCTCAGTAAGGAGTGTGATGTCCGTGAAAGTAGAAGAAATTCCAAAGCTATGGAGGTAGAAGAGCTGGAAAGAAGTGTTAGAATCTTGGAAAGTGAGAATGAAGGGCTTAAAGCTCAGTTGGAAGCATATGTTCCTGCAATTGTTTCTCTAATGGACAGCTTGACATCTTTGGAGAGTCGAACTCTCCTGCACCCTAAACTTCCCTCAGATCATACTGAATTAAAGGTAATGTTTGTTTGCTTATGATTTCATATTTTCTTTTTAAATTTTAATAAACCAAAGCAATATGGACTCCATTCTATTTGGTTGAATATACAACTTAAGTTTTAAGCCAACCATATACCTCCTTGACCTATGCGAGCATCTCGTGGTTTATTTACACAAGCAAATTCATGCCCCTAGTTTTCCGAGTTTGCACCAGTATATGTTTACTAACATGATACTTTTTGAAACTTCTTGTTCCCATGAGAAAGTTGTTTAGTATTTTTATTGAATTAATGCTTGGCACTTTTACCAAGTTTTTCATTACTGAAAGTATGTCAGAACTTTGTCAAAGTGTAAGCTAGTTCTGTTGAGAATATAGATCTTCATAAGTTGGACATAAAAGCTAGTTCTGTCGGTAAATTATCATTTATGTTAACAGTGCCATGGATCTCAAATGGTTTTGAGCTTTGATTCTTTGCCTTACAATTGTCTTGTTTTACAGGATGCCGATCTGGGAGCTGAATTGCATGCTGAAAACTCTCAACAAACAAGTGAAGGTCAAATTGCCCTGGTTCCTGATGGTTTCTCCGACTTGCAGGGTATCCATATGAGAATTAAAGCTATTGAAGAAGCAGTTCTGGAAATGGAAAAGCTTGCAATGCTGGAAAACTTAAATCTCAATTCCAAACTAGAGAATGCTACGAAACAGATTGAAGAGTTAAAATTTGGAAGCAGCTCTAGTCGAGAAAGTGTTAGAGCAAAGAGGCAGATAAATGCTAGACAAGAAGGGGAAGAACTTGGCTATCGGCTCAGTAACAATGTCAACGTCCAGAGACCAACTCCTGAAATATCTGAGGAAAACGAGATGATGACAAAAGATATCATACTTGATCAGATATCTGAGTGTTCATCCTATAATTTAAGTAGGAGAACCGCTGCAGAGATTGATGCTCAGATGTTCGAATCGTGGGAAACTACCAACTGTGATGCTAATGTTGACTTGGAAGTAAGCAAGGCCCAAAAAATGGCCACTGCACCAACTGACTACCAAAAAATTGGAACAGTGAAGGCACGCAAAGGCAGAACTCCGTCTACAGAATCTCTTGTGAAGGAGTTGGGTGTAGATCAAGAGAGTTCTAATAGATTTTCAGAGCCCAACCACGACGGAAGCAAGAGGAAGATTTTGCAAAGACTTGATTCTGATGCAAAAAAGTTGGCTAACCTTCAAATAACTGTGCAGGACCTGAAGAAGAAGGTAGAGATAACCGAGACAAGCAATAAGGGGAAAGGAATTGAATATGGTACAGTGAAAGAGCAGCTAGAAGAAGCTGAGGAAGCCATCATGAAGCTATTTGATGTGACCCGCAATTTCATAACACATGTTGAAGATGGTTCCTGGTCTTTTGATGTGAAATCTGCACTAGAACCAGATGATAATTTGAATGTAACGAGGCGGAGAATATCAGAACAAGCTCGAAGGGGGTCTGAAAAGATTGGCCGGTTGCAGTTGGAGGTGCAGAAGATACAGTTTCTCTTATTGGATATTGATGATAAACAAAAAAGCAAAGCACAAACCAGAATTTCTGAGTACAAAAGAAGAGTTTTATTGCGGGACTATCTTTATGGTGGGGTAAAAACCAGTCAGAAGAAGACGAAATCACACTTTTGCTCATGCGTGCAACCCCCAACTAAAGAAAAATGAGGCTATCACTCGTCATCGGCACAATACATTTTAAGTAGTTTACCAGTAATTTAACTTAAGTTGCATTGTCCATAAATCTGTCTTACTAGTTGTGTTTTACTTATATTTATTTTCTTATACAAGCATTCTTCTTCTTTTACTTTTTAAGAGATTTCCTGCTGTATATTACAGGCACTATCTCATTGAAGAAGCTGCACTTTTATAGCCTAAAAGTTTCCTTCTGTATATGTGTTTTTACTTTGGCATAAATATGGATTTCAATACCAACTATTTTCTTCAAAATCGATATATGTTGGTTTCGTTTGCTTCAATCTTTTGTGCATTTCATTAAGAGTTATTTAAGTATTCCATGGTGGGGTGGTGTTAGCTCATTGGCAAGGAAGGTTGGGAATTACCATGCTTGGAAATTGGTACAAAATTTCTACAAAATTACAGCACTCGTACAGATTGGGCTTTAGTTTCCAAACTTCCACACGAAATTTACAGTGTCAAGAACAATGTCGTTTGATTTGTTTCCAAATAGTTCTAATCTTTGCTCGAGTTTAGAAACTTATTCAGAAAACAAAATACTGATTGTTTACACAGTAGCATTGTAGTCAACAGCATTCGTTGATGCTCATTTTTCTTGAAACTTCATTGCCATGATATGTATCACTCTACAACTTATTTTTGGATCCAATGGAAGCATCTAAAGTTTAATATGGCTTTGCAACCTGATTCTTGGATGACAGAAGTGAATTATAATCAATACATGAAAAGAAAAATTATGTTCCTGTTAAGCTTTAGACGTTGTTCCATGGCTGCGGTTCCTCATTGGTGGAGTCTGGTTTGCATGTATGAAGCTTGTAATGGCAGGCTTCCACAGCTTCTCCTACTGTCAAATATATCCATTCTTGCCCTATCGTTTCTATGAACTTAGATTTGTTCAGTTTCTTCATCACTTCGGCTCCAGGGTTGGCCAAAACAAGCTACGCAAGTAGAATGATAAATTTGGTAAGTTTTTTCCCATTAATTTTTACACAATGTTGCCAAGTAAATTGCAGGAGAAAATACCTTGAGCCCCCTTCTGTCGGTAGTTTTCTTCACTTCTTCAAGCATGCTTATTCCACTAGTATCAATGTTACCAACAGCTATGAAACCAACAATATAATATCCTCGTAAGATTCTCTATATAATTTTTTTGTTCTTTGACATAATATGGCTGCAGTTCTTGCTGGATGGATAAAATCACTCACCACTCATATGAAGTATAACATACTGTAGGCCTGTTTCCCCTGCAGATTTCAGCCTGTCTTCCTCTTCATCAATCCACCTTGAAATCCTGATAAGATCAATCCATTTGATCAAATTAAGATAACTGATAACCTTGAAATGGATTTGGTGCAGTTTTAAGATAGTTTTTACAATCAAATTCAAGTACCTTTCTCTTAGGTAGCTTGCATTAGCAAAGTAAATTGGCGCATCAATCTCAAGTATAAGAATACCAGGAACACTGTTTGTAGTTGGATATTGCTCAACGTTTCTGTAGATGGTGGAATTCGGAATGTTTCCGAGAACAAATGTCCTCGGTCTTGCAACGAACAGCAGCAATCTCAGCACAGATATTGCAACCTGCATTTTATTACAGACTCATTAGAAGATTTTGTTATTGGTGAAGGAAATAGATTTATTTTCAGTTGTGTTTTTGTTGATATATGCATGATCGTACCGCTATGACTAACCCAACCTCCACGCTTGCTAAAACGACACCGAGGTATGCGCCCATACACACCATGAAATCAAATTTATCGACCTTCCAAAGATGAATTGCAGCCTCGTAATCGATGAGGCCAAACATTGCAGCCATTATTATTGCAGACAACACCACGAGGGGAGTGTAATGGAATAGTGGTGTTAGGAACATCAATGTGACCATAACTGCAAAGGCCATGACAACGTTCGACATTGCCGTCTTACATCCTGCATTGAAGTTAACAGCCGACCGAGAAAATGGCCCTGAAAAACATATCAACACCAATGCCACAATTAGCCAATTATCAAAAACCATTTCTTTGTGCTTCAAAGGAAAACCAGCAGCAAGATTCACCTGTTGTGAGATAGCAAGAAAAGCAAGAACCAACAATGTTCATGGTCCCAATAGCTACCATTTCTTTGTTCCCATCAATGTGGTACTGCTTGAACATGGCGAAACTTCTTCCCACTGCTATTCCTTCCTGTATTAACACCAAACAGCAAGTACAATCAGTTTACGTATTGTCTTTAAACTAATGAAATTGATGTCATTTAAAGTTAGAACCGAGAAAGGTAGCTTACGGTGAGGGCAATGATGCCAGTGACCATGCCGGTCTGCACGGCTGTTGACAAATACGAAGAGGTGAATACAAAATCCCCAAACGACGGTGGATTCAACCCTTTCTTCAAGTTCCCTATCTGCCATTGTCACGTCAATAAGGTTGCAACAAAGTCAGAAGCTCTTCATACTTCCACGAAATAAAAACAAAAACATAAATTTTATGACAAGAATGACTGTGAGATAAACCGTGTTTTTCTACCACTTGAATTCCGTGTTTTTCGGCATGTGTGAGATAAACGAGAAGACTTCCAAGAATGACTGATGTCAAAGGTGCCATTGCTGATATCCAAAATAGCTTGGGTCGTCGTTTGCCCTGTTTGTCATGGAAGAGTCCAAAGATTATGTGTTATCTTAGAACATATATTATATAAACTATATTTGTGTTTTTTTAATAATAATAACAAATAAGATTTACTTACGAAGTATCTGGTGATGAGGAGGAAGAAGAGGAAAACAATGCCCAACACAGCACTCTCCCATCTCCACTGTCAAATATTAGATATTACGACTGTCAGACTATTATATATTATCACCAAACATACTATTATGAGTGAATTGTCAGACAACTCTTTCTCAAAATATCAGGCCGTGGATGTGAACATGCATATATAAAAAATAATAACAATAATCATTTGTCTATAAGACTATAATTGTATTATAAATATTGAAGTACCCGTGAACCATGGCACATTAATCCTTTTCCTCACTTTTATAGAAAAATATTATTTTATTTTCAATAAAGATACTTATCATAGGTTTCAGAAGAGGATAAAACGATAGAATTATAAGTGTTTTTATTATATATATTTTTTACTGCGGATAAAAATTTATAAAATAAAGACTGACCTCGTGAATTTGGGAGAAGACGGAGCGCAAGACGGAGATAATATCGGTGGAACGAGTGAAGTGCTCGAGTCCTAGAACTCCCTTTAGCTGTTGCAATATCACCACGGTGGCTGCCCCTGCCATGAACCCTACTATCGTCGCATGCGAAAGAAAGTCCACTATAAACCCTAGCCTGCAAAAAGAAACAAAAAATACAACACCAATCATTCAATTAAATTTTCATTTTTACCATCAAGAATATCTACTGTGTTACTTTTATGTATACATATATGAAAAGGGTTTTTTTCTCTCTTTTCTTTGAATTGTTCTACGTTAATAAATTGTACCACTTTGGGTGTCAAATCCTATCCGACAATACATGACGATTGTCATCGGGATTGGGAAAGCAATGGTTCAATCGTATTCTGTGTAGATTCTCGTTGTTATATATAGTCATATTTTATTTCTTTCTAAATTCTTACTGGTATAGTAATGTTAGGTTCGTGAAGTTTAGGTTTAAACACATATCCATCCAGACAGCAGCAAGTTCCGGCAGCGAGACGACATAGTACAACATGTTCTCCTGTTATCCTTTTTTTCGTCAAATTAAGACCTTGCAACCAAAAATACTAATTGCTGTTTTTTACGCTATATACTTGACTTCTTTTTTAAGTGTAATTTTCAATCTAATTAACAGAAGTCGACCTCAAAAACCTTTACAGAACCTGAAGGAAGGGGAAGGAGAAGAGAGCTATATATATACGTGTGTGGGGTGGGGGTCATCAGTTTATATACCTTAAGAGGCCTAATGAAGCTTGCAGAATGCCGGCGAAAAAAGTTGCAGTGAAAGCAAGGTGAAGATAAAGCGTGGGATTCTCAGCAGCATTCACTCCGTTCCCCAACATAGAGCCCATGAGAAGTGATGCAACTGCAACAGTCCCTACGGCCAGATCTCTCGAACTCCCCATCATCGCATAAATCAATGGCGGAATAAAGCTTGAATCTTTATTTTCCAACCCCCCCCCCCCAAAAAAAAAAAAGAAGTTGATCAGTACCTTTTAAACAACTACGTAATTACTAATTATCTCATTGACTGATTAAGTTGGTTGTAAATAGTACTAATATTTTTAGTACTTACAAAGGCCGAGAATAGGCGGCAAGTTAGCGAGCTTAGCATAGCTAATACCCTGAGGGATTGCAAGACTGGCGATGGTGATCCCAGACATGAGGTCAGATTTCAAGAACTCAAAGCTGTATCGAGGACCCCATTCGAGAATGGGCATGACATATTGAAGTCCGAGTAAAAACTTGCGAGAAGGTGGTTTGTTCTTGAATTGCCTGAGTGGGTCATCCGGGAAGAACGTCTCCTTGAGAGAGTTCTTGAATGACTTGAAAAACGGTTGCGGCGGAGGAACGGCCACTTGGTGAGGAGAGTGGCGGTCGGGGTAGACATAATCGGAGTTCCCCATCAAAGTAATGTTTGCGTTTAGTTTAAGTGGAGGAGATTCAAAGGAAGATAGAGAGAGGAGATGGTGGAAGGAGGGTACATGGGAAATGGGAAGACCTTGGGGGTGGTTTTATAGGAGGGAAATCATGCATATTCATTCACTCGGTTCAGTGGGGTAAGGGACCCGCCTCAGTGTTAACTCCCTCTCTTCTTTCTCTACTTCAGCTTTTCAAGGTGTTTTCCCTTCAATATAATTAAATATATATTTAAACATGAATCAATTGATATGTAGTTTAAAAATAGTTATTATTTTTAAAAATTTAAATATAATATTTATATAGATGTTTAAGTGTTTATTGTTAAATTAAAAGAAAATATCTGATTTATATATTAATTTAAAAATATTTTTAAAAAAAATATGAGTAGTTCAATTATCATTGGTATATTATAATCTTTTTAATAAAATAAATTCTTCGGCTGCTCACCTCGTGCAGGTTTTGTCCGTGAAGGGGGAGGGTTTTCAAAATTCTACTTTGTTGGGAAGACTACTAATGGGCGACGTGGCTTATTATCCAACGTGTTGAACCGTCATTGGATAATACAGGAAAACAAATTCTTCATTGACACATAAATTAATGGCAGTTACTTAATACTATCGGTGATTATGGTTTATGAAAACTAATTTTATAAGAAAAGTGTAAAGAACATTTTGATTATTTTTATTTTATTTTATTAATTATTGATGATTTGTTTATATTTTTTTCCTTTTAATGATTAATCGTTTTATGTAATTTTTAACTTATTTATAATTTTTATCAAATAAAATCGTTCATTTCAATATTTTTATTAATACATCATCATCTCTTTAAATCACAACTTTCAAATAATCACTCAGGAAAAATATATATAAAAAATGATAATATAATAAAAAAAATGTACGGAGTGGACGGTTTTCATTAATATGTATCATGAATAATGTAGCGGAAAGAGTTAACAAGACAAAGTAATATTGTCGAGACAGATAAGATCACAAATATAGATTAAACATTAAGATATAAATT
This sequence comes from Hibiscus syriacus, assembly GCF_006381635.1. NCBI lineage: Eukaryota > Viridiplantae > Streptophyta > Magnoliopsida > Malvales > Malvaceae > Hibiscus > Hibiscus syriacus. Next base: position 245,377 of record NW_024062891.1, on the reverse strand, counting down.
TAAGTTACACATATAATATTTTAAATTTATTATGATTTTTTTTATTATTTTGTCAAATTTAAAATTATTGATGATAAATACGATAAAGTATTCATAAATTGAAAGAAAATTGATTTCAATTTTTTTTAAAAAGGAAAACATTGAAATAATTTTCTTGATCCAATATTCCAATTTGTGTTGGTATATGTGTATATTTTTGTTAAAAGACCCAACAGTACGTGTCATATAGACTGTTACTTACAATAGATTGTTTTGGCCGTGTGATTAAAGTGTTTAACTAAAAATTGAATATTTCGAGAGGCGCTAATTTATTTCTTACAAGACATTAATCCATTTTTGTTGTTTCTCTGTCTTCTAGTAGCCGAAATCATAAACCAATTTGTAGACATGAATGGATAATATTGAATGTCTAATGTACGACAGTCTTAATATACGATTAAGGAAAGACACTACTAGAAATATTAATGTTTTTTAATATTTTCGGTAAAGCGTTACATAAAATATTATTTTTCTACCGAAAATATTAATATTGGGTACTACTTAAAATGTTTAATATTTCCAGTCAAGCGCTAGTTCAAACATTATTTTTTTTCTACCGAAAATGTTAATATTAGACGCTACCTAAAATATTATTTTTTTACTGAAAATTAGGTAACAAAATTAACATTTTCGATAAAAATAATATTTTATTAACACTTCACCAAAAATATTAAAAAATATTAACATTTTCAATAAAATCTTTCTATTAAGACTTACATATATTGTAACAACCCCACTTTCAAGGTTCCAAATTTAGCCTGCATTGGCACTCAAAGTTGATGGCTGAAATGACAAGCAACAACGTCGGTAATAGATAAAGATAGCTGGAGCAGGAGTATTCTGTTTTGTCTAAACTTAATGAAAGAGGACAAAGCCAACACAATTTCGAATGGTTTGATCTTAGCCTTAAGAAGTTCATCCACAAATGACGTTCGCATTATTACGTCTGCAATGTTAGACCTTCCTATTTCATCTAAGTTTATTGTGTTTATTAGTGTGAATTGTTTACTTTATATTTTTTTTTTTATGAATATTTGATGTAGTAATGATTTACAGTTTTATATGTTATTAACGAATTATATAATGAAAAATTATCAAAAGTGAATTTAAGAAAAATAATTTTAAAATTTTATGATTACATGACTCATTGGCACATCAAATATTAATTATTTTTATTTTTATCTTCAATAGCTATTAAATTGACAAAAATTATTAATACATTATTATTAGATAATGTTTAAAAATGTACATATTTTTTTAACTAATGAAACCAACCAAATTTATTGGATAAATAATGAGAATATAACGAATTCATAATTCCAAAAAAAAAAAGGAGTATACAAAAAAATGGTAAACTAATTACATTAATTGATTATTTTCTTTAAAACAAATATTATAAAGTAGTCATTAAATAATAAAAAGAAAATCATAAAAAATATTAAAAAATCCAACCAAATAACTTGGAAAAATAAGCTATTGACGTGTGAAATATGTATAGAAAATAATTAAAATCGAATAAACGACTTTGGTGATATATGATTTGTTGTTATTCACTAATGTCTTAGGTTTGAGTATTAAAAAATAAAAAATATCAATGCTTGATGTCAAATGATTGAGAGTTATATTTAAATATATATTATCTTATACTTACTCTAGATATTTAATTTTTTATCTAATGATAACAATTTTAATTATTTTATTAATTAAAACCTATATAGCCTTTATCATTAAGGGCACCAATTTATGTAACTTAAGATATGTTGCCTTAATCATATGATATGAGATTTGATCTGAACCATATTTCATAATCATTTATCACACCAACTGTACAAATACATTAATAATTGTTATCAATTATAGATACCCTAATTTTTAGCCAAAAAAACATAATGAAACAACAAATATCTTAATTTGAAAAAATTAAAAAATATCATATCTAAAATATGATGAGATAAAGTGTTGTTTTTAAGTGTTTATAAAAAAAATATAAAACGTTGATAGGAAAAGTTGGGTTTGGACGACTTTGACGATTTAATTCTTCTGATTTAAATAAAGAATCGTAGTCGATAAAAAATTAAATATTTGAAGTTTTGAACACAAACTACTCGTGATCTAAGGTTGAAACCACTTTCAAAAAAATATAACATATACATTTATCTAAATTAACCTCAAAATATAAACAATTAAATATATGTTTTTATATGATATACAGAGTAAAATGGCAGAATGAGTAGCTGAAGGATCTAAAATTGTAAACGAGGAAATGAAAACAGTACAAAAACTAGGCATGCAGCAGCAAATGGAATTTTGTTTTTGCTAGTTAAAGGTTACTTTGATCTCAGTTTAATTATTTTTCCACTCTCAAATTTTTAAGAGTTTAGGTTTAAACGTCTCAAAATAAGTTTTTTTAATAGTTGAGGTGATTAAAAATAATATTTATTCGAAATATTTTTTAATTATTGATAATATATACATGAACATAGCTATTCGAAACAGAAATCTCGAACCTTTAAGATCACTGAATGAATTATCTCGAAATACATTTGAATATGTTTCAATTCACAAATTTTAAATTATTGTATTAAGAAATATATCAAACAACACTAAAAAAAACTAAAATGTAACTTAAAAATCCAACAAGAGACTTTAATTTTTACTTTACTCAGAAAAGTATATTTATAAATTAACTGCAAAACACCTTTTGAAGGGTGTTTACAGTTGACTCCAAAAGTACGACGCAAGCTCGCATCGCAACATATAATTTCGTCAACCAAAAGGTATTTGGCACTAAATTTGGACAGAGACACCCAATTATAATGCTGCACCGATCTCAATATCTCTGTGTTGTTGTAGCATCATCATCGTAGCTAGTGGGGAACTTAGCCCTGTGGTAGAGGCTGATATAGCACCGACTTCCATTTGTGGTTCAGCTTTCTCTCTTCTCTGGCTGCTTCACAGGTCCAAGTTAATCTGGGAACAAGGATTGCGGACGAAAGGAGTGGTGTAGATATCATTGTATAAACTGTGAAGATATTGAATAATTGATCAGAGAGAAAGAGAGAGAGAGAGAGACGCATAAAAAGATTAGGAAAAAAAACTGGAAATCGCGAAAAGTTGAGTAAGACTCTTCATGCTTCAATTCTGTCATCATCTCTGCGTAGACCAAACACGTGGTTTGGCCCCAGAATGGTGGGTTTTCTTAGATATAAAAACTATGATGATTACAATGTTTATGGCTAGAAAAACAAAATGGTTATAAATGAAAATCATCAACCAAAATTCATGGTTGATTAGGTAACAGTAGCCCATTCTAATTCTGATGTTGCTGGTGCTAGGCCCGACCTGTTTATGATGGTGAAGAAACAAAGGAATTTTTACATTGTTTTCGTCACCTTACACCTCAAATATTTCAACAAGAAGATCGATTACCTCTTGCATTTGGTTTCGACGAATCAAATAATCAAGTCATTGTACTCATAAACAGATAAACTTTGAGTTACATAAATTTTTGGAAATTTTTTCCGTGGAGACTTGATTTTACTTTCTTTAATATTGTTTGAGAATTGATGCAAAGCTGTTTTTATCTTAGGTCGATGAAATTTACTATAATTTATCAAGACTTGATCTTGAAGGATAAAGTACCTCATTTGTGTTTATCAAAGCTGGATAGAGACAATAATATACAACAATTATCTCCTTCATTTATTATTTATCTCATGATTAATTATATTATAAGAAAATAATTTTTATTATTTATATCCTAACAAATTAAAATTAATTAGTGATTAAACAGTAAAATATCATCTCTTTATAAAAAATATATTTAAAAAGTAATTTTTTAATTTATTTATGAGATGTAAATTTTAAAGAGATGTGAAATTTGATACGTGAACTTTGATTTTGTGTAATTATATATATTAAAATTCTAATTTTGGTTCGATTGTATATGTGAAACTGTGATTCCGCTTTAATTGTGTACATTTAAAAAATAAATACATCCATGTATGTTAGATAAATATAACTATTCGGACATGCAATACGTATGTAAACGTAAAATGATACTACATCGATCGATAATGATTTTAATAATTTATGAAAATTGAATCTAAAAATTTCAATATCTTAATTTTACCATTGAATCAAGATTTTATCGATAGCATTTGATTAGCTTTTCTCATAGCCTTGAAAGCTGAGATTCATCCCCTCATATCTCAAGCTTTATATATAATATATATAGATACAAACAATGAGTAAAACCTAACTATTCCCAATGTCATGTATTCCTATAAACTTTGTTTCCTTAACCAAAAGTTGAGAGCAAAGGATGATATACATTTGAGTTGGCTAGAATTTCAGTAAGTTCCAAGGAGGAGGAGCCTGTAAAGTTTTAACAAAGGTGAGGTGATCATCTATGGCCATGGACCATGATCTAGAATAATTCACAAACACGGAACAAAATGGAAAAGGACTACACATAATGGAGCTTAAAGTTAAAATTGGAATTTGAAAAACAAAAGCAATGAAAGAAACAACCACTTCTTTTCTGCTATTCATTCAACTTATAGCTATACATCGCATTTCACATGTTCCTGTTACCTCTTTTTCCCATCACCCAAAGTGTGATGGCTAGCCCACATTTCCAACTCCAAATAAAAACAACTTTCTCTTTGTTCCCCCCAACTTCATTCCCATACATGTCCCTCTCTTGGTCTGCAATATTGCTAACGTTTTTGTCATTTTTCAGGTGACCCACATTCATGGTTATATATATAATCAGGGATAGACCGAAAGGACTAGTAGGGCAGTCGTCCCCTGGAAATTTTAAATTTTCATGATATAATTTAAGAATTTTCTTTGTATTTTCTATTGATAATCTATTTTTGTTCTCCTGAAATTTTATAAACTTATTCGTTGAACATAAAATCATATATACATCCCTGTTAAGGTAATCATATCTAAGAGACATTATACATGGATCGGAATATTCATGTGGTCCAAACCAGTAATGGTGTAGGATCTTCTGTGATCCCTCCAAAGAAGAACCCATTCCACTAACATAACATGCCTTGCCTACTTTTTAGCAGCTGCTTTCATTGTTTTGTGATCTTCAATGGATCATTTTGACCCTACATATGGTTATCACTTCTCATTCAGCATTTATGGGATGGTTAAGTTGGATTATACAATGGTTGAGCTTACCATGGGTTCACCTTCAAGTTGGGATGGAACGTGATTATGTTGTCTGGCCACACATTCAGGCAACTGGGAACACAAAACCAAAAAAGTTGTATTTTTCCTTCAAGTCAATGGACTAATGTTTACTGCTATGTAATGTTTTGAAGCAAATCTATGTGATGAAATTAAAGCTTCACGGTTTTAACAGACCAGTCACGATTGTACACAACTATGCACAGAGAAAACTGCAGTGAAAAGCATTCTTTTTTGATGAAATACTTGGTACGATTATCTTCAGTTTTTGATGGATTCTTGTCTCATGACATATGTTGCCAAGGTGCATGGAGGATCAATGCAGTAGGTATATTTTGATAGCATGTATTGATAATATAAAGAAAGTAAATTTCATATTTATAATATTTTAATGTTTTAAATTATTTAAATATAATTTATTTTTTACATCAGTATATGTCAACTGAAATTTCTCCTTAAATTCAAGTAGTAACTCTCTTTTTTATATATAAAAGATATTAAGAATATACTTGGTTTTTGGTAAAAGAAGGAATATTGGCGAAAAGTAAGAAATGGAATTAAAGATAATGGTCCATGGCGACATGGAGTGCAAATCTAGACAAGGGAAAAGTTGAAATGGCATTTGTTCATGCGAATGAAAAGGGAATGTGGGGTTGCAAGTATCCTCTAAATTCCTTTTTAAAAAATTTAGACCGATTAAAATATAATATATATTTTAAATATTTCTTGACCACCGATAAAACTCACTTTGTAAATGCAATTGTTCGGATTCAGAATTTTCAAGGAGAGCAACACTCTGTCAACCACTAACCTCCTTTAAATTCTACATTAATTAGAATGCTTGTGTTTTTTTATTGTAGATGTTAGATTGCGATCAAAGTACATAATATTCAATGATAGGAGGTATAAAGATGCTAGTTTCTAAAATAGATTATCCAAATACCATACTCGGATGTCTTGAGCATCTGATAAAGTGAAGCCTAATTTAAAAAATTTCCAGACCGTTTCTCAAGTGGTGAAACCCGGTTTTAAATGCATCACATTGGGCTGGGTATCATTATTACACAGTGTTTAAATCACCATTAATTATGGCTTTTAAAAAATTGTGCCTTCTCACAGATTTTTTTTTTTATATAATTGATAGCCTGAAATTTTAATGTGAAAAACTGCTAGTGAGTAATGGGTAAGAGCATGAGGATTGTTGTCCAAATAATTAGCAAGTAGAGTGGAGCCAAGAGATGCAAGTCAACTTAAGATTGGAGCTTTTGTCTTGTCAACTGGATTTGGTTTCAGATATGCAGAGTGTTCGGTTTAGGGATGGCTTAATGTTTGAAACTACTTGGTGAGATGGCAAGTAATTTGAGAATTAAAAAAAATACGTGTTTATTTTCAAACTCAATTAATCTATTACTTAACCAACTTTTAACGGTTTAATTCATTTAAGAAATTATATCTTTCTAATTATGTAACCAAAATTTAATCTACTTGGCCTAAATTAATTCAATTAATAAATCAAAAATTATATAGGTTTGATGAAATTAAATTTATTTATTTAAATAAATTAATTATATTCTCATAAATTATAATTAATTTCGTTTAAATAATTGAGCTTGTCCCTTATGCTAGTGGGACGTTGAAAAAACAAATGAAAAATGTTGTTAGATGTAGGGTGGGTGGGTGCCTGACCAAGATGAGTTGGTGCCAGCATTTGTCAAAGACGGCCACTTCGCTCATTTCACATGCTATTTTCCTTCTCGTTTCCCTCGAGATTTTTAGGCCCAACCCACCGCCGAATCCCTTTTATTCTGCTTACACTTCTTTATTCATTTTAATTTTATTTTTAAATTATTTGACCCGGATTATTTTTTAAAAAAATTTATTGAAGAAAAAAAAAAAACTAAATGGTTATCCTTTTATTAAACTAAAATACCATGTTTCATGCTAGCAGATAGTTTATTGGATTTTATAAAATTTTTGATTCTATACCGTGGATCATGCATCTCAGTATATCAAAATATCAAATTCTCTAGAAATTAATTTATAAAATCAAACATAAACAAAATACCATAATTTTTTCCTTTTATGTCGCAGACAAATTCATTGCTTACAAATGAAAGGGATAGCCAACAATGGTGGAACACTTTAACATGTATTAATCTACATAAATTAAAAACAAAATACTAAAGAGTATTTATTTTTTAAGTGATGATTGCCGCTATTAGTTTGTTTAAAGAAGAAAAAGAGGAAGGAGAAAGATAAGCTTTTGACTAATTGGCTTTTGGGTTCGACATGATCCACGTGGGCCCATATTATTAGTAAGCCTGTCTGTCCCACAAAATGAAATATCTTAAAAGTAGTAACTATTTTTTGTTTTCAAATTTAGTCCTCTGAATTTTCCCCCGACTTTTGTTTTACTTTTTTAATTTAAAAAATTTAAATTTAAACCTTATTTTTTCTAAAAAAATATTTATTCGTAGAAGCTTTCAATAGAAAATAGTTAAACTCTTGTAATTTTTTATATCAAATTGAACTTTTCTAACTAAATTTAAACAATCAAGTCTCTTCATTGATATTGCTCACGATAATTGTTACATTTTGTTTTCGTAACCTGTTGATGATATAATCTATATAAAAGGTTTAATCGATTATTTTATTTGATATTAAGGGTTTAATTTTATATAAAATATAAATATCATAAAACTTTAAAAAAAGTTTTAAACATAAAATAACTGTATGTTATAATTCAAATCCTTGTTAATGTTATTATTTTTTAAAAAAAATTGATATACTAATCGATTCATTCAGATTAGGTATTACAAAGGTTAATATGGGAATAACCATCTCAACTCAGATTGTTCTTTAGTCTTACTTAAATAATCCATTGTTCATTTCACTATACTAACTGAATGCTAATATTTTTTTTAAAAATATTTAATCTTATTTTTATCAAAAATTAAATGACTCCACATGTATTAATAAATGGATATTTATTTTATATAAATTTTGAAACATATCATATGTTTTAATATAAAAAAATAAATAAAACAAAAATGGGTCGTTTTGATGGGGGAATGTGGGATTCAATGGAATCCACATTCCCCCGTTTGGTTTGGCCGGGAATATCATTCCCGGTAATGTTTTATTACCAATAGTGGATTTTTTGGGGTATATTACTGGGAATGTCATTAACTTCCTTCACTTAGGTATTGTAACATTATAGGCGTTTTGGACTGAAATGCCTTTAATTTTTTTTTCAAAAATATATTTCTTCTGTCATTGAATAATAAAGATTCTACAAAGGTTAAATTACAAATTTATCCTTAAACTATTTTAGATTTACAAAAAAAAGTTTATAATTAAAATTTTAGATGAAGTTCATGGGTTAAAATAAAATTTTACCCTTTCATTAAATATTTTTTATATTTTTAATTTTGTAAAAAAAATTATATAAATTTTATGAATTTAAATTTTTTAAAGAAAATATATAAATATTTTTCAACTTGTAATATTATACAAATATATAATAAGGACAATTTAGTCTAATATACATTCTAATAATATTTTATTCTTTTAACCAAACACGTTAATCTTACATTCTTGCTAAACCAACCAAACACAAAATACAACATTCTCAGTAATTATATTTCCTGATAATCTTTTATTATCACTGATAATATTACATTCCTTGAACCAAACGTACCTTAAAAAGTGCAACATTCCTGTTTTCACTTAAGAGTATTTTATTCTGTTAAAAGTGTGTAAAATAAGTAATTTTTTTTCCAGCTAAACATTTTGTACCAAAATTATATTATTTTTATATTTAATTATTTTTATGACAAAGTTGATGTACATGGGACAACTATATAATCCTAACTAGAATTATTTTATCTGTCTCAGTTACAACTACACCTCTCTCTATGTGACTGTCTTTTTCATTTCAAATATTTTATTATAATTATTTAAACTTAGTTGCGTTTATCGTTCTTTTTTTTTTGGGTGCACTTCCAAGCTGTAATATTTCTGGTGTCCAATGTAAGGAAAGTGAGTGGGAGAAAGAAAAAGAAAAACAAGTATATAACTTTCCCTTTTACCAAACAAAAGAAAACGTTACAAACAGCATGGGAAAGTGGAGACAACAATGGAGACTCAGGAATTTCCATCTTTTCTCTCTTCACTTTTGATTCAAACTTTGATCTCCCTCTGCCTTCTCCAAATACCACACATCCCCCAGCCTTTTTTTCTTCGTCCTCTTTCTCTCTCTCCCAGTCTCTTTAGCATATGAGTGTGTTTCTTAAGGTATTTTGATTTTATTGTGTGCTTGGTTGTCTTTTAGATAAAGATCGTAGATTAAGGGCTAGTTTAGCATTAATTTCGTATGTGTCTTAACACCAAGGGTTAGTTGAATTTTTTTACAGTGAAAAGAATCCTTTTTTTCCTTCCGTAATTTCTTGCTTGTGTAATTATATAGGCTGTACCAGCTTGTTAATATATACCCATATTGAAAATATAGTGAATTATTGTTTGTTTCTGGTGTTTTGTTTGCTTGTATTAAATGTCTTGCTTGGTGAGGTAGGAAGGAAGGGTCTTTTAGCTAAATAGTAGTGGTGAGATTATTGATAAGGGAACTTTTTTTTTCAAAAACAAATCTTTGGGTTTTTTTTTTTGAGTTTTGTAAAGAGAGGAAATTAAGAAGACCTCATTTGGTTATTGTGGAGATCTGGGACTTGTTTAATCTCTTATGCCCAATGAGAACTTTCTTTCCCTCTGATTCATGTAAAGAATCACAGCTTAATGCTGTCAATCCTCAGTCTTGGCTCCAAGTTGAAAGAGGGAAGCTTTCCAAATTATCTTCTTCCCCGACCACCTCTTCATCCATGTAAGTTTTTGTTTTCATTTTCTGTATTTTTTTATAGTTTTTCTCTTTCTTGTTTTTGGAAAAAAAAAATGAATTGAGATTGTTTTGGTGAAATTGTTGTAGAGAATCATTTATCAAGGTTCCCGAGCCACCATTGTTGCCATTCTTTAAACCTATTGATTATGTAGAGGTTTTAGCTCAAATTCATGAAGATCTGGAGTCATGTTCTCCCCAAGAGAGGTCAACTCTTTATTTGTTACAATTCCAGATCTTCAGGGGACTTGGAGAAACCAAATTGATGCGGAGAAGCCTCCGCTCGGCTTGGCAGAGGGCTGCCACTGTCCATGACAGGCTTGTATTTGGGGCATGGTTGAAGTATGAGAAGCAAGGAGAAGAACTTATTGCTGACTTGCTTGCAACTTGCAATACGTGTGCCCAAGAGTTTGGGCCGGTCGATGTTTCTCAGCTTCAAGTCGAGGTGAGTGGCTTTCCCCAGGAGACTGTTGTGATGAATGGGAACAAGAGACCAAAAAACGTGAACTTTAAGATTGGAGATGAGAAAATCGTTTGTGATAGGCAGAAAATTGCTTCTCTTTCAGCTCCTTTTCATGCTATGCTGAATGGTTACTTTACTGAATCGTTTTCCGAGGACATAGATTTATCCAAAAACAATATATCCCCATTGGGTATGAGGACAATTGTTGAGTTCAGCATCACAGGAAGTTTGAGCAAAGTTCATCCTGATCTTTTGCTGGAAATACTAGTTTTTGCAAACAAGTTTTGTTGTGAAAGACTCAAATATGCTTGTGATAGGAAACTTGCATCTTTGGTTCGCACCAAAGATGATGCAGTAGAGTTCATGGAATATGCCATCGAACAGAATTCTCCTGTCCTGGCTGTGTCATGTTTGCAAGTTTTATTGCACGAACTGCCTGATTGTTTGAATGATGAACGAGTGGTCGAAATATTTAGCAATGCCGATATACAACAGAGATCAATCATGGTTGGACAGGCCTCATTTCCATTGTATTGTTTATTAAGTGAAGTAGCTATGAACCTAGATCCTCAATCTGATAAAACTGTTTGTTTCCTAGAACAGTTGATTAAGTCAGCTGGAACTGACAGAGAGAGATTGCTAGCTTTTCATCAGTTGGGATGTGCAAGGCTTCTGAGGAAAGAGTATGATGAAGCCGAAAGTCTTTTTGAGAGAGCTGTAAGTTTAGGACATGTTTACTCTATTGCGGGTTTGGCTAGACTCGGTTACATTAAGGGTCATAAACTTTGGTCTTATGAGAAGCTCAGCTCTGTGATTTCTTCCGTTAACCCACTAGGGTGGATGTATCAGGAAAGATCATTATACTGTGAAGGTGATAAGAGGTGGGAAGACCTTGAGAAAGCAACTGAACTGGACCCAACTCTCACATACCCCTACCGGTATCGAGCTGCTTCTCTTATGATGAAACAGAATGTCCAAGCTGCTCTCGCTGAGATCAACAGGGTTCTTGGGTTTAAACTTGCATTGGAATGCTTGGAACTCCGATTTTGTCTCTATTTAGCTATTGAGGATTACAAAGCAGCCATTCGTGATGTTCAGGCAATCCTAACACTTTCCCCAGATTACAGAATGTTTGAGGGACGAGTGGCAGCATCCCAGCTCCGTACGCTTGTGCGTGAGCATGTTGGGAATTGGACAACTGCAGATTGTTGGATGCAGTTGTATGATAGGTGGTCTTCTGTTGATGATATCGGATCACTCTCTGTAATCTACCAAATGCTTGAATCGGGTGGGGCAAAAGGTGTTTTATACTTCAGACAATCATTACTTCTCCTCAGGTATGCTTTGCTTTTCTTTTTCTTTCCCCATTTTATAACATCCATTTTCTTGCTGACTAATATGTATGCTCCCGACTCCCGCTCGTTCATCCTATAGCATTCATTGTTCCCATTGCTTATATGACTCGCAAGAACTTATGCCTTTATTTGATCAGGTTGAACTGTCCAGATGCGGCTATGCGAAGTTTAGAATTAGCTCGTGAACGTGCATCCAGTGAGCATGAACGTCTGGTTTACGAGGGATGGATCCTATATGATACTGGTCACTCTGAGGAAGGGCTTCGGAAGGCAGAAGAGTCTATCAAAATTAGTAGATCTTTCGAGGCCTTCTTCCTTAAAGCTTATGCATTGGCTGACTCTAGTCTCGATTTATCTTGTTCTTCAACAGTTATTTCACTGCTTGAAAATGCCTTGAAATGTCCCTCGGATAATCTTCGGAAAGGTCAAGTAAGGTTTCCTCTTAATCTTCATGGTCCACGGTTCTAATTTTGGTGTTGAAAAAACGGGAAATTTAACTTTCCAGCATGTCTAATCTTGGTTTGAGTTCTGTTTTTCTCAGGCTCTTAACAATCTTGGAAGTGTCTTTGTTGATTGTGGGAAATTAGACTCAGCAGCTGATTGCTACATCAATGCCCTCAAAATCCGTCACACTAGAGCCCATCAAGGTCTTGCACGTGTCCATTTTCTAAAAAACGATAAGGCTGCCGCATATGTCGAAATGACCAAACTGATCGAAAAAGCTAAGAATAATGCATCAGCGTATGAGAAAAGGTCCGAGTACTGTGATCGTGACCTCACAAAGGCAGATCTGGAGATGGTCACTCGACTAGATCCACTCCGGGTATATCCTTACCGGTATCGAGCTGCAGGTCAGAACATATATGTATATATAGTATATTATACTGCTGTTAGTATTTTTCCCCCTTGAGATGATGATACTAATTCGGTTGTGTTGAACGAACAGTGTTAATGGATAACCACAAGGAGAAGGAAGCCATTGCCGAACTGTCTAGGGCAATCGCATTTAAAGCAGATCTTCATCTTCTACACCTACGAGCTGCCTTCCACGAGCATGTTGGCGATGTGTTCGGGGCCCTCCGAGATTGTCGAGCTGCTCTCTCTGTTGACCCTAACCATCAAGAAATGTTGGAACTGCACAGCCGTGTCAACAGCCATGAACCATAAATCTTTTTTTCTCTCTCTCTTTTGGGTTAAGAATGTTAAAGGGAAAAAATGGAAATTACTTCGGATAAATGAGGGGGGGAAGAGATTTTGAACTGAATGATACTATCGTCATCATCCATAAGTAAACTTTGAAATTTACCCTGTAAGAATTTTTGGTTATGAAGTTTGTTCAGTGCCTTGTTACTCATCTTCAGCCAAATAATCAGATGCCATGGCGTTGGTGGATTACTGAGGGATTAGGCTATCAGTATGCAAATGTGCATTTAGGAGTATAATTTTAATTTCCAAGTTCTAGTAGGAATATATTGTTTTTAAGTTTATTCATACATGACTCTGACTCTATATTAGGAGTTCTTAACCAAGAACTGAAGTACAGATTTTGTGCAAGTTCACCCTTTTATTTAAAAAATAATAATATTTAAAGAAAAAGGCTTATCTCATTCCTCTCCATATATTTGCCTTCATAATCTTGTATAAGATACAGACATCTCGTATTATTAGATCATATCAATCATTCAATCTACAAATAGTCATATATATCTATGCTAACACTAACAGTCATTATATAAACTCCTCATATAGAACTTAAGGGAATCTCTCTCTCAAACACCTATTCTTTTGATTTTTTCTTCTCTCCAAGGTCATAGACGATCACCATCCTTGACATCTTACTTCTATTAAAATTACCGACTCTCCATCCAAATTAAAAGAAATTAATCGCAAATAATTACCATAATCAAATATTATCATCAACTCTATTTGAACTGATCAAATAAACCACCTTGTTAGACAATTGTAGCATCGCTGCTTAGATCTTTCAGTAGCCCGGTTTACTTTTGTTGAAGCACGACGTCTTTTGGATGCACATTCTCTTATTGATGTGTCCTATCTTCGTCGATCGGCAAATATCGCTGTGCATGCCCTTGCTCAACATGCCTCCTAATCCTGCAATTCTTTGTTTTTTTTCTTATAGTTTCTAACACTATTAATAGTTGATGCATTATGTGTGTTTTATTAAAAAATATATCCAATAAATAAATATTTTGTGGACATAAAAGTTATTAATATTAATTTACTTTTTCAACTTTAAATATACTTGTCAATAATCTATAGAGTAAGTGGTTAAAAGTTCTAAGCTGACACATTTATTATTCCTAGATTGTTGGTTTAATACCCATCAAGAGCAAAAATTCGAGAAAACAAATATGAAAGGTTGAGAAATTCATCTATGATTTTGTAAGTTATTAATTTATTCTTTGTATTATTCTTAAAATTCTGATTTGTAAATTTCTTTATTGAAGGCTTTGCTTTTGTTTTCATGTATTTTATTATTTAATTTTATAGTTATGTATGCTTAAAATGTTTATACCATATATATTGTTAAGGAATGGAATATCATTTAAATCCATGATGAGATAATATTATAATTATAAGAATTAATTATTTTACTTTTTGAGTTTATATTTTCTAAATTATATATATAATTGTAATTCAATAATTATCCATTTAAGATTTTTAAATTAAAAAAAAAGGAATTGTTAATAAGAGTACAACAAAGCATTGCAAGTTAAGGAAAAACATAGCAACCAAATATAGGGAATGGTTTTGATTGAGACCCCAATAAATGTACCAATTTTTCAATCATTCAAAAGTTAGATTAGTCTTACACTGGAATCAACTATTATTATGTGTAGTTAAAAATAATTTAATATCCGTCGACAATCTTTAGAGTATATGGTCAAAAACTCTTGGTTAACATTTCTTCTCTCTCTAGATTGTGGGTTCAATATTCATTAAGAGTAAAATTATCTCATTCTTTGATCTTTCAACTATACATTTATTTTATTTTGGTACCTAGTTTTTTATCCTACTTTAGCATCTAAATTATCACTTTCACTTTGGTTTACCCTAAATTAAAAATGCTACTAATAAGAACATGACATGTAATATGTTTTATTGAATGTTATTTTGGGGTGAAATAAGATAAAACTAATAGCTTAGGTACTAAAATAGAAAATGAATATAGTTCAAGATCAAAATGAATTTTAAGACTTAAATCATTATGCATACAAAATAATTATTGTTTTATTTTTTAAGAGCTTATTTACAGTTTGAGTTTAAGATAAAATATGAACAATCAACATAAATTTATTTTCACAACACTATTAATTTACTTCAACTAACAACTTTTAAAATATTGGTTTCTTTGTGTATTCTACATTTTTATTATTTAACAATTATTTTTATTTAATGTATATATATATATATATATATATATATATATATATATATATATATAATATTTTATAAATTTAATAAATTATATCATATTTTTTCTTTCTTCCTTCGTAGCTATTTCTTTATCTTTATCTTTATGATCGGCGACGGCACTAGTCTTGGTACTATTACCGAACTCCAGTATTAATTGTTTTTCCTTTGCTTTATTATAGCGTATCTTTGTTTTTTCTTATTTTTTTATTCTTAATAATTTTGCCTTTTTAGCATGTATTCTTATGTCTTTATAGCACGTTTTCTCCGCCTCTATGGCACATTTTCGGTTCTTTGGTCGTTGTTTTCATTTAATCTTTTTTGGGGTTGGATTTGACATCTCTACGACTGATCAAGATGGTGTTTATTTGTTATCATTATGATATTCCCTGCTTTGGACCCACATATTGAATTTGGATATACGATTTGAGTTCGTGAATAGTATTTTCACATTACTCGATTCTGATTTGCAATATGTCGGTGGTCTTTCATTAGCTTTATTTCCTTTTGTGGTTCATTTTTCGATGCAGTCAAATCTATTTGTATTTATCTCTTGTTCGAGTTTATTTGGTTAGGTTTTTTAAACTTTTCCTTGTAAGGTCTTTGTGTGATCTTAAGTGGCTAGTTTTCTTGTATTTAGAAAAATATTCTTATTATATGTTCAGTTTACAGTTGTGGTTGTAATTGCAATACCCATAGCCCATATATGTCTCATAATACGAACTAAAGATGTCACATTAGCTTAATAGATATTTGTTGAACATAAATGCTTAAAATTTTGTTGCGGTTTAAAATATCTTTTTCTTACAATTTAAAATTTGTAATTTCTTTAGTATGCATAGTCATAAAATAATAATTTATTGTTCCAAACAAAGCTGATTTTTATGTAGCAATTAGGCAGTTTCATGTTGTTTCATATCTATATACATATGCCTAATATTGCTTGATTTAAAACTTTTTTTAAAATTTATTTATAATATTCATTCATAAATTCGATTATAGCTAAAATTATCCAAAATTAAAAGAGTTATAAATTATTATTACATACCTTTTATAAAATAAATCTGATAAAGCAACCCAATGATTATAATGTACATGCCACTAATAAGTCAAAGTTAGGATGTCTTATTGATATTTTCGGTAGGTTTGATTCCAATAAGATGCTGGCAAACTTCTCACTTCACGTCTTCTATTGTATTCGAACCTATGCATGAAAACCATCACGCGCTACGTAAAACTTAGTGAAGCAACTACATAACTAAAATGATATAAAATATAAATTTCATAAAGTATTATAACATGAAATTGTAATTTAAATAAAAACATTAAAACTTTAGAACCGAGCTGATCAAGTTGATTTTTCCTTAAAACTTGAAAATCATCCTCTCATGAGTTCATCAAAAATCATGTAAATCAATATCAAATAACATAAACAATTCATATCTTAGTCATTCGTACATTTTTCAGAACTTTTCATTTCATTTTCATATTGTCTGATAAAATAATAATATCATGATTTCTATTAACTGAAACGTCATTCAAAAATTTCATATTTATTTTTATAGCTCAATGCATATTTATGGGAATATATGGTACGCGAGTAGAACTGAAAAACACGCACTAGGCACTTCAGTGCCAATCATAACTGAAACAGAAACATATAATGCACTTCAGTGCAATCATCACATAAGCACCAACAATATTGTAATACCCTAAACATCGGGTCAATGATTGAAATGTAAGGAATTTAAAATTTAGTAGTGTAATTGGAATAAGCGATAATGTTGAAAACATTTTGATATTTCGGTATAAAAAATTAAGTTAAATGAATTTTAAGATTTTCCAAATGATTTTCTAAGTATATTCGATATAACTATTCGAATATCAAAACATTACTCCAAATCTTTTAAAGATCATTTTTAATCCTTACTCAAGTGTAAAATTAAGTTTTAATCTTAAAACAATTTCAAAATAATTTTACAAAGTATTTCGAATCATTTCAAAGCCAAAAATTCCAGATTGCTCAGAGGGAACCGATTCTCCCCCAAGGGGGTACCGATTCCCCCCTGAATGGTTTGGCTCCGAGAAATCCAGAATGCTCGGAGGAAACCGATTCCCCCCCAGGGGGTACCGATTCCCCCCTTGTATAACGGTCGAAATATTTGAATTTTACACTTAGGGAATCGA
The DNA here is from genome assembly GCF_006381635.1 of Hibiscus syriacus. NCBI lineage: Eukaryota > Viridiplantae > Streptophyta > Magnoliopsida > Malvales > Malvaceae > Hibiscus > Hibiscus syriacus. The sequence continues at coordinate 227,802 of NW_024062891.1, read as the reverse complement.
TTCCCCATAGGGGGTACCGATTCCCCCCACGCTCCAAGCTGTTTTATTAATTATTTTCACACTAAAACGGCTATATGATCTTCACTAATCATCCCCAACGTTCAGAAGTGATTCAAGGTGTATTTAAACAAGTTCTGAAGCCTTTGATCAATAAGAAATCATAGAGAAACAAGAGTGAAAGCATCAAACACCAAGTTTATGCAAATCAAGCCAATTTTCCTTTCAAAATTCATTTTGCTTTCAAAGAACACCATTTGTGCTCATTTGTAATTATTTGTGAGTGTTCTTTTCTTGTTCTAGAATTGTGCAAACATCTTACCTTGTGAGGTTTTCCTTGTAAGTTTGCAAATTTGTAATCTTCTCTTTGGGAAAGAGTGTTATCAAGAATTGGGGTATATTCTTGAGGGTGTTGTAAGGTTATCTCTTTGGCCTCAAAAAAAAGAACAAATTAGTGAATTTGTTGGAAAATCCTTAGTGTGGATAGCTAAGGTAGTGGACGTAGACTTTGATTGAGAAAGTCGTACCACTCTAAATCATTGTGTAATTACTTTCAATTTTCTGCAAAAGCTTCCACCAAATTTTTAATTGCCAATTCACCCCCCTCTTGGCCAATTCCGTCAATCGATTAACTCAACAATTGGTATCAGAGCCTCACTCATTTGAAGGTTTAATCACCTCTTGAGTCAATCCGGGAAGAGTTAAATCGATAAAGATGGCGTCTACTTCCGGTTCATTCTCCATGGAAGAATCCAGACCTATTGACGTGCCTCTACACTTCAATGGAAAAATTATCGTCATTGGAAGATGTGTATGATGATATTCATCAAAGCATTTGATATGGAAGCTTGGATGATAATCAAGAAAGGATATTCCTCTCCTACTAAGAAGGCAAAGAAGTGGAGTGTTCAAGAATGAAAGGAAGCTCAACAAAACTCAAAGGCTATGCACATGTTATGTTGTGCAATTGATCCTAATGTATATAAAGGAGTTTCTTCGTGTTCAAGTGCCAAGGAAATGTGGCATAAGCTTGAGGAGATCTATAGAGACAAGTGTTGAGTTAATCGATCGACGGAATCGGCCAAGAGGGGGGTGAATTGGCAATTAAAAATTTCGTGGAAGCTTTTGCAGAAAAATTGAAAGTAATTGCACAGTGATTTACAGTGGTTCGACTTTCTCAAACAAAGTCTACGTCCACTACCTTAGCTATCCACACTAAGGATTTTCCAACAAATTCACTATTTTGTTCTTTCTTTTGAGGCCAAAGAGATAACCTTACAAAATCCCTCAAGAGTATACCCCAACTCTTGAGAACACTCTTTTTCCCAAAGAGAAGATTACAAATTTGCAAACTTACAAGAAAACCTCACAAGGTAAGATGTTTGCACAATTCTAGAACAAGAAAAGAACACTCAAAGATAATTACAAATGAGCACAAATGGTGTTCTTGAAAGCAAAATGAATATTGAAAGGAAAATTGGCTTGATTTGCACAAACTTGGTGTTTGATGCTTTCTCTCTTGTTTCTATATATTTTCTTGTTGATCAAGGGCTTCAGAACTTGTTTAAATACACCTTGAATCACTTCTGAACGTTGGGGATAATTAATGAAGATAATATAGCCGTTTTAGTGTGAAAACAATTAATAAAATAGCTTGGAGCGTGGGGGGAATCGGTTCCCCCTCATAGGGAATCGGTTCCCTAAGTGTAAAATTCAAATATTTCGACCGTTGAACAGGGGGGAATCGGTACCCCCTATGGGGGAATCGGTTCCCTCCGAGCATTCTGGAAATCTCGGAGCCAAACCATTCAGGGGGGAATCGGTACCCCATTGGGGGGGAATCGATTCCCTCTGAGCAATCTGGAATTTTTGGCTTTGAAATGGTTCGAAATACTTTGAAAGATTATTTTGAAATTGTTTTAAGATTAAAACTTAATTTTACACTTAAGTAAGGATTAAAAATGATTTTTGAAATATTTTGAGTAATGTTTTGATATTCGAATAATTATATCGAATATACTTGGAAAATCATTTTGGAAAATCTTAAAATTCATTTAACTTAATTTGTTATATCGAAATATCAAAATGTTTTCAACAATCTCCCCCTTTTTGATATAACAAAACATTTTAGTAATTTTAAGATTTTGAAATCAAGTTTTGAAATTACTCCCCCTTACTTTAACACTTCTCCCATTTATCATTTTAAAAACGCACTTAAAACTTAAAACACACTTCTCCCCCTTTTTGTTAAATCAAAAAGATTCAAATAAATGTGAAGAATATTAAGCCAATTGATTAGGTATATGTATGCATAAGCTGCTAAGATCACAATTAAGAGAAACGTTAGCCATTAGTTCCGTAATCAATATTCATAAATAATGTGATATGGCAAAATTGGTCATATTGCTAATAATGATGTAAATGATGCAATAACGAATAGAACACACCAACATATAAGTTCACACCATCCATAAATCCAAAATCCAACAATCCACAAAATCAAACAATTCAAAATGTTGAAACAATATTCATTTTGTTCAAAGTTTTTAAGCTAAACACAAAAACAAGCATCCGGATCTGTAGGAGGAAAACGGGCTCGCATAGCAGCCATTTCGTGAGTGAGTTCATTAATACGAGCGTTGGTTGCTTCATTGTTTGCACGCATCTCCCGAAGAATCTCTAATTGTTGAGCTCCCATTGTGGATAAATGAGACTCTATAGAGGAAAAGAGCGAATCCATTGTCGCATATCGGAAATCAAATGTCTCCATAAATGATTGAAAATATGGAGGCATTTGAGTCGATTGTTGTGCGTGCTCCTCGGGTTGTTCAGGCTCATCTTCAGCTTCATCGATATCTCTCATTAATTGGTCAAACTCTGGATCTTCGTCAGCTTCGGGTGGAGCTTGTGAAGAACTAGCTCCCGGAGTAGTTGTAGAAGATCGAACCCATTCACCGATTTCTTTATTTTTGACCCATCCCGCTCTTGTTAAAGAAAGAAGATTGATTTGTTTCTTAAGAGGAAAAGCGGTATCTAGACCAACTCGAAGCTCGGCTTTAGAAAAGAGATTACTAAGGATACAACCGTAAACTAGTGAAGAACAAAGTTTCTTATTTGGCACTAGGTTAACGGTTTCAACGATCTCAGCAAAGATAATCTCGGAAAGGTTTATTTTTATGTTGTGTTCAAAACAATGCAACCACCAAAGGTCTAAAGCTCTAAGAGTAGAATAACGACCCCCGGATGGTCGAAACCACCAAGTGATCATGAGATGAAGAAAACGCTCATGGAGATCTAGAACACTTGCACTATCATTCCGTTTATATCGTGACCCTAAAACTTGTTTTTCGTTTGATAAACCTTCATTATCCAAGCCTAAGGCATTGGCTATGTAATCCGGATCAAGATGGAAATATTGACCTAGGAGGTAGGAACGTACTCCTATGGTTTTGGTTTTGTCACGATTTTTGATACAAACAGCATTACAGTAGAAGATACGAACAAGTTGATGATAGACAATGGGTTCAAGTTCGAAAAGTTTATCAAATTTCCATTCGTGCAAGATAGGGAGATATTTAAAGTTAATATCAACCATAGTTTGAAGAGATGGGATACGTTCTTCCCTAATCTTATACGAGTCAAAATATTGGTAAAACCAATAACGATAATCTTTAGGACCCGGTTGATTGAAACAAGAATTTTGGATAGTCAAGTTAGGATCAAGATTTGGAATAGGATTTTGAGGAATATGAGGAGGATTTGGTTGAGGACTAGAACGACTAGATGAAGACCTAACACGTTTAGGATTGGACATGGTTTAGGAAATCGGAATAGAATTGATAACCTGCAATTTTAAAAACAAATGTATGCAATTCAATTAATCCCAAAACTCAATTGAGTCCTCAATATTTCAAGGTTCTCTAAATCAATCCTAATGGGCAAAGTTTTTGAAAAACTTTTGAAAAATATGGTTTTGAGAAACAATATATGTATAGTTTTCATAACAACAACATAATTTAATCAAAACACAATAATTTGAAAATTAACATTTTTTTTATTTCGAAAATTTAAAAAAAATTTGGAAAATTCTTGTGTTTTTGATGAAATTAGTTGTAACATCTAGTTTTTAATCACTAAACAATCAATGCCTGATCACTATTTTAACCTAGAACTAATTAAAACTAATCCTATGTTCAAAATCAATGTAATAGAGAGTTTAGAAAAATTTACCTTGAAAGATGAAGATTGAGGGGATTTTGATGTTGTTTGCACGATTTTAATGATTCCAACAGGTTTAGAAGATGATATTTGAAGTAAATTCCGATTAATATCGTTGATTTGAGGCAAAAATGGAGATTTGAGAGATTTAGAGGTGAAGAACGACGGAAGAAGAAAAGGAGGGTTTTGGGGTTTTTGGGGGTGTTCTGCTCGATTTAACAGAACCCCAGGGGGGTATCGATTCCCCTGTGGGGGGAATCGGTTCCCCTTCGAAGGGGAATCGGTTCCCTCATGGGGGGATCGATTCCCTCTGCACCAAAATGCTAAAATCCGACTTTTAAGCACATAAAATGCTAAATTAATTTTTTCTAGTGGTATAGGCAACTCATATATTGAAAAATAATCATGTTCAAACAATTAAATTAATCTTTAAACATTATTTGAACATAAAATTAATTTTCACTAAGAATCATAAACTCCCCCTAACTAATAGCAAGAATGCAATAAAATATTATTATTATTATAAGCATTTTTCAGTATTTATTAAAAGTGCTAAATTATTTTAAACACTAAGTGAAGATAGGTTAGTTAAACCTAATTCTCTTCTAAGTGTCCAAAACCTTTCCTTTTCTAAGGGTTTTGTAAAGATATCCGCTAATTGATGCAAAGTATCAACATATTCTAGAACTACATCTTTCTTAGTGACATGGTCTCTAATGAAGTGATGTCTTATTTCAATGTGCTTAGTTCTAGAGTGTTGGATGGGATTTTTAGTGAGACAAATAGCACTAGTATTGTCACACTTGATAGGAATGGTACCTACTTCAATTCCATAATCAAAAAGTTGTTGTTTCATCCATAAGACTTGTGCACAACAACTACCGGCTGAAATGTATTCCGCTTCAGTGGTAGATAATGCCACACAATTTTGTTTCTTTGAAAACCAAGAAATCAGCATATTTCCAAGGAATTGGCAAGTACCGGAGGTGCTTTTCCTATCTAATTTACATCCTCCATAATCCGCATCAGAAAAGGCATGCAAGCTAAAGCTAGAGTCTCTAGGATACCAAAGTCCTAAACTAGGAGTGTCCTTAAGGTATCTAAAGATTCTCTTAACAGCTAGTAAATGTGATTCTTTAGGACATGATTTAAACCTAGCACACAAGCAAACACTAAACATAATATATGGTCTACTTGCGGTTAGATAAAGCAAAGAGCCAATCATTGACCTATATAATTTAACATCTACACATTTACCTCATTCATCTAAGTCAAGCTTTGTTGAAGAGCTCATTGGAGTGTTATGAGGTTTCCCATTTTCCAGTCCAAACTTCTTGAGCATATCTTTGACGTACTCAGCTTGATTAATGAAGATGCCATCTTTTCTTTGCTTGATTTGGAGTCCCAAGAAAAATGAGAGCTCCCCCATCATGCTCATCTCAAACTCACTTTGCATTAGCTTAGAAAATTCTTGGCAAAGAACATCATTAGTAGAACCAAATATTATATCATCAACGTAAATTTGAACTACTAATAAATCTTTACCTTTTCTCTTTAAAAACAATGTAGTGTCAACCTTTCCTTTTAAAAAACCTTTTTCAATTAAAAAATTTGACAATCTTTCATACCAAGCTCTAGGAGGTTGTTTTAAACCATAAAGAGCTTTTGCCAATTTTAAAACATGATCCGGAAAATTTGAATCTTCAAAACCTAGAGGTTGTTCCACGTACACTTCTTCTTTTATAAAACCATTTAAAAATGCACTTTTAACATCCATTTGATATAATTTAAATTCATTGAAACATGCAAATGCTAATAACATTCTAATTGCTTCCATCCTAGCTACGGGAGCGTATGTTTCATCATAGTCTATGCCCTCTTCTTGAGTATAGCCTTGAGCAACAAGTCTAGCCTTATTCCTCACTATATTACCACTTTCATCAAGTTTATTTCTAAAAACCCATCTAGTACCTACAGTGAATTATTACTAGGCCTTTCAACTAATGTCAATACTTTACTTCTCTCAAATTGATTTAATTCTTCTTGCATAGCCATAATCCAATGTTCATCTTTTAATGCTTCTTTGATGTTCTTAGGCTTTATGCATGAAATAAATGCAACATAATTACAGATATTTCTAAGAGAAGATCGAGTAGTTACCCCTTTTGATGGATCACCTATAATTTCACCATCCTTGACATAGTTGTACTCTCTTGGAAAAGATACTTCCCTTTCTTCACTGGTTGGATTCTCGAGGGGATCATGAGTTTCCTCATCTTTTGTTTCTTCCTTTGATGATGATTCTCCAACGTCATGTCTAACGTCATTTGCTTGTACAATACCTACATCATCATTAACAGAAGAATCCTTCCTCGGAAGGGGATTATCATCGAAAACAAAATGTATAGACTCTTCTACAACTAAAGTTCTTTTATTAAATACACGATAAGCTTTAGAATTTAAGGAATAACCCAGAAAAATTCCTTCATCACTTTTAGCATCAAATTTGCCAAGGTTTTCTTTACCGTTGTTTAAAACAAAACATTTACATCCAAAAGGATGAAAATAGCTAATGTTAGGCTTTTTATTTTTGAGAATTTCATATGGAGTTTTCTTTAAAATTGGCCTAATCATTACTCGATTTACAACATAACAAGCGGTATTTGTGGCTTCCGCCCAAAAATATTTTGGCAAATTATTTTCACAAAGCATGGTTCTAGCCATTTCTTCTAAAGTTCGATTTTTCCTCTCAACAACTCCATTTTGTTGAGGGGTTCTAGGTGCTGAAAAATTATGGCTAATACCATTAGAATTACAAAACTCAATAAATCCAAGATTTTCAAATTCAGTTCCATGATCACTTCTAACACTAGTAATATAGTAACCTTTTTCATTTTGGAATATTTTCGAAAATGTGATGAAATTTTCTAATGCTTCATCTTTAGTACTTAATAATAGAACCCAAGTGTATCTAGAATAGTCATCTACCAAGACAAATGCATATTGTTTTCCTCCCAAGCTAGTAGTTCTAGTTGGCCCAAAAAGATCTAAATGGATCAATTGTAATACTCTACTAGTTGATACATCATTAATAGATTTAAAAGAAACTCGCTTTTGTTTTCCTTTAGCACATGCATCACAGATTTTATCATTATCAAATTTATGCTTAGGCAACCCTCTTACTAAGTCTCATTGAATTAACCGTTGCAAAACACTCATACTAGCATGACCTAGTCTCCTATGCCATAACCAACTATCATGCTCATCCTTAGCAACTAGGCATAAATTAGTCATATCAATAGAATCTAAATGCACCATGTAAATGTTTCATATTCTATGACCAACAAGCATAATCCGATTAGATGCAATGTCAATGACTTTACAACCATTAATTTCAAATAAGACATTGAATCCTTTATCGCATAATTGACTAATACTCAATAGATTATGCTTTAATCCATTCACATATAAAACATTCTTAATTTGTATGGAAGAGGTATTACCTATTGTACCAATACCTTCAATGTGACCTTTTGAATTGTCTCCAAAAGTCACTTCTCCTCCATTTTTGGCGTTAAGCTCAATGAACCGGCTTTTATCTCCGGTCATATGTCTTGAGCATCCACTATCAAGGTACCATGAATTTGAATTTGTTTCCCGTGCCTTGTAGCAATGCTCCTTTCCCTACAAACATAGATTAATTTTTGATTTTTGGTACCCAAATTCTTTTGGGTCCATATTCATTAGTTTCCAAAATCCTAGTCCCCTTAGGTATCCATTTGTGTAGGATATTTTTATCTTTAGTAGTAATGAGTTCTTTCGGAACCCACATACTTCTAATGATTTTTTCATTAGAGGTTCTTTGGGGACCTCTATGATTGTAGTTTCTAAAACTTTTTCTAACAAAGTTGGATTTTGAATTTCCACATTTTTCAAGATGTTTTGTTCCAACTTTATCAAAAGAAGTTTTAAGATCATCAATTTTCTTTTGATGATCATCATTGATCTTTGAAAGTAAATTTTGCAAATCTAAATTTTTCTTTTCAAACTCTCTAGTTTGATTTGCAAATCTTGATTTTACTTTCAAGATCGTTGTTGGTTTTAGATATGAGTTTGTTTTCATTTTTCAATTTTGAAACATCATTTTTATATTTTAAAAACAATTTCTCATAATCCGAAGCCAACCCATTGTACTCCTCAAATAACTCATCATAAGATAAATCATCAAAATTGGATGAGTTAGAGGTTACCTTAGAATCTTCCCCGAATGCCATCAAGCACAAGTTTGCTACTTCTTGTTCCTCTTCATCGGAACTTTCTTCATCGCTCCATGTAGCCACATGAGCCTTGTGCTTATTCTTTGATTGACCCTTTTTCTTCAATTGTGGGCAATCATATTTGACATGCCCCGGCTTTTTGTATTCATAGCAAATGATTGGGTCCTTCTCTTTTGGTTCATTTTTGAGGCCTTCGTTTCGTTTGAATTTTCTTCCTTGGTAAGGTCTCATCATTTTTCTGAACCGTTTGGCAAACAATGCCATTTCCTCGTCATCATCATCATTATTAGAATCACTCTCATCTTTTGTGGATTTGAGAGCAATTCCAATATTTTTCTTCTTCTCCTTTTCCTTTGGTGTCTCTTCAACTTTATCAAGGTCCACCTCATCTTCAAGCATCATCTCATGAGTAAGGAGTGAACCGATAAGTTCTTCAAGAGTTAAGGACGATAGGTCCTTAGACTCGATGATTGCCGTCTTCTTTGATTGCCATGATTTTGGGAGGGAGTAGACTAACTTCCTCACAAGCTTTTCATTTGAGATGATCTCTCCATATGATTTGAGACCATTGACAATCGTTGAAAATCTATCTGTCATAGCTTTGATGTCTTCATTTGGTTTCATCCTGAAATTTTCATAGCTATGCGTTAGAATACTAATTTTTGATTTCTTTACCTCATCTGTACCTTCATGTGTGACTTGAAGTTTGTCCCATATTTCTTTGGCGGTTGTACACGATGAAACTCTTCCGTATTCATCTGGTCCAAGAGCACAAAAAATAATGTGGATGGCTTTGGAGTTGAGTTGGAACATTCTTGTCTCTCCTTCACTCCACAACCTTGGATGAGTGAGAGGTTTGATGTATCATTCTTCTACAACATTCCATGCTCCCATGTCACTTGCTTGAATGAAGTACATCATTATATTCTTCCAATAGGCATAGTTAGCTCCATTAAAGAAAGGAGGCTTGTTGACGGGCATCGAATCGAGACCGGAGTCGAAGTTTGAAGCAGATGCCATTGATGACTTTAATAATCGATATAACTCTTCCCGAATCGACTCAAGAGGCGATTAAACCTTCAAATGAGTTAGGCTCTGATACCAATTGTTGAGTTAATCGATCGACGGAATCGGCCAAGAGGGGGTGAATTGGCAATTAAAAATTTCGTGGAAGTTTTTGCAGAAAAATTGAAAGTAATTGCACAGCGATTTACAGTGGTTCGACTTTCTCAAACAAAGTCTACGTCCACTACCTTAGCTATCCACACTAAGGATTTTCCAACAAATTCACTAATTTGTTCTTTCTTTTGAGGCCAAAGAGATAACCTTACAAAATCCCTCAAGAGTATACCCCAACTCTTGAGAACACTCTTTTTCCCAAAGAGAAGATTACAAATTTGCAAACTTACAAGAAAACCTCACAAGGTAAGATGTTTGCACAATTCTAGAACAAGAAAAGAACACTCAAAGATAATTACAAATGAGCACAAATGGTGTTCTTGAAAGTAAAATGAATATTGAAAGGAAAATTGGCTTGATTTGCACAAACTTGGTGTTTGATGCTTTCTCTCTTGTTTCTCTATATTTTCTTGTTGATCAAGGGCTTCAGAACTTGTTTAAATACACCTTGAATTACTTCTGAACATTGGGGATAATTAATGAAGATAATATAGTCGTTTTAGTGTGAAAACAATTAATAAAACAGCTTGGAGCGTGGGGGGAATCGGTTCCCCCTCATAGGGAATCGGTTCCCTAAGTGTAAAATTCAAATATTTCGACCGTTGAACAGGGGGAATCGGTACCCCCTATGGGGGAATCGGTTCCCTCCGAGCATTCTGGAAATCTCGGAGCCAAACCATTCAGGGGGGAATCGGTACCCCCTTGGGGGGGAATCGGTTCCCTCTGAGCAATCTGGAATTTTTGGCTTTGAAATGGTTCGAAATACTTTGAAAGATTATTTTGAAATTGTTTTAAGATTAAAACTTAATTTTACACTTAAGTAAGGATTAAAAATGATTTTTGAAATATTTTGAGTAATGTTTTGATATTCGAATAATTATATCGAATATACTTGGAAAATCATTTTGGAAAATCTTAAAATTCATTTAACTTAATTTGTTATATCGAAATATCAAAATGTTTTCAACAACAAGGAAGAAGAAGAACCAATAAAAGGGATGTCTCTATTAGCTCTCACAGAGCCAAAGGTATCTTCTTACTCAAATATATCAAATTCAAAATCTTTTAATGAGTTACAAGATTCTTATGATAAATTATTTTCGGAGTTTGAGACCATGAACTCCAAATACAATAAATTGATTTCTAAATTTATTGCTAAAAATGATCTTCTTTTGAAAGCTAAAACAGACTTGGAAAATCAAAATGAAATGTTGAGAAAGGAGTTAGAGCTTTCAAAAATAAAATCTGAAAACTTTGAAAAAGAAATTTTCAAATTAAACAAACTTCTTCTAGAAATGAAAATGGATTTTGAAAATCAAAATGAAATCTTGAAGAAGGATTTAGAACTCTCAAAAATGAAATTTGAAAGTATTGAAAAAGAAAATTTCAATTTGAAAGATAAGCTTGAATGTTTAACAAGAGAAAAAGAGATCATTCTAAATAATTCATCTAGTTCAATAATGACAATATGTTCACATTGTCATTATCATGGTCATAAGGAACATACTTGTCCTTTATAGAAAGGAAAACGACTTAAAATTAGACAAGTATGGGTTCCAAAAGGAACAAGAGGCATTGAAACTAATGTTCAAGGATCCAAAGCAATTTGGATACCAAAATCTACTTAAATGTCTCTTGTAGGTGTGTGAGAGCAATTGTGATAAAGATGATGATATTCAAGATGCTCTAAGCCACACATAAAAAGGAAATGAGTAACCTCTAAACTTAATGTTTTTATTATTTGGTTGCTCATTTAGTTTATGCATGCATGAGGTTTTAAAATGTTGAATTATGTTTTATCTCATGTATGTTGAAAAATATTGTATGATGAACATGGTAATTTTTGGTAATGTTTTATAAACTCTAGTTCATCATATTAATTTTTGGTCAAAATTGTTTTTAAAAAGTAATTGATATCTCTTTAACAATTGATATCGATTTTTCAAGAATTTTAGTTTTGCAAAATTTTGACCTGAAATTTTTTTCTTAATGTTTATGCATAGATTTTTTGCTTAAATATTATAAAGTTTTAATGCATAACATTTTCAAAAACTTTATGCATGTTCTCTTAATCTCTATAATCAACATTGCATAATGTTTTATATGTGAATGGGTTAAAAGCATAATCTTTTGAAAAATAAATTTGATAAAAGATACAATGTTTTATTTTAAATGATTGCAAAAATGATTAACATTGCATCTATTTTCGATTATGCTTGTTGGTCATAAAATAGGGATATATATATATACATGATGCATTTAGATTTTATTAATATGACTATTTTGTGCCTAGTTGCTAGGGATGAGCATGATGATTTGTTATGGCATAGGAGACTAGGACATGCTAGTATGAGTGTTTTGCAACGGCTAATTCAAGGTGATTTAGTTCGAGGGTTGCCTAAGCTTAAATTTGATAATGATAAAATCTGTGATGCTTGTGCTAAAGGAAAACAAAATTGAGTTTCTTTTAAATCCATTAATGATGTATCAACTAGTAGAGTTTTACAATTGATCCATTTAGATCTTTTTGGGCTAACTAGAATTACTAGCTTGGATGGAAAACAATATGCATTTGTTTTGGTAGATGACTATTCTAGATATACTTGGATTATATTTTTAAGTACAAAAGATGAAGCATTAGAACATTTCATCACATTTTCAAAAATTATCCAAAACGAAAAAGGTTACTCTATCACTAATGTTAGAAGTAATCATGGAACTGAATTTGAAAATCTTGGATTTATTGAATTTTTTAATTCTAATGGTATTAGCCATAATTTTTCAGCACCTAGAACCCCTCAAACAAAATGGAGATGTTGAGAGGAAAAATCGAACTTTAGAAGAAATGGCTAGAACCATGCTTTGTGAAAATAATTTACCAAAATATTTTTGGACGAAAGCCACAAATACCGCTTGTTATGTTGTAAATCGAGTAATGATTAGGCCAATTTTAAAGAAAACTCTATATGAAATTTTCAAAAATAAAAAGCCTAACATTAGTGTTGAAAACATTTTGATATTTCGATATAACAAATTAAGTTAAATGAATTTTAAGATTTTTCCAAATGATTTTCTAAGTATATTCAATATAACTATTCAAATATAAAAACATTACTCCAAATCTTTTAAAGATCATTTTTAATCCTTACTCAAGTGTAAAATTAAGTTTTAATCTTAAAACAATTTCAAAATAATTTTACAAAGTATTTCGAATCATTTCAAAGCCAAAAATTCCAGATTGCTCATAGGGAACCGATTCCCCCCAAGGGGGTACCGATTCCCCCCTGAATGGTTTGGCTCCGAGAATTCCAGTATGCTCGGAGGGAACCGATTCCCCTCAGGGGTTACCGATTCCCCCTTATATAACGGTCGAAATATTTAAATTTTACACTTAGGGAACCGATTCCCCATAGGGGGTACCGATTCCCCCCACGCTCCAAACTGTTTTATTAATTTTTTTCACACTAAAACGGATATATTATTTTCTCTAATCATCCCCAACGTTCAAAAGTGATTCAAGGTGTATTTAAGCAAGCTTAGAAGCCATTGATCAATAACAAGAAACATCAAGCAATTAGAATCAAGAGAGAATCAAAGAGAAAGCATCAAACCTCAAGTTTGAGCATTTCAAGCCTATTTTTCATTCAATATTCATTTTGCTTTCAAGAACACTTATTGTGCTCAATTGTATTTATTCTTGAGTGTTCTTTCTTTGTTCTAGAATTGTGCAAACATATTTGCCTTGTGAGGTTTTTTTCTTGTAAGTTTGCAAATTTGTATTTCTCTTTGAGAAAAGAGTGTTCTCAAGAATTGGGGTATATTCTTGAGGGAGTTGTAAGGTTATCTCTTTGACCTCAAAAGAAAGAACAAATTAGTGAATTTGTTGGAAAATCCTTAGTATGGATAGCTAAGGTAGTGGACGTAGACTTTGGTTGATAAAGTCGATTTTAATCGGAATTCACTTCAAATATCATCTCCTAAACTTGTAATCATCATTAAAATCGTGCAAACAACATCAAAATCCACTCAATCTCTTCCTTCAAGGTAAAATTTTCTAAACTCTCTATTTTATTGATTTTGAACATAAGACTTATTTTAATTAGTTCTAGGATGAACTTTAGATCGGGCATTGATTGTTTAGTGATTAGAAACTAGATATTACAACCAATTTCATCAAAAACACAAGAATTTTTCAATTTTTTTTAAATTTTCGAAATTAAAAAAAATTAATTTTCAAATTATTGTGTTTTGATTAAATTATGTTGTTGTTATGAAAACTATACATATATTGTTTCTCAAAACCATATTTTTTAAAAGTTTTTCAAAAACTTTGCCCATTAGGATTGATTTAGAAAACCTTGAAATATTGAGGACTCAATTGAGTTTTGGGATTGATTGAATTGCATACATGTGTTTTCTAAATTGCAGGTTATCAATTCTATTCCGATTTCCTAAACCATGTCCAATCCTAAACGTGCTAGGTCATCATCTAGTCGCTCACACCGTCAACCAAATCCACCTCCAAATCCTCCTCTTATTCCAATTTCTAATCCTAATCCCATTGATCCTAACTTGACTATCCAAAATTCATGTTTCAATCATCATGGTCCTAGAAATCATCGTTTTTGGTATTATCAATATTTCGACTCTTACAAAATCCGGGAAGAACATATTCTTTCTCGTCAAGCTATGTTAGCTATCAATTGTAAATATCTTCCTCTTTTACAAGAGTAGAAATTTGATAAACTCTTTGACCTTGAACCCATCGTTTACCATCAACTTGTTCATATTTTCTATTCTAATGCCGTTTGTGTTAAAAACCAAACTAAAACCGAAATCATAGGAATTCGTTCCTACCTCCTAAGAAAATTCTTATATATTGACTCGGCTTACATAGCCAATACATTCGGATTAGATAATGATGGTATTTCAACTGAAAAACAGGTTTTAGGATCTCGTTATAAAAGAAGGGATAGTGCAAGTGTCTTAGACCTTCATGAACGTTTTCTTCATCTAATGATTTCTTGGTGGTTTGACCATCCAGAGGTCGTTATTCTACTCTTAGAGCCTTAGATCTTTGGTGGTTACATTGTTTCGAAAACAATATTAAAATTAACCTACCTCAGATTATTTTTGCTGAAATTGTTGAAGCCATAAATCTTGTTCCTAACAAGAAACTCTGTTCATCTCTTGTTTACGGTTGCATTTTGAGTAATCTGTTTTCCAAAGCTGGGCTTAGAGTCGGTCTAGATGTCGTTTTTCCCCTTAAGAAACAAATTAACCTTCTTTCCTTAACGAGAGCGTGATGGATTAAGGATAAGGAAACTGGTGAATGGGTTCGATCTTCTGCAAATACTCCGGGAGCTAGTTCTTCACAAGCTCCACCTAAAGCTGACGAAGATCTCGAGCTTGAGCAATTAATGCGAGACATCGATGAAGCCGAAGATGAGCTTGAGCAGCCCGAGGAGCAAGCACAACAAACGCATCAAATGCCTCCATATTTTCAATCCTTTATGGAGACATTCGATTTCCGATATGCTACCATGGATTCACGCTTTACTTCTATAGAATCCCACTTATCCACAATGGGAGATCAACAATTAGAAATTCTTCGGGAGATGCGTACAAACAACGAAGCAACCAACGCGCGTATTAATGACCTCACTCACGAAATAACCGTTATGCGAGCTCGTTTTCCTCCTCCTGATCCTGATATGTGATTCTATGTTTTGCTTTGAACTCCAAACTTATTGTTTTAACATTTTGAATATTTTGGAATGTTTAAATTTGTGGATTGATTGACTTTGAATTTGTTTTGGATTTATGAATGGTTAGAACTTATCGATTTGGTGTGATTAAATTTATTGTATCATTTACTTCATGATTAGATATATGACCAATTTTTCCATTTCATATTAACTATGAATATTGATTATGAAACTAATGGCTAACGTTTTTCTTGCTTGTGATCTTAGCAGCTTAAAATATAATCAATTGGCTAAATGATTTCAAAACCTTGTTTAATTCTTTAAAATGTCTTTTTGATTTAACAAAAAGGGGAGAAGTGTTAAATGTGTTTTAAATGATAAATGGGAGAAGTGTTAAAGTAAGGGGGAGTAATTTCAAAACTTGATTTCAAAATCTTAAAATACTAAAATGTTTTGTTATATCAAAAAGGGGGGAGATTGTTGAAAACATTTTGATATTTTGATATAACAAATTAAGTTAAATGAATTTTAAGATTTTTCCAAATGATTTTCTAAGTATATTTGATATAACTATTCGAATATCAAAACATTACTCCAAATCTTTTAAAGATCATTTTTAATCCTTACTCAAGTGTAAAATTAAGATTTAATCTTAAAACAATTTCAAAATAATTTTACAAAGTATTTCGAATCATTTCAAAGCCAAAAATTCCAGATTGCTCATAGGGAATCGATTCCCCCCCCAAGGGGGTACCGATTCCCCCTGAATGGTTTGGCTCCGAGAATTCCAGTATGCTCGGAGGGAACCGATTCCCCCTTGTATAACAGTCGAAATATTTGAATTTTACACTTAGGGAACCGATTCCCCCCATGCTCCAAACTGTTTTATTAATTGTTTTCTCACTAAAGCGGCTATATTATTTTATCTAATCATCCCCAATATTCAGAAGTGATTCAAGGTGTATTTAAGCAAGCTTAGAAGCCATTGATCAATAACAAGAAACATCAAGCAATTAGAATCAAGAGAGAATCAAAGAGAAAGCATCAAACCTCAAGTTTGAGCATTTCAAGCTTATTTTTCATTCAATATTCATTTTGCTTTCAAGAACACTTATTGTGCTCAATTGTATTTATTCTTGAGTGTTCTTTCTTTGTTCTAGAATTGTGCAAACATATTTGCCTTGTGAGGTTTTTTTCTTGTAAGTTTGCAAATTTGTATTTCTCTTTGAGAAAAGAGTGTTCTCAAGAATTGGGGTATATTCTTGAGGGAGTTGTAAGGTTATCTCTTTGACCTCAAAAGAAAGAACAAATTAGTGAATTTGTTGGAAAATCCTTAGTGTGGATAGCTAAGGTAGTGGACGTAGACTTTGGTTGATAAAGTCGAACCACTCTAAATCGCTGTGCAATTTCTTTCAATTTTCTGCAAAAGCTTCCACCAAAATTTTTATTGCCAATTCACCTCCTCTTGGCCAATTCAGTCAATCGATTAACTCAACAATTGGCATCAGAGCCTAACTCATTTGAAGGTTTAATCGCCTCTTGAGTCGATTCGGGAAGAGTTATATCGATAATCAAAGTCATCAATGGTCTCCGCTTAAAACTTCGACTCCGGTCTCAATTCGATGCCCGTCAACAAGCCTCATTTCTTCAATGGAGCTAACTATGCCTATTGGAAGAATAAAATGATGTACTTCATTCAAGCAAGTGACATGGGAGCATGGAATGCCGTAGAAGAAGGATACATCAAACCTCTCAATCATCCAAGGTTGTGGAGTGAAGGAGAGACAAGAATATTCCAGCTCAACTCCAAAGCCATCCATATAATTTTTTATGCTCTTGGACCAGATGAATACGGAAGAGTTTCATCGTGTACAACCGCCAAAGAAATATGGGACAAACTTCAAGTCACTCATGAAGGTAGCGATGAGGTAAAGAAATCTAAAATTAGTATTCTAAGCATAGCTATGAAAATTTCAGGATGAAACCAAATGAAGATATCAAAGCTATGACAGATAGATTTTCAACGATTGTCAATGGTCTCAAATCATATGGAGAGATCATTTCAAATGAAAAGCTTGTGAGGAAGTTAGTCTACTCCCTCCCAAAATCTTGGTAATCAAAGAAGACGGCAATCATCGAGTCTAAGGACTTAACGTCCTTAACTCTTGAAGAGCTAATTGGGTCACTCCTCACTCATGAAATGATGCTCGAATATGAGGTGGACCTCGACAAGATTGACGAGACACAAAAGGAGAAGGAGAAGAAGAAAAACATTAGAGTTGCTCTCAAATCCATAAAAGATGAGAGTGATTCGAATGACGATGATGAGGAAATGGCATTGTTTTCCAAACGGTTCAGAAAAATGATGAGACCTTATCGAGGAAGAAAATTCAAACGAAATGAAGGCCTAAAAAATAAACCGAAAGAGAATGACTCAATCATTTGCTATGAATACAAAAAGCTAGGGCATGTCAAATATGATTGCCCACAATTGAAGAAAAATGGTCAATCAAAGAATAAGCACATGGCTCATGTGGCTACATGGAGCGATGAAGAAAGTTCCGATGAAGAGGAACAAGAAGTAGCTAACTTGTGCTTGATGGCATTCGGGGAAGATTCTAAGGTAACCTCTAACTCATCCGATTTTGATGATTTATCCTATGATGAGTTATTAGAGGAATATAATGGGTTGGCTTCGGATTATGAGAAATTATTTTTAAAATATAAAAATGATGTTTCAAAATTGAAAAATGAAAACAAACTCATATCCAAAACCAACAACGATCTTAAAAGTAAAATCAAAGATTTGCAAATCAAAACTAGAAGAGTTTGAAAAGAAAAATTTAGATTTGAAAATTTTACTTTCAAAGATCAATGATGATCATCAAAAGAAAATTGATGATCTTAAAACTTCTTTTGATAAAGTTGGAACAAAACATTTTGAAAAAGGTGGAAATTCAAAATCCAACTTTGTTAGAAAAAGTTTTAGAAACTACAATCATAGAGGTCCCCAAAGAAACTCTAATGGAAAAATCGTTAGAAGTATGTGGGTTCCTAAAGAACTCATTACTACTAAAGATAAAAATATCCTACACAAATGGATACCTAAGGGGACTAGGATTTTGGAAACTAATGAATATGGACCCAAAAGAATTTGGGTACCAAAAAATCAAAAATTAATCTATGTTTGTAGGGAAAGGAGCATTGCTACAAGGCATGAGAAACAAATTCAAATTCATGGTACCTTGATAGTGGATGCTCAAGACACATGACCGGAGACAAAAGCCGGTTCATTGAGCTTAACGCCAAAAATGGAGGAGAATTGACTTTTGGAGACAATTCAAAAGGTCACATTGAAGGTATTGGTACAATAAGTAATACCTCTTCCATACAAATTAAAAATGTTTTATATGTGAATGGATTAAAGCATAATCTATTGAGTATTAGTCAATTATGCGATAAAGGATTCAATGTCTTATTTGAAATTAATGGTTGTAAAGTCATTGACATTGCATCTAATCAGATTATGCTTGTTGGTAATAGACTAGGAAACATATACATGGTGCATTTAGATTCTTTTGATATGACTAATTTTTGCCTAGTTTCTAAGGATTAGCATGATAGTTGGTTATGGCATAGGAGACTAGGACATGCTAGTATGAGTGTTTTGCAAAGGTTAATTCAAGGAGACCTAGTAAGAGGGTTGCCTAAGCTTAAATTTGATAATAATAAAATCTGTGATGCTTGGGCTAAAGGAAAACAAAAACGAGTTTCTTTTAAATCCATTAATGATGTATCAACTAGTAGAGTTTTACAATTGATCTATTTAGATCTTTTTGGGCCAACTAGAACTACTAGCTTGGGTGGAAAACAATATGCATTTGTCTTATTAGATGACTATTCTAGATATACTTAGGTTCTATTTTTAAGTACTAAAGATGAAGCATTAGAACAATTCATCACGTTTTCAAAAGTAATCCAAAATGAAAAAGGTTACTCTATAACTAGTGTTATGAGTGATCATGGAACTGAATTTGAAAATCTTGGATTTACTGAATTTTGTAACTCTAACAGTATTAGCCATAATTTTTCAGCACCTAGAACCCCTCAACAAAATGGAGTTGTTGAGAGGAAAAATCGAACTTTAGAAGAAATGGCTAGAACCATGCTTTGTGAAAATAATTTACCAAAATATTTTTGGGCGGAAGCCACAAATACTGCTTGTTATGTTGTAAATCGAGTAATGATTAGGCCAATTTTAAAGAAAACTCCATATGAAATTTTCAAAAATAAAAAGCCTAACATTAGTTATTTTCATCCTTTTGGATGTAAATGTTTTGTTTTAAACAACGGTAAAGAGAACCTTGGCAAATTTGATGCTAAAAGTGATGAAGGAATTTTTCTGGGTTATTCCTTAAATTCTAAAGTTTATCGTGTATTTAATAAAAGAACTTTAGTTGTAGAAGAGTCTATACATGTTGTTTTCGATGATAATCCCCTTCCGAGAAAGGATTCTTGTATGAATGATGATGTAGGTGTTATAAATACAAATGACGTTAGACATGACGTTGGAGAACCATCATCAAAGGAAGAAACGAAAAATGAGGAAACTCATGATCCTCTTGAAAATCCAACCATTGAAGAAAGGGAAGTATCTTATCCAAGAGAGTACAACTATGTCAAGGATGATGAAATTATAGGTGATCCATCCAAAGGGGTAACAACTCGATCTTCTCTTAGAAATATTTGTAATTATGTTGCATTTATCTCATGCATAGAGCCTAAGAATATTAAAGAAGCATTAAATGATGAACATTGGATTATGGCTATGCAATAAGAGTTAAATCAATTTGAGAGAAGTAAAGTATGGACATTAGTTGAAAGGCCTAGTAATAAATCTACTGTAGGTACTAGATGAGTATTTAGGAATAAGCTTGATGAGAGTGGTAATATAGTGAGAAACATGGCTAGACTTGTTGCTCAAGGGTATACTCAAGAAGAGGGCATAGACTATGATGAAACATACGCTCCCGTAGCTAGGATGGAAGCAATTAGAATGTTATTAGCATTTGCATGTTTCAATGAATTTAAATTATATCAAATGGATGTTAAAAGTGCATTTTTAAATGGTTTTATAAAAGAAGAAGTGTATGTGAAACAACCTCCAGGTTTTGAAGATTCAAATTTTCCGGATCATGTTTTAAAATTGACAAAAGCTCTTTATGGTTTAAAACAAGCTCCTAGAGCTTGGTATGAAAGATTGTCAAATTTTTTAATTGAAAAAGGTTTTTCAAAAGGAAATGTTGACACTACATTGTTTTTAAAGAGAAAAGGTAAAGATTTATTAGTAGTTCAAATTTATGTTGATGATATAATATTTGGTTCTACTAATGATGTTCTTTGCCAAGAATTTTCTAAGCTAATGCAAAGTGAGTTCGAGATGAGCATGATGGGGGAGCTCTCATATTTCTTGGGACTCCAAATCAAGCAAAGAAAAGATGGCATCTTCATCAATCAAGCTAAGTACGTCAAGGATATGCTCAAGAAATTTGGATTTGAAAATGGGAAACCCTATGCCACTCCAATGAGTTCTTCTATAAAGCTTGACTTGGATGAAGGAGGTAAATGTGTAGATGTTAAATTATATAGATCCATGATTGGTTCATTGCTTTATCTAACCGCAAGTGGACCGGATATTATGTTTAGTGTTTGCTTGTGTGCTAGGTTTCAATCATGTCCTAAAGAATCACATTTACTAGTTGTTAAGAGGATCTTTAGATACCTTAAGGACACTCCTAGTATATGACTTTGGTATCCTAGAGACTCTAGCTTTAGCTTGTATGCCTTCTTAGATGCGGATTATGGAGGATGCAAATTAGATAGGAAAAGCACCTCCGGTACTTGCCAATTCCTTAGAAATATGCTAATTTCTTAGTTTTCAAAGAAACAAAATTGTGTTGCATTATCTACCACTGAAGCAGAATACATTTCAGCTAGTAGTTGTTGTGCACAAATTTTATGGATGAAACAACAACTTTTAGATCATGGAATTGAAGTAAGTACTATTCCTATCAAATGTGACAATACTAGTTCTATTTGTCTCACTAAAAATCCCATCCAACACTCTAGAACTAAACATATTGAAATTAGACATCACTTCATTAGAGACCATGTCGCTAAGGAAGATGTAGCTCTAGAATTTGTTGATACTTTGCACCAATTAGCGGATATTTTTACAAAACCCTTAGATAAGGAAAGATTTTGAACACTTAGGAGAGAATTAGGTTTAACTGACCTATCTTCACTTAATGTTTAAAATAATTTTAGCACTTTTTAATAAATATTGAAAATTGCTTATAATAATAATCTTTGATTGCATTCTTGCTATTAGTTAGGGGGAGTTTATGATTCTTAATGAAAAAATTAATTTTATGTTCAAAGATTAGTTTAATTATTTGAACATGATTAATTTTCAATATATGAGTTGCCAATACCACTAGAGGAAATTAATTTAGCATTTTGAGTGTTTAAAATTGAATTTTAGCATTTTGGTGCAGAGGGAATCGATCCCCCCATGAGGGAACCGATTCCCCCTTTGAAGGAGAACCGATTCCCCCCACAGGAGAATCGATACCCCCTGGGGTTCTGGTTATACACGGGTAGAACCCTTATTTTTGTTCAAAACTATTTTCTCTCTTCCACCGTTCCCTCTCAACTCTCTCCCTATCTCCATTCTTGCCTCAAATCATCGATTTTAATCGGAATTCACTTCAAATATCATCTCCTAAACTTGTAATCATCATTAAAATCGTGCAAACAACATCAAAATCCACTCAATCTCTTCCTTCAAGGTAAAATTTTCTAAACTCTCTATTTTATTGATTTTGAACATAAGACTTATTTTAATTAGTTCTAGGATGAACTTTAGACCGGGCATTGATTGTTTAGTGATTAGAAACTAGATATTACAACCAATTTCATCAAAAACACAAGAATTTTCCAATTTTTTTAAAATTTTCGAAATTAAAAAAAAAATTAATTTTCAAATTATTGTGTTTTGATTAAATTATGTTGTTGTTATGAAAACTATACATATATTGTTTCTCAAAACCATATTTTTCAAAAGTTTTTCAAAAACTTTGCCCATTAGGATTGATTTAGAGAACCTTGAAATATTGAAGACTCAATTGAGTTTTGGGATTGATTGAATTACATACATGTGTTTTCTAAATTGCAGGTTATCAATTCTATTCCGATTTCCTAAACCATGTCCAATCCTAAACGTGCTAGGTCATCATCTAGTCGCTCACACCGTCAACCAAATCCACCTCCAAATCCTCCTCTTATTCCAATTTCTAATCCTAATCCCATTGATCCTAACTTGACTATCCAAAATTCATGTTTCAATCATCATGGTCCTAGAAATCATCGTTTTTGGTATTATCAATATTTCGACTTACAAAATCCGGGAATAACATATTCTTTCTCGTCAAGCTATGTTAGCTATCAATTGTAAATATCTTCCTCTTTTACAAGAGTGGAAATTTGATAAACTCTTTGACCTTGAACCCATCGTTTACCATCAACTTGTTCATATTTTCTATTCTAATGCCGTTTGTGTTAAAAACCAAACTGAAACCGAAACCATAGGAATTCATTCCTACCTCCTAGGAACATTCTTATATATTGACTCGGCTTACATAGCCAATACATTCGGATTAGATAATGATGGTATTTCAACTGAAAAACAGGTTTTAGGATCTCGTTATAAAAGAAGGGATAGTGCAAGTGTCTTATACCTTCATGAACGTTTTCTTCATCTAATGATTTCTTGGTGGTTTCGACCATCCGGAGGTCGTTATTCTACTCTTAGAGCCTTAGATCTTTGGTGGTTACATTGTTTCGAAAACAATATTAAAATTAACCTACCTCAGATTATTTTTGCTGAAATTGTTGAAACCACAAATCTTGTTCCTAACAAGAAACTCTGTTCATCTCTTGTTTACGGTTGCATTTTGAGTAATCTGTTTTCCAAAGCTGGGCTTAGAGTCGGTCTAGATGTCGTTTTTCCCCTTAAGAAACAAATTAACCTTCTTTCCTTAACGAGAGCGTGATGGATTAAGGATAAGGAAACCAGTGAATGGGTTCGATCTTCTGCAAATACTCCGGGAGCTAGTTCTTCACAAGCTCCACCCGAAGCTGACGAAGATCTCGAGCTTGAGCAATTAATGCGAGACATCGATGAAGCCGAAGATGAGCCTGAGCAGCCCGAGGAGCAAGCACAACAAACGCATCAAATGCCTCCATATTTTCAATCCTTTATGGAGACATTCGATTTCCGATATGCTACCATGGATTCGCGCTTTACTTCTATAGAATCCCACTTATCCACAATGGGAGCTCAACAATTAGAAATTCTTCGGGAGATGCGTACAAACAACGAAGCAACCAACATTTTGAACTCTATGTGATTCTATGTTTTGCTTTGAACTCTAAACTTATTGTTTTAACATTTTGAATATTTTGGAATGTTTAAATTTGTGTATTGATTGACTTTGAATTTGTTTGGATTTATGAATGGTTAGAACTTATCGATTTGCTGTGATTAAATTTATTGCATCATTTACTTCATGATTAGATATATGACCAATTTTTCCATTTCATATTAACTATGAATATTGATTATGAAACTAATGGCTAACGTTTCTCTTGCTTGTGATCTTAGCAGCTTAAAATATAATCAATTGGCTAAATGATTTCAAAACCTTGTTTAATTCTTTAAAATGTCTTTTTGATTTAACAAAAAGGGGAGAAGTGTTAAATGTGTTTTAAATGATAAATGGGAGAAGTGTTAAAGTAAGGGGGAGTAATTTCAAAACTTGATTTCAAAATCTTAAAATACTAAAATGTTTTGTTATATCAAAAAGGGGGAGATTGTTGAAAACATTTTGATATTTCGATATAACAAATTAAGTTAAATGAATTTTAAGATTTTTCCAAATGATTTTCTAAGTATATTTGATATAACTATTCGAATATCAAAACATTACTCCAAATCTTTTAAAGATCATTTTTAATCCTTACTCAAGTGTAAAATTAAGATTTAATCTTAAAACAATTTTAAAATAATTTTACAAAGTATTTCGAATCATTTCAAAGCCAAAAATTCCAGATTGCTCATAGGGAACCGATTCCCCCCCAAGGGGGTACCGATTCCCCCTGAATGGTTTAGCTCCGATAATTCCAGTATGCTCGGAGGGAACCGATTCCCCCTTGTATAACAGTCGAAATATTTGAATTTTACACTTAGGGAACCGATTCCCCATAGGGGGTACCGATTCCCCCCATGCTCCAAACTGTTTTATTAATTGTTTTCTCACTAAAGCGGCTATATTATTTTCTCTAATCATCCCCAACATTCAGAAGTGATTCAAGGTGTATTTAAGCAAGCTTAGAAGCCATTGATCAATAACAAGAAACATCAAGCAATTAGAATCAAGAGAGAATCAAAGAGAAAGCATCAAACCTCAAGTTTGAGCATTTCAAGCCTATTTTTCATTCAATATTCATTTTGCTTTCAAGAACACTTATTGTGCTCAATTGTATTTATTCTTGAGTGTTCTTTCTTTGTTCTAGAATTGTGCAAACATATTTGCCTTGTGAGGTTTTTTTCTTGTAAGTTTGCAAATTTGTATTTCTCTTTGAGAAAAGAGTGTTCTCAAGAATTGGGGTATATTCTTGAGGGAGTTGTAAGGTTATCTCTTTGGCCTCGAAAGAAAGAACAAATTAGTGAATTTGTTGGAAAATCCTTAGTGTGGATAGCTAAGGTAGTGGACGTAGACTTTGGTTGATAAAGTCGAACCACTCTAAATCGCTGTGCAATTTCTTTCAATTTTCTGCAAAAGCTTCCACCAAATTTTTTATTGCCAATTCACCCCCCTCTTGGCCGATTCAGTCAATCGATTAACTCAACAATTAGTTATTTTCATCCTTTTGGATATAAATGTTTTGTTTTAAACAACGGTAAAGAGAACCTTGGTAAATTTGATGCTAAAAGTGATGAAGGAATTTTTTTTGGGTTATTCCTTAACTTCTAAAGCTTATCGAGTATTTAATAAAAGAACTTTAGTTGTAGAAGAGTCTATACATGTTGTTTTCAATGATAATCCCCTTCCGAGGAAGGATTCCTGTGTGAATGATAATGTAGGTGTTATAAATACAAATGACGTTAGACATGACGTTGGAGAACCATCATCAAAGGAAGAAACGAAAAATGAGGAAACTCATGATCCTCTTGAGAATCCAACCATTGAAGAAAGGGAAGTATCTTATCCAAGAGAGTACAACTATGTCAAGGATGGTGAAATTATAGGTAATCCATCCAAAGGGGTAACAACTCGATCTTATCTTAGAAATATTTGTAATTATGTTGCATTTATTTCATGCATAGAGCCTAAGAACATCAAAGAAGCATTAAAAGATGAACGTTGGATTATGGCTATGCAAGATGAATTAAATCAATTTGAGAGAAGTAAAGTATGGACATTAGTTGAAAGGCCTAGTAATAAATCTAATGTAGGTACTAGATGGGTATTTAGGAATAAGCTTGATGAGAGTGGTAATATAGTGAGAAACAAGGCTAGACTTGTTGCTCAAGGGTATACTCAAGAAGAGGGCATAGACTATGATGAAACATACGCTCCCGTAGCTAGGATGGAAGCAATTAGAATGTTATTAGCATTTGCATGTTTTCATGAATTTAAATTATATTAAATGGATGTTAAAAGTGCATTTTTAAATGGTTTTATAAAGGAAGAAGTGTATGTGGAACAACCTCCAGGTTTTGAAGATTCAAAATTTCCGGACCATGTTCTTAAATTGACAAAAGCTCTTTATGGTTTAAAACAAGCTCCTAGAGCTTGGTATGAAAGATTGTCAAATTTTTTAATTGAAAAATGTTTTTCAAAAGGGAAGGTTGACACTACATTGTTTTTGAAGCATAAAGGTAAAGATTTATTAGTAGTTCAAATTTATGTTGAAGATATAATATTTGGTTCTACTAATGATATTCTTTGCCAAGAATTTTCTAAGCTAATGCAAAGTGAGTTTGAGATGAGCATGATGGGGGAACTCTCATTTTTCTTGGGACTCCAAATCAAGCAAAGAAAAGATGGCATCTTCATCAATCAAGCTAAGTACGTCAAAGATATGCTCAAGAAGTTTGGACTGGAAAATGGTAAACCGTATGACACTCCAATGAGCTCTTCAACAAAGCTTGACTTAGATGAATGAGGTAAATGTGTAGATGTTAAATTATATAGGTCAATGATTGGATCTCTACTTTATCTAACTGCAAGTAGACTGAACATTATGTTTAGTGTTTGCTTATGTGCTAGATTTTAATCATGCCTTAAGGAATCACATTTACTAGCTGTTAAGAGAATCTTTAGATACCTTAAGGACACTCCTAGCTTAGGACTTTGGTATCCTAGAGACTCTAGCTTTAGCTTGCATGCTTTTTCTGATGCGGATTATGGAGGATGCAAATTAGATAGGAAAAGCACCTCCGGTACTTGCCAATTCCTTGGAAATATGCTAATTTCTTGGTTTTCAAAGAAACAAAATTGTGTTGCATTATCTACCACTGAAGCCGAATACATTTCAGCTGGTAGTTGTTGTGCACAAGTTTTATGGATGAAACAACAACTTTTTGATTATGGAATTGAAGTGGGTACCATTCCTATCAAGTGTGACAATACTAGTGCTATTTTTCTCACTAAAAATCCCATCCAACACTCTAGAACTAAGCACATTGAAATAAGACATCACTTCATTAGAGACCATGCCACTAAGGAAGATGTAGTTCTAGAATTTGTTGATACTTTGCACCAATTAGCGGATATCTTCACAAAATCTTTAGACAAGGAAAGATTTTGGACACTTAGGAGAGAATTAGGTTTGACCAACCTATCTTCACTTAGTGTTTAAAATAATTTTAGCACTTTTACGAATATATGAAAAATGCTTATAAAAGTAATTTTTTATTGCATTCATTGCTATTAGTTAGGGGGAGTTTATGATTCTTAATGAAAAATTAATTTTATGTTCAAATATCGTTTAAAGATTAATTTAATTGTTTGAACATGATTAATTTTCAATATATGAGTTGCCAATACCACTAGAGGAAATTAATTTAGCATTTTGGGTGTTTAAAATCGGATTTTAGCATTTTGGTGCAGAGGGAATCGATCCCCCCCTGGGTTCTGGTTATACACGGGTAGAACCCTTATTTTTGTTCAAAACCCTTTTCTTCCTTGCCGCCGTTTCCTATAAACTCTCTCCCTATCTCCATTCTTGCCTCAAATAAACGTTCTTAATCGGAATTCACTTCAAATATCATCTTCTAAACCTGTTGGAATCATCAAAAACGTGCAAACTTCATCTAATCTCACTCAAATTCGAAATCCTTCAAGGTATTTTTCCAAAACTTCTATTTCATCAATTTATGAACATAGAACTAGTTTTAATTAGTTCTAGGATGAACTTTAGATCGGACATTGATTGTTTAGTGATTAGAAACTAGATATCACAACTAATTTCATAAAAAACACAAGAATTTTTCCAAAAATTTTTAAATTTTCGAAAAAAAAAATGTTGATTTTCAAATTATTGTGTTTTGATTGAATTATGTTGTTGTTATGAAAACTATATTGTTTCTCAAAACCGTATTTTTCAAAAAATTTCAAAAACTTTGCCCATTAGGATTGATTTAGAGAACCTTGAAATATTGAGGACTCAATTGAGTTTTGGATTGATTGAATTGCATATATGTGTTTTCTAAATTGCAGGTTATCCATTCTATTCCGATTTTCTAAACCATGTTCAATCCTAAACGTGCTAGGTCATCATCTAGTCGCTCACACCGTCAACCAAATCCACCTCCAAATCCTCCTCCTATTCCAATTTCTAATCCTAATCCCATTGATCCTAACTTGACTATCCAAAATTCGTGTTTCAATCATCCTGGTCCTAGAAATCATCGTTTTTGGTATTATCAATTTTTTGACTCTTACAAAATCCGGGAAGAACGTATTCCTTCTCGTCAAGCTATGTTAGCTATCAATTTTAAATATCTTCCTCTTTTACAAGAGTGAAAATTTGATAAACTCTTTGACCTTGAACCCATCGTTTACCATCAACTTGTTCGTATTTTCTATTCGAATGTCGTTTGTGTTAAAAACCAAACTGAAACCGAAACCATAGGAATTCGT
Organism: Hibiscus syriacus; assembly: GCF_006381635.1. NCBI lineage: Eukaryota > Viridiplantae > Streptophyta > Magnoliopsida > Malvales > Malvaceae > Hibiscus > Hibiscus syriacus. Next base: position 199,152 of record NW_024062891.1, on the reverse strand, counting down.
TCCTACCTCCTAGGACAATTCTTATATATTGACTCGGCTTACATAGCCAATACATTCGGATTAGATAATGATGGTATTTCAAATGAAAAACAGGTTTTAGGATCTCGTTATAAAAGAATGGATAGTACAAGTGTCTTAGACCTTCATGAATGTTTTCTTTATCTAATGATTTCTTCGTGGTTTCGACCATCCGGAGGTCGTTATTCTACTCTTAGAGCCTTAGATCTTTGGTGGTTACATTGTTTTGAAAACAATATTAAAATTAACCTACCTCAGATTATTTTTGCTGAAATTGTTGAAACAGTAAATTTTTTCCTAACAAGAAACTCTGTTCATCTCTAGTTTACGGTTGCATTTTGAGTATTCTGTTTTCCAAAGCTGGGCTTAGAGTCGGTCTAGATGTCGTTTTTCCCCTTAAGAAACAAATTAACCTTCTTTCCTTAATGAGAGCGGGATGGATTAAGGATAAGAAAACCGGTGAATGGGTTCGATCTTCTGCAAATACTCCGGGAGCTAGTTCTTCACAAGCTCCACCCGAAGCTGACGAAGATCTCGAGCTTGAGCAATTAATGCGAGACATCGATGAAGCTGAAGATGAGCCTGAGCAGCCCGAGAAGCAAGCACAACAAACGCATCAAATGCCTCCATATTTTCAAACCTTTATGGAGACATTCGATTTCCGATATGCTACCATGGATTCGCGCTTTACTTCTATAGAGTCCCACTTATCCACAATGGGAGCTCAACAATTAGAAATTCTTCGGGAGATGCGTGCAAACAACGAAGCAACCAACGCGCGTATTAATGACCTCTCTCACAAAATGGCCGCTATGCGAGCTCGTTTTTCTCCTCCTGATCCTGATATGTGATTCTATGTTTTGCTTTGAACTCCAAACTTATTGTTTTAACATTTTGAATATTTTGAAATGTTTGAATTTGTGGATTGATTGACTTTGAATTTGTTTGGATTTATGAATGGTTAGAACTTATCTTTTTGGTGTGATTAAATTTATTCATTATTGCATCATTTACTTCATGATTAGATATATGACCAATTTTGCAATTTCACATTAACTATGAATATTGATTATGAAACTAATGGCTAACGTTTCTCTTGCTTATGATCTTAGCAGCTTAAAATATAATCAATTGGCTAAATGATTTCAAAACCTTGTTTAATTCTTTAAAATGTCTTTTTGATTTAACAAAAAGGGGGAGAAGTGTTAAATGTGTTTTTAAATGATAAATGGGAGAAGTGTTAAAGTAAGGGGGAGTAATTTCAAAACTTGATTTCAAAATCTCAAAATCTTAAAATTACTAAAATGTTTTGTTATATCAAAAAGGGGGAGATTGTTGAAAACATTTTGATATTTTGATATAACAAATTAAGTTAAATGAATTTTAAGATTTTCCAAATGATTTTCTAAGTATATTCGATATAATTATTCGAATATCAAAACATTACTCCAAATCTTTTAAAGATCATTTTTAATCCTTACTCAAGTGTAAAATTAAGTTTTAATCTTAAAACAATTTCAAAATAATTTTACAAAGTATTTCGAATCATTTCAAAGCCAAAAATTTCAGATTGCTCAGAGGGAACCGATTCCCCCCCAAGGGGGTACCGACTCCCCCTGAATGGTTTGGCTCCGAGAAATCCAGAATGCTCGGAGGGAACCGATTCCCCCCCAAGGGGTACTGATTCCCCCCTTGTATAACGGTCAAAATATTTGAATTTTACACTTAGGAAACTGATTCCCCCACGCTCCAAGCTGTTTTATTAATTGTTTTCACACTAAAACGGCTATATGATCTTCACTAATCATCCCCAACGTTCAGAAGTGATTCAAGGTGTATTTAAACAAGTTCTGAAGCCTTTGATCAATAAGAAATCATAGAGAAACAAGAGTGAAAGCATCAAACACCAAGTATGTGCAAATCAAGCCAATTTTCCTTTCAATATTCATTTTGCTTTCAAAGAACACCATTTGTGCTCATTTGTAATTATTTGTGAGTTTTCTTTTCTTGTTCTAGAATTGTGCAAACATCTTACCTTGTGAGGTTTTTCTTGTAAGTTTGCAAATTTGTAATCTTCTATTTGGGAAAGAGTGTTCTCAAGAATTGGGGTATATTCTTGAGGGTGTTGTAAGGTTATCTCTTTGGCCCCAAAAGAAAGAACAAATTAGTGAATTTGTTGGAAAATCCTTAGTGTGGATAGCTAAGGTAGTGGACGTAGACTTTGATTGAGAAAGTCGAACCACTCTAAATCACTGTGCAATTACTTTCAATTTTCTGCAAAAGCTTCCACCAAATTTTTAATTGCCAATTCACCCCCTCTTGGCCAATTCCGTCAATCGATTAACTCAACAGATAAATTCAAGGACTAATGGTTGGATATTTTGTATTAGGAGTTAATTGCAAAGAAGTAAGAGAATAAGGGCAAGATAGTCTTTTTGAGCATATGAATTTTATATCCATTTTATATTAAGATATTAATTGGATAAGGAAGGGAAAATTATGGATACTTAGTTCATTTCCTTCTTCTCTTGGTTTGTGCCTTCTTGGGAGTTAAGGTGAGTTTCTTTTAAGTTGTTGATTTTCTTTAATTATGGGTTTATATTGAAGCTATAAGAGGTATAGAAGATTAAGGAAGCTTTGAAATGAAGAAAAACTAAGTTAATAAGGATTTATCAGGGAATGAATAATATGGGTTTTGAGGTGAAAATTTGTAATTTGGTTGATTAGTGAATTCTAAAGGTAGAATTGACTTGTCAAAGTCCTAGCTAAGAGATTTGAGGTGTCAAAACTAAATAATAACATGTTTGATAAAATGATATGATTTTTAGTTTCAAGGATATTATTTAGAAATTTGGATGTTATAAGGGGATTAATGAAGATAAGTGATTAGTATGAATATTAGTGAGTTTGAGGAGATGATTAGAGTTAAAAGTAAAAGGTTTAGATGATTTTTGGGTTAAATTTGAAGTGGAAGAATTGGAAATCTGGGCACGAGTATCGGTACTATAAGAATAGTATCGATACTTCAAGGCTTAAACAATTGAAAATTAAGGATCAATATCGGTATTGATTGTCAGGGTACTGATATTGTAAGGGTAGTATCGATACCAAGAGTAAGGTATCGATACCATTTTGAAGCAGAAATTACACTATGTAAAAATTGTATCGGTACCAAAGGGAGGTATCGATACCAACCAAGGGAAGTATCGGTACTGTTGAGAGAGTATCGATACTACTAAGTATGAAATTAGAGATTTAGTGTTTCTTGCCGATTAAGCTTTTATGATTAAGGATAAGTGATTCGATATTTATTTTTGATTGTTTTGTGTAGACTGTGATCAAAATCAATATTCGGACAACTCGATATTACAAGTTTCGAACATAAGAGTAAAGGACCTTAGTGAGGCAAAGGTGAGTGCAATCAAATTGTTTTATATTGGATTTGAGGACGGCTTTGCGATAAACCAACTTCAAATTTTCGATCAAAAACTATTTTCAATTCTTTTATGCAATATTTTACGATGTTCATTCAATTATATATTAAAGTAAGTTGTATGGTTAATTGTTTTGAATATGAACATGTGACATGTGAATGCAAAATGGTTACGTGTAAATGATCTACGAGAATGCTATATATATATATGCAAATAAGATACACTTTAAATGGTGAAAATTAAAATAATTATAAGTTAAAACCCAAAATGTATATGTGAGAATTAGGGGTATAGTTGGCATGCCAAGAGTCGAGGGTTCTATGCGGTCCTTCGGGATAATTTATGTGATCCTTCGGGATACTTCTACGTGGTCCTTAGGGACAAATTCTACGCGGTCCTTCGGGACAAATTCTACGTGACACCTCGATGCAAATTATATGGGTTGGGGTGACAGCAATTGTGCACAATCTCAGTGTACTCAGATATCCTAAATTCTCAGTGTTATACATTAGGCTAAGTGAATAAAGTTATAAGTTGAATAAAGAAATGAGTTATTGAAGTTTTAGAAACCAAATTTCATTCAATTAGGAAACGTTTTATGTATTAATTGGAAAAGATGTTTGTAAATGTTTTATGTTACTTATTGTCTCACTAAGTCAAAGACTTAGCGTGTGGATTGTTTCCCACATAGGTTCAAAGAAATCTGAAGAGTGAAGAGTAGGAGAGGACAACATAAGCAGTGAAGATCATATCAGAATCATTTGAGATAGTAGGTTATTACGTTTTGTTCATTTTGTTGGCATGTATCCCTGCTTTAAATGAAAATGCTCTGATCAGTTTTTTTTTGTAAATGTAAAATTTTATAGTGTTTATGTAAATGATGAATTATACTTTTGCATTTAAATTTAAAAGTTGTACCCTTTATCCTTTATAAAAATGTTCTACTGTTCAAAAGAAAATTTTATTGTCAACTATTTGTTTAAAAGTCAAAGATATGAAAAGTCAATGTGACACATTGAATTCGTATTCGGGTCGAATACGGGTTGGGGTGTTACAAGTATAGATAACTGGAAACTGATAACTTATAAGTACTCATTTAATGGCATTCCAATTGTACATACGACTCTCAATACAACATATAATGGACTTTTAGATTATATCTTATTCGTTTTATAATCAATATTTCAATTCAGAATCATTTTTTCCAATCATTCTCATAAAAATCATAATTTGTGTAATTCGTGCCCTAAACATTCATAAGACATATATAAACATTATGAAAATAATAATCTATGCTTAATATAGAAAACATACTTTAAGTAATGCGAGGTTGACTTATAACAAGTAATCCTCGATCAAAATAGCTAAATAAATAAATTGCATTCACTTTGACACTTGATTAATAAATCAAAATATAAGCATCACTAAACTTTAGAATTAATCATTCGTTCCCAAATGCTTCAACTATCCAATTTTATCCAAATTTCATGTTATGGTAGTTTGCACTACCTTCAAAGAAATATTATTTTGTATTAATATACATACTTAAAAATTATTCCTTTAATACCATTAGAAACTAGAATCGAATACAAATCTAACCATATAAGACACTGCTTCTAGTTCAACTTGTACAATTTATAACGAATTTTTAAAGTTGGCTAACAGAAGTTGTTTTGAGCAGAATCTGCTGCCCTGTTTTCTGACCCATTCTTGATTAAAAAATCATATATTTTTGTATACACCTCGAAATCATTAGCCGTTTGTTTTAGACAAAACTATACTGATATACGAATTCAACGGTATAACATTCATCCTCTAATCATTTCTATGTAATTTATGGTGAATTTCTAAACTTACTGTTCGAGTCATGAATTTCTAGACAATTTTTCTTAATTTGCATCCTTAATTCTTTTCCCTAATTCTATAAGCTTAATAAATGAGCATATAGGCTAGAATAGCAATTCATATAACATTAGGAATAACTTTTTATCGTTGTAATTCTGACACTGGTCTATCGCAAGCCAATGTTTGTTCGATAACATAAATACAAATTAAATGCATTTACCTTTGCCTTGCTATCGAACTTTCTCCATGATAACATTCTCGATCTCAAACTCTTTCCTTCCCTTTTGAGCTACTCGAATCACTAGATTTACCGTGATCTAACGACATCATATAATAACATAGAATGTTCATACTACATGGTAGTATCAAACTAACATAATCTAAGCATAATTATAAAATTCGATAGAAATAAAAATGATATTTAAATCATTATAAACTAAATCATACTTCTATCGTAATTTCAAACTTCTCAAAATATTTCCTTAAATTCCATAAGTATTTATTTTCATTATCAAACCTTCAACTTTTGTCAAATACAAAATCAAGCCACTAATTATGAATTCTTTCTAGAATTCGCCTAACTTTTTCATTAAATTCATAATAATCCCTCGCCATTTAGATCATTGCACTATAATTTCTAAAATTTCCAAAACCTTATCAAAATTCATAAATCAATACTTTAACATTAAAAACTTACAATTTCATCCTAAATTTTCTTAGACTTTTCGAATTCAACCATCCATCTTTATAAACTTAAAATTTGATCCCAACTCAGTAGATGAACTTAAAAGTCAGCGTGTCCATAAAATTTCCAGTATTATAATATTTTACCCAAATGATATCTTCACATTTAATAAATGTGAAATCAAGTCCCTATAATATTGAGACCTTTTGAATTATACCCTTAAACTTTACCAAACTTGCAATTTGGTTCCAATCAACTTTCTAACTTAAATTTCCAGAATTTCAAATATTAAAAATCAGCATTGAACCCTTCAAATATTTCATTCTTGCAATAATGTCTCACAATTCTCAAAACTTGTATATTAACCCTTTTTCTTTTTCAAGCTTCCAAATTGATCTCCAAGTCACATGAAACTCTTCTAATATCAATACAAGACCATAGGAATTATTTCAACATTTTCACCCTAAATTTCCCAAATGGACAAATAGCCTAAGTGAATTAGGGCTTGATTTCCATTCAATTTCAAGCATGAATTCATCCTCCTAACATTAAATTCATAAAATATCCTGTTAGTCAAACATAATAAATAAGATCATTTGTCAATCATACAGAGATGTGAAGCTAACTTATAGCAGATAAGATCATGGATGCGAGAAACTGCCATTTTGCATCCACGACCAATAAATATTTCAAGTGACACGGACAAAGCAGTTGCCAAGACTAAGGCTGCTCCTGAAGGTATAGGCTAGATAAATCCATCTCCGCTCAAAATAAATAAATTAGAAGGGTCATTTCTGATCAAGTATCCTGTTAGTTGAACGTAATCAAAAAGACCATTCGTTAATCTTACAGAGATATGAAGCTGACTTAGAGGATATAAGATCATGGACGTGAGAAACCTGATTTTTGTAGAGAAACAGTTGCTAAGATTAAAGCTGCCCCTTCAGGAACGGGCTAGATAAATACATCTCTGCCCATAAAAAATAAATAAACAAATAAATTTGATTGTAGTCAGTAAATCCATATTGACAATCACTTTCAAAATAATCCAAAAAAGGGAAAATGTTATAATTATCCTATATCTACATTGAGAGTGCAATGCTGGGTAATATAAGTTCACAAGATTTAGAATGCAATTTACCAATACGTCTGATTTGATGAAAATTATGATTCCAAGATTAAAAAGAGAACGGCCATCCTAGACAGCTTGAGCAGAACACCATAAGAACCAAGAAAATTGGTGAAAACAGAAAAGATATAATATATAAATAGATAGATAGATAGATAGATCCACCTTGTTTCCTTCCCTTAGAGTTTCCAGTTTAACCCTCTCTTTCTTCTCATGCATATATAATTGGAGCCTTATCAAAAGTATCAAAATTCAACCATTACTTTACTGCTTAAAATGAAATATTCCCAGTACCATGTGAAAATCTATCTGATCACAACAAATAAAGTAAATGAAAATTTGAAAGCAAATAATTTTAGAAAAATATGAACAGAGATATCACCAATTATAAAAACACATGTTGATTTGTTCTGGGCAGCATCTACAAAAGGTGAACCATGCATCAGATTCACCTCATTGATGCCCTTCCTAATTATAATTAAAGCAATAACTGACAGCATTTTGCCTGTGCCAGTTTCAGAAGCCAATAAAAAGTGGGAAATGGTTCGTGGAACCTGTAAACAAATGCAAAAGAAAATAATCATGGTCCTGACATCCAATATTGAAAATACATCATAATCCTCCAATACAGACTTAACAAATAAACCACTGTGTTCTAAGATCACTCTAAATCACAGGTGCAGTTCTAGACAACATATCCTACACCATGAATGACCCTCCACATTCCTAAATTTATATTCATAAACAAGAAAAAACAGTTCAGTTGAACCAAATAAATTGCAAAATACCACAAACAACAATTGGATCCCAAAAGGCAAGTTTCAGATATGTCTATTGAGATTATTCAGAAGCTTCTTTATTAATAAAATATATTGAATTCACTAATCCAGATCTAAATGCGAAATGATTGCCAATTTTTGGAGTTGAAACTAACATACTTTTAAAGCTTAGAATGCACATCGTGTTTACTCGGAAGAAATAAGAAAATAACACGAAACTAATGAAAGCAGTTCCAGTGTTCTCTCTAGAAAACTCACTTAGTAATTATAAAAAATGAGAAGCAAAGACCGAAGAGAAAACCTACAAAAAGTCGAGGCCGACATTTGAAGGATTCCGTTTGTAGACAACTTTCCAGATTCCAGTCCTTAACGCATCCAATGACGAAAATAAATCGGTAAATTCAAGCGTCATTGCATAATTTGCAAATTTGAAACAAATAATAACAATGATGCTCAGAACAAAATCTACTTTATTGATAAGAAACAAAACGAGTTTTTTAACCCCCTGGGCACTGAGCGCTGCCGCTGACTGAGTCAAAGGCATTCTTCAGTGTATTGTACTAGATTCGCTTGTAATTGTCAAAGCAGCTGCGCTTTATTTGGGCTTGTCGGGCCTTTTAAGCAATTTCATTGGGATTTTCCATTGAGAAAAAATGTGACCTCCGAAAACAAGGGTGTTCAATCCCATCCTTTTATTCAACATCTACGCCTACGACAAACGACGCAGAGAAAATGCCACGGATCGCAGGTGCCTTTTACATGCATAGTCGACTGGAAGGTTGAACCTACTCCGCAAGGCAACATGATGCCTCCTCCATTTGTTTAATGAGTTTGTTTGTCGAGGCAAAATGATATATATATATATATATATATATATATATATATATATATATATATATATATATATATAATTCGTAAATGTAGCATGTGGTTACTTTTTGTTGTTGTTTTTTTTACATTTAAATCGAAAACGTTAATCAATTTGATTATATAACATGGAAAAAATTTCTCCAATTTGTCATTTATATAAGGCTTAAATATACAAAAGGTACCCAATCTATGTTCGTTTTTTCAATTTAGTGTTTAACGTTTTATTCCGTTACTCAAAATGGGTCAAGTCGTGACGGACTATTAGTTTTCTCTGTTAAGTGACATGTGTCACAATCTCGTAATTTTGATTTTTTAAATATTAAAAATAATATTACATTTATAAAAAAATTATTTCTTCTAAATTTTAAAAAAAAAACTCAAAATCCCTAAAATCTCCAAATCCACACTAACCCCCGTCGCTGCCCTTTCCAGCCACAACCACCGTCGCCAATATAGTCATTGTCATTATTCTAGTTATAAGTTGTCATAGTTATCGTCGATTGATCGTCGAAATCCCTTGATATCGTGATTTTCATCCTAGGATTCGCGGGGTATAAAACGTCGATTTGTCGTCGATTGGTCGTTGACTAATCACAATTTCATAGGAGTTTTGGTCGCCAGGGGGAGTGAGGTCGGGTGGAGCTTCGTCGACGGCAAAAGGGCAACGATCAGCTTGGGTTTAGGAGTTGAAATGAATATTTTTAAAGTTTTGGGGTTATTTCAAAATTTATGTGTTTTTTTAATATATATATATATATATATATATATATTAAAATTATCAGATTGTGACACGTGTCACTTAACGGAGAAAACTAACGGTCTATCACGGCTTGGCCCATTTTGAGAAACGAAATGAAATGGTAGGCACCAAATTAAAACAAAATAAACGTTAAACACTAAACTAAAAAACAAACATAGGTCGAATATCTTTTGTATATTTAATCCTTTATACAAACATTATTTTTTATTGATGGACAATCATTTTAATACAATCAGAGATTAAATAATGATGCATATCTAATGTTAAGAAGTAACTAATTATGGAATGATCTATTAAATTTAATGAAAATATGCATTTAAAACAATAGAATATTGGTACTCAGCGTTTCTGAAGATAAAAAAAAATGGCCACCACCAACCATCATCCATTCTTTGTGAGTGAGTTGGTTGCAATAACTTAGCACCACCGCGGAAAAGTGTGTAACGGTAGGTTAAAATTAACTTCAAAATTGACTCCATTTTTCTTTTAACCTGAATTAAGTAACCTAAATAGTTAAGAGATAATTGTTATCTCTAAATATTTCATGTTAGAGATAATTGTTATTCCTAAATATTATAGGTTCGAACACCAGAGATTATAAGAATATTTAAACTTTTATTGTCAAATGATTAAGAATCTATAAAACATATATCACATTTTAATCACCTTAAATTAATAAAATAAATAGTCATAATTATGTTTATAAGGAGAGGAGGGGGGATTACCCAAGATTTAATGTTATTAAAATACCGTCTTTAGTTATTATATTATATGTTTGGTCTATCAATTATTTAACATGTATTATATTTAAAATTTTAATTGAGTTTGATCTCACCGATTAAAAATATATCGATCAATTTAAAATTATTAAATCATTTTTATTTGAAATTTTATAAAATATTGTTTTAATGATTTTTTATTTTTCTTTAGAAAATATGGTGCAAACATGTCTCTTTTATTATTCTTATTAATATGAAATAATTACAAAATGATATTTATTTAAAATATTTCTTAATCATTGATGAAGTATACAATCTTAAGTATACAATTGAACGACCATTAAACGAATTCACTTTTATCAATATTTTATTTACCCCTAATCAAATAATCAAAGTAAACGTGAACTCAATTTAAATCTAAAACCAGACTAAGCTTCTCTTAACAAGGTTTAGGTGGCCTAAAGTGCAAGGTCCACCTATGTGAATATATTAACTCTTCAGGTTTCTGTCGATATTAAATTATTAATTAATGGATTTTCAAATTAGGAAATGGACCACTATCTCCGGATGGTACCACAACCGTAGTATTGGCAAATGGCAAAGTAACAATAGAAATACATGCAAGTATAAATTATGCCATTGTCGACTATGAAAATGTCAATAAAGATATCATCAAATTGTTGATAAAATTAATGAGATAAGTGTAAAGATAGGCCGATTCAAATGCTAACATCATATAAATAAAAAAAATTGAATCTTTCAAGCTACCATTTTTACAATATGCGCAAGTAATGTTATTAAGAAAAAATAATTAAGAAACAGAAAGTCGGCAAATGTGAATATTGAAAGGAAAAAAAAAAAGGATAAGAATCGGTTTAATTTTGGCCGCGACTCCCGCGCCATCTCACGCCTGGGCTCCACTTTCACGCGCTTTGCATTGTAAGTGGACCCCATCACTAATCTCTTTTTTCGTTTTTAATAATATTTTTCTATTATAAAAATCCCCACCAGCATCATTTCCACTCGCGCAGCTTGGCATGTTTGACACTCAAACCATCTCCAAGTTTCAAAAAATCAATCAAGCTTTCTTATAATCCATCGGCTGTTTGCCATTTTTGAAAATACTTTTTAATTTTTTTGAAAAATTTAAAATAAATGTAGTCAATAATAATAAAAACATTTTTTGAATACTAGTTATGAAAACGAGTTAGTTACTTATTTTATGCTAATAAAAATATAATAAATAAAATAATTTCTTCATATTTATAATCTCAATACGGGGACGGATAATTCAATATTTAAAATTTATTAAAAATATTTTTTTAATATTTATGTGAATTTAAATCGAAGTTAATCCGTCTATTAAATTTAAAGTGTTTTCAACTTTTTAATTTTCAAAGTATTCTTGTATATTTTTTTAGTTTTCACGTATTTTAATTTTTTTAATTATGTTTTTTAAAAAATAATCAAATATAATTTTTATTATTTTTCATTCTTAAATAAAAGAAAACAAAAATTATCTTTGTTTCCTAAAAGCTAAAACTGAACAGACCTTAATTTTGTTTTATAATGCGTTTGATTCAGGATTCTAATTATAATTAACGCAAAACTAATTTGATTTTAAAAATATTTATTATTTTTAAAGTTAAATAAATAATATGATCAAGTCTTAAAATAAAATTACTCGAATCTATTTATTTTTAAATCATAATTATAGTATGTATAACTATAATCAAAATTAATCATTGTAATTATTAAATAAATTATAATCACAGTAAATATTTGTACGTAATTATGACCATCAAAAAACATTATAATATATAAATAGACAATTTAAAAATTAAAATAGTTCTAAATGCAAATCATATATAGTGAGTCTACAATTTAGATTACTAACTTACCTATGCTATTTATACAAAATAAAATTTAAATACTTACATATAAAAATCTTAACATTACCATCTTAAATAAAAAAAATGAAGTACTGTCAAATCAAAAAAATTACATAATCAAACAATATAAATTATTTTTTGTATAAATTTATTTAAACGTAGAAAAGATAATAATTACTTCAAATGACAAGTATATTTCAATATTTATTTTCATGAAACAAACTAGAGTGAACTATTATTAATGGCTTATATGGTAAGGACATTATATCCATCGCCGGTGGACAACACGCGAATGTTTATGGAAAAGCAAATGCTAAATTGTAGCAAATATTTTAAATTCATAATTAGGCCAACATCCCGGGACTGGCGGGAGATTTCGATTTACAATTTTTATTATAATGTTTTTATTGTTAATTTGATATAAGAGGTATTATTTTTTTTAAAGAAATCACTATTTTTTTTAAAAGAAATCACTAATTCTATTTAAAATAGGAAATATTTTAAATTACAATAAATGTTTATCATCAAAATCGTAAATTAATCAAATAATTAAACAATTTCCTATAATTATTAAAACAAAACTAACAACTTAATATCACTTAAGGATCTTACAAGGAAATGTTAAAATTTAATCAAGAAAACTCGAACAAAGATAGATACAAACAGATCTGATTGCATCAGTAATGAACCACAAAATGAGATCAAACTACTGATTACTGAATGACCACCGACAAAACATAAATCATACTCGAGCGACGTGAAAAGCTATTCACGAACGCATAATGGGTACCCAAATCCAATCTGAAGGTCTAAAGCAGAGAATATTAACAATATAACATATAGACATCATCCTTATCAATCATAGCCGTGTCTAATCAACCATTAGAAAAAGATAAGTGAAAACGACAACCAAAAGATCGAATAATGTGCCAAAAGGTATAAAAATCATATTATAAAAGTATAGAAAAACGTGTCATATATGCATACTTATTGAAAAAAATGATAATAAAAAATATCGATAATCGGTAATCAACATTAAAAATGAGAGAAAACTATTAGTGATATAAGAATATTAGAATGGTTAATTGATGAAAATCAAATATATAATATTTAATAAGAGGTATGGTTTAATCATATAGATAATATTTATAAAATTTTACATTAATTTAAAATTATTGAATAAATATAAATTGATAGATAAAATTAAAAATTAAAATTTATAAAAAAAATAATTGAATAATTCCAACCAAAATTTTATTTTCATCAAATTATTTCAAATCAATGTATTTTTTTTAAATATATTATATAATGAAATCATACTACGTAATATACAGAGAGATAAAATATAATTATATAATTATAAACTATTTTAGTTTTACAAGGATTTAATTAAATAAGTGAAAATAGATCGTTGTGATTAATAATAGAAAAATAATAAGATATTCACAGGAAAAAAACATAATTAATCTCAGTTATTTATTTTCACTCATCTAACAGTCATAAATCCATGTAAAACTAAAAGATTTTTACACTGTGTAAATGAATCATAACCTCTATAGGGATATGATCTAATTAGTAATTACACATCGTTAGATAAGTGAAAATAGACAATTATAATTAATAATAGAAAATAATAAGATATTCACTGAAAAAATAATGAATTAATCTCAGTTTTCCATTTTAACTCATCAAACAGTCGTAATTCTTATAGTTTACATATAAATGTATATTAGGACGAGCATGGGTCGGATTGAGTTTTTGATCAACCCAACCTGAGCCTATAAAAATACATTTTCTATCTAAAACTAGACTCGACCTAAGTTTAGGGTGACTTCACTAGACTCGAAATCAACTCTTATTTTGAGAAAAAATTTACACCCAACTCAAATATATATATATATATATATATATAATTTTATTTGATAAAATAGGAATTTAATTGATATATATATATATAAACATAGTATTTTTCAATTATTGTTAAATATATAAGGTATAATTACATTACTTTTAAGTCTGATCAAATATTTTCACAATAAACCCAAATTTGATCAACTTGAATTTATACTCTAAAAAACTTGCCTCGACTAAAATCCAGTTTTTTTAAACTAAACCAATAAAATTTAATGGAAATCTATCGGATTTGAGTCGCGTGCTCGTCCCTATATATTGCATCAATTAATATAACTTGTAACATCAATTATAAATATTAATATAATTTATGTTATAATCAATATATTTTATAAATATAGTCAATTATTTTTATAAAAGTAATATATTTTAATTGATATTATAAATATATTCTTATAATGTTTCATAATTTATGTTATAAATAATGTATTTTTATAAATTATAGATAAGTAATTTTAATCACAAATTAATTTAAATATTATTTTTTTCAAAAATATATTAACTTTTAATCTTAGTGTAGTGATTATCACACCAAAAATCTTGGATCAAATTCTCCCAACATTAGTCTTGATAAAAAATGAAATATTAAGAGTAAAAAGGATGAATTTTGAGTTTAGTGAAATAGACTTTCGTATGGTGAAAGTAGGAGTGTAAATAAATCGAGATTGAATGAATAATGATATGTTTGTGTTCTTTTATTTATTTTTAAAGGTGTTCATGTTCGTTCGTTTAACATTCACAAATAGTTTTGTTTAATGCTCGTTTATATGTTCACAAATATTTGCAAGCTAAAATGATAAAATTATGCTACTAGTGCTTAAACTCCTTAAGTTTCATAGTTTAAACTCCAAATTTCACCATGTGTTCGATTTAGTACAGTCATCACCAATATTTAAAATGTAAAAAATAAAATAAAAAGTAAATGAGCTTCTAAATGAATCATTAAACAAGTTTGTTCATTAACGTAACGAATGAGCCGATAAACGAGTTTGTTCATGAACATAAACGAACCGAACACACATATGTCCATGTTTGTTCGTTTATTAAATAAACATAAAATTTTTATTCATACTCGTTTATTTAACTTAATAAACGAACATAAACAAACGATTCATGAATAGTTCAATGAACGCTCTGTTCATTTACATTCCTAAGCGAAAGTAGTTGGAAACTAATCAAGGCACAATTTTAAAACCATATATATATATACACACTATAAATATGACAAAGATATCATTCAATTTGATAAAAGGAAGGAAAATTATTATGATTGATGCACAATGATCTATAAACCAATTCGTACATTATTATCCAAACAAATATTTATAATATGGCAAAATAAACCAATTATATACACATAATGATATATCAACAATAGTATAGTACTATTTTCAAAAACTAAGATTGACTCCTAATACTAATGCCAATAAGAATCCATTGTTATTGAAATTGGGTTTATTGTAATAATTTCATGCAAGTACATATTTAAAAATTATACCTACAAGTTTGAATTTAAGTTTTATTTTTTAATTTTTCACATTCAGAGAGCTTGGCAGCCACGCAAGACTTGAACTGCCATCTTATTTGACAGATTCTGAGATCTCAACTAATTTTGATTTTTAATTTTCCAAAAATAAGAAGAAGAAAAAGCAACTTAGGGTGAAAGAAAACATGGGATTTGACCCGTTTACCCTACATTTACACTGGTGTCTGCATGTTGAGCATAAAATTAAGGGCAGTATCTTGTTACTTGCCTACCTACTACAACCGTAAATTAGGTCCTGTGTCGAATTCCATCGCACCTAATTTGTATCTTTTGCCTTTGATAATTGAGCAAGGAAAAATCAAACGCAAAACCACATTGTTTTTATTTATATTTATTTTTAACGAGGAAAGTAATTAATGCAATGGCCGAGTTTTAAAAGCCACAACTGTCTTAATAAAGACCTTGTGGTTTTCTTTTCACAATTAAACATATTTTATAAGCAAATCCACAAAAAATATATTTGTTTTTCAATATATTAGTATTTAATATTGATACTAACTTTTTCATAGGTTACTTTTAAGTTTTAATTAATACTAATACCGTTTATTGGTTAATTTGTTAAGTAAATATAGTTTCACCGGTAAAGGGAAAAGAAAAGAGAGGATATTTGTTTACTTCAACCAATGGGAAGTAAAGTTGAAACTTCAAATTTAACTTTATCCATATAATAAATTTATTTCAATAATAAAACTAAATTTAATATTTTGTTTTAAAAAGAGCATGCCTTGGATGTCTAAGTGGATACACTTTAAGGAAAGCTACCTCTTGCTTAACTTGCCTTTGTTATTAAGAAATACTACCAGTAATATATCAGTATGGAAAGAATAGATTAGGGAAAAAGAAATCCCTAATTAACCGGCAAAGCAGGCTTTATCATTTTTTTTCCTCTTAAAAGAATCCTGGCCTTCCATTTTGAGGGAGCAAATGAAGGCCGGAACGAAGCCGTCACGTCTTGCCCGTAAATCGCGATGTGCCACGTGGGATTCGGATCATACGCTGACGTGGGTATTGTAACAGTGTTTCTAACAAAAAATTATGAAAAAACTCGGTCAATGTCTAATATGTAATTTTATTAATTTATAGTATAAGATTTTAATTTATGGTATAAGTTGATATGATATTTTAATTTTTCATATAAATATAAATATAAAAAAGAGGGAGAAATCTGCAGTAAAGGAAGGAAAGAGAGATACAGAAGGCCGTCCAAGAGCAGCAGAAAAATAAATTTGGGTGTTGATGATGGTTTTATTGTTTGCTTAGCTGAAGCGGGGTTTATATTATTAAGCTCATCTCTATTTTAGGGTTGGAAAAATAAACAAGTAGAAATTTGAAAAGAAAAAGAAAAAAATAAGACGACAAAAAGGAAGACTTAGACGTAGACGAAATAAAGGACAGATTAATCGCAGATCCCGTTCTGCTTTGAAGACTCATCCTAATCCGATAGATCTGTTACTCACATTTTCTCCAGCTGTATTCACACGGTTTCTTTTAATTTTCTAATTTACTCTCTTTCTTCATTGTTTGTTTGATTTTATTTGATTATTTTGGGGGTTTGGATGTAGTTTTATTGGAATTCTTTGGTTGTTTGGCTGAGTAATCGGATACGGAGGTGGAATGAGATTCTTCTAGACGAGATTCTAGAACGTAAGATCTGCTGCTTGCGGCGGCGGATGCGGCGGCGTCGGATGAGAGGAGAGAGACGATCCAAAGGTATAAAAAATGAAATGGGTATCGTTGCTTAAGGACATCAAGGAAAAAGTCGGTTTAGCTCAATCTCCCACTACTACTTCGACTGCTACAACCGTTCCTTCTTCTTCTTATTCGTCTTCCAATCACGATACTAATGCTTCCTCAACTCGCCACGATTATGTCTCCTCTCCGTCGAGGTTCGATTTATTATTTTCATTTTTTTTCCTGAACTTTTGAATATTTGTTGACTTTTTTCTATGTTTGCATTTTCATCAGTTGATGATTAAACTTAGGAGATGAACTGATAGTGGTAGAGTCCTAGTTGCGAGCTTTATTAAAAGCTTGACTGCTTCTAACGTTGATCTCCAATGTATTTTGGGAAATTCGAAATATTGTTTCAGTTATATTTTAGGAGATGGAACTGAATGTCTTTTTCGATCTCTTTATTATTATCGTTATTTTTTAGGTAAGCTTTGATGAGATGTTCGTTAAGTGTACTGCTGCATTTTCTGTAACAAAAGATCAAAAGATTTAAGTTTGGATTTGAATAGTGTTTTGGTACTGTTCAATGTGCTTGTGTGCACGGTTGAACTTAATTTAAATGTATCAATGTACAGAATTTGTGATTGTTGGCTTGTATTTTATCTGTTAGGGTAACTGGTGTTTTATTAGGATAAAATTGCTCAACTGAGTTTCAGCTGTTTCAAGCAAAGTTCAGTTAGTTCTGGATTTCTGTTTCTACTTAAAGGTCTTAAGAGATTGAAAAAAATAGAAGCAAACAAGAATGGACGAAATGGAATCAATATGAATTAGAAATGATCCTATTAGAAGTTATTGACAATAAGTCTAGTACAATGGCGGGAGACTAACATTAAGTTGAAGGATATTCCTATTAGTATAGGAAGAACAATAAGGATTTATTAGCAATTATTATTTCTAAACTTCCATGTCATTTTGAGATGACTTGCCTATGGTCTAGTGATCTAAGTGGGAGCCAGGAGGCAATCCGCAATTGAGATCAAATTAAGTGTGGGCTTGTGTTTGCAGTTTGGAATAGTGTAGACATAGGTTTTTCAATGCATAGATGTTTTCTTTACTCAACTTTTAGGCTTGAACTTTTGATTGTAATTAGTATCATCTATCACCGGTATAAAAAATGTTAGATGCTCTTTTGTTACAAATAAGTCCTGCAATGTTGCAGAATTTCCTTATTTTGCAATGAAACTATGTGGGACAGTGCAAGGTACTTTCCTCTGCTACTGCTTCCCATTTTCTTTGAAGCAGGGAGTCAATAATCATGTAATGCTAATGCCTCTTTTGTTAGTCCTGTCCTGTTATACCATTGTGTCAAGTATGAGGTTTTATGCGAACTATGTGGTGGAACGTTTATTATTGTTGTTGTTCAGTATACGATCATACTCTTATCTCCTTTATTTTTTTTATTGTGATGACCTGGCCAGATTTTTTTGAAGTTGCTCATTTCTATTTATTTATATAATTAAGTCAAATTTGTACACTCGCAAAGTGCTTTCTTTTCTCTTCTTCCAGTTCTTTTGCTTAGTGAATGTGGATTTCTTTCTATATATTATTTTACTTGTGACAGCAGAGATAAACATGAGTTGGAGTTGGACTTCAAGAGATTCTGGGAAGAGTTCCGCTCATCCAATTCTGAGAAGGTTCCTTCTCATCTATGTTCTAAATCCTTACACTCTTTTATGTACCATCTCAATTTCCTTATGTTTTGTGTTGTCTTTGCAGGAGAAAGAAGCGGCCTTGAATTTGACTATAGATGTCTTTTGTAGATTAGTCAAGCAGCATTCTAATGTAGCTCAATTAGTTACCCTGTATGAATTCTGATCCTCCAGTCTGCTTTCATAATATTGCATACCATTTTTTGTCAAGGACTTATACTCTTTTCTGATCATTGAGCACTACTTGTTTGTAGCTTTCATGTTGTTAAGCACTGTTTCCATTGTTTGCTCTGTTCCATCAAATATTCCCATTTTTGTTTAGTTGTAGGGAAACTCCTCTTCTGTAACATTGTTAATTTATTGCCATGTTTCATCAGAAAATATTTCAATATGGAGTTGACCTTACTTTGAAGTTTGTCTATCAAAATTCATTCTCCTGATACTTGGTCATACTTTATGGTTCATTCTTGCTGCGATTTGATCTGATTGTCGTTAGAAAGATTACATTCTCTCTATTTTCTGTCATCATTTAGATTTATGTTGTTGGCTTTAAATTTTAGCTACTAGGATCCATCCTAAGAAATTTCAAACAAATTTTGACTACACAAACTATGTGGACACCTTTTGTTTAGTTAAGTCTGATGGGGATTGTTGGAATTAAAGTTAAATCTGATGGGGATTGTTGGAATTAAAGTTAAGTCTTTGTAATATTCAAAATTTCATCAGCTTCTGCTTCAAGTCTTGTTAAGAAATCATCTATTAATCATTTTCTTTGTGCCATTTGAGTCTATACTCTTTTTGTGTCTCTCCTAAAGAAAAGTTAGATTATTTCTGTGCTTACAGTTTGCGAAATGGTTACTAGATCAGCACTGTGCATCTCCATTATCATATTGCTGCTTTCTTCCTTTCTTGAACTGTGAGTCTGTTGACTAATGTTAATAGATTTAATTAATTACAGGTTAGTAGAAACACATATATTCTCTTTTGTTGTGGGAAGAGCATTCGTAACAGATATTGAAAAGTTAAAAATTAGCAGCAAAACAAGATCTTTGGATGTACTGAAAGTACTACGGTTTTTCTCTGAATTCACTGAGGTTTGCCTCTGGGATCCACGCACTTTACATCTCCATATCTTAACTACTGCTATTGTTTCCGGGTTTCTTCTAGAGTTATATTTTTACGTGGTTATCTGCAGGGTGGCTTCAGTCCCGGTTCAAATTTGTTGACTGCTGTTGAAATCCTTGTATCAGGGGTATATCTCATTAATCTACAATAGCTTATTGATGTTCTGTGGGTGAAATCATGCCATTATATTTCTTTGGGATATTTAAACAACATTAATTGCTATTTTTCTGTTCTTTGCAGCCTATTGATAAGCAATCTCTCCTTGATTCTGGGATATTTTGCTGTCTCGTACATATTTTGAATTCTCTTTTGAGTCCTGATCAGACCAATCAGAGGCCAAAAGTTAATGATCATGAGGATTCAATGCTAGCTGAAAAGGATTCAGCTGCTGATGTTTGGCAAGCCCGCAAACTTGAGGTTACTTTATTTTTAAGATTTCTTGAGCTTCTAATTGCTTTGTATATATTCTGAACATATATGTATGATCCTTGGGCATGTGCACATACTTTCTATCTTTATTATATTTTATTAAAGTTTTTGAAAGAAATCTTATTGCACAGTGCTGTTTTTTATTTTCAGTTATTACTAATCTATAAAACATTCAATTTAATAAGACATCTTTTCCTTTCCTTTTGGGAATTGCTATTTTTTTCAGTTTTATCTTACTCGTAAACAAGTCATATATCTTGAACGCAGATGACTTGGATAATGTCTTTTAGTTTGACTTGAAACTTGTTTCTATACATTCAGGTAGAAGGAAGCGTGGTGCATATTATGAAAGCACTGGCAAGCCATCCTTCAGCAGCACAGAGTTTGATTGAGGATGATTCTCTGATGTTGCTATTTCAGATGGTTGCCAACGGATCTATAATTGTCTTCTCTAGGTATAAGGAAGGTCTTGTTTCACTGCACATCATACAACTTCATAGACATGCAATGCAGGTAAATTTGTTTTGCTTTAATATATAAATGTTAATATGGAGGAGTTGATATTAGCTTCATGTGCTAATTGTTAACTGGTATAATTTTCTTGTTCTTGTAGATCCTTGGACTTCTTTTGATCAATGATAATGGAAGCACAGCTAAATACATTCACAAATTTCAGCTGGTATATGCTTTCGTGGAAAGTTTTAAGAGCATATCTGAAGAACAAATATTGCTTTCTATATGCCGTTTTTCTGCTTTTAAATATAGTTTCCTATGCTTTAGGGGATCTTTAATAATTGGATCACGTTGTCTTTACACTTAGGGCTTTTGATAGTTTATTTTGGCTTGAACAGTGAAGAATTATATAAACAGTAAGGCATGAATTATTCATTGAATTGTGAAGTAATTTAGGCAGAACATTTGGAGAGTGTCAGAGCTCATGCGTTAAGTGAGGGTAGGAATGTGTGTTAACTAATAGTGGAAAAGCTCAGGTGATCTTTTTAGGAGTATGACATATGGTTGTTGTGTTATGTAGAATTATGTATATACAACAATAGGATTTGTTCATAGGTCTCCCACTTATTTCTATTTTTGATATTTTCCTTAATTTGTCTGGGCATCAAATCAAGTCCAGTGATAATGGTTGTAACTCAATTGAATGGATACTGCATTGCTTTAGAGTTTGTGTCCCATTGTTGTTATGTAGTCTTTCTGAAGACAGAGGCTTAATATAAACTGTGAAGGAGTAAACCTTCATTACCCATTAGAAAATGTTCCTTTATATTTAGAAGACCATAAAGCCAAACCTCTTTGGATCTTCTCTACATGATTACAATATAGTGTTTATATGTATCTCTTTTTGTTCGCAGTTTTTCCTTATTTTATTTTATTTTATACATATAGCTTCACCTTGATGGAAAAGTTTAGATGCTGGCTTTCGAAACAGCTCCTTTTGTTCCCGTTTTCTGCATTTGACAGAGAAATAGTAAAGGTTCTGATAATATGTACTTGGTGACTTTGGAAAGTTTAAGATATTTATTTTGAAGAGCCTCTACTCTGCTTGTCAAGTTTCTTCTTTCTATCCGCTTTGCTTTCTGTATTATGTAGGTTCTTTTATATGAAAATTGTGGTAACAAATCTTTTACCTATATACAAATTTTACTCATCATGCTCTTATGCATTCAATTTTTACTTGTACTTTATTTGCTTCTTAATCTGTATCTGGCCTATTATTTCCTTATTGCTTTTTCACTCATAAAAAATGTGCTTAATTCTCTTTTTGTGCAGATTAAAGTTCTTTTAATGGCTGTGAAGGATTTTAATCCAGATTGTGGGGATCCTGCTTACACTGTTGGGATTGTGGACTTGCTACTTGAATGTGTGGAATTGTCCTATAGGCCAGGTAAATGGTTTGTGAATTTCTCTTGTTGAATTGTTTTAGAAAACTTTGGCTAGTGGATTGACTTTTTGATGTATCTTAAGCTTTGTGGTCTTAGATATTGAAAGAAGTAAAGATTTTTCCTTGTTTTGTAGAGGCCAGCGGTGTCAGTCTTAGGGAAGATATACGTAATGCCCATGGTTATCACTTCCTTGTTCAGTTTGTTCTAGTTTTGTCTTCGATGCCACAGAAGCAAGGCATTCAATCTATTTATTTGAAGCTTCAGGTTGATAACGATAGAGGTCATTCTTTTGATGAAGCACCTGAAATGGATTGCTTAGGAAAAGAGGACCCTTCCTCTGAACATCTCTCACCCACTTTGACTAGGCTACTTGATATTCTTGTTAACCTAGCTCAAACTGGTCCTGCTGAAAGCAAAACATCTAAACATTCTCGCACTAAGGCCGGTAGCCATAGCATAAGTCAAGCATCATCTACTTACGGGATTGGTGATAAAAATTGGGAACAGGAAAATAATAAAGTTAAAGACCTTGAAGCCGTTCAGATGTTGCAGGACATTTTCCTCAAGGCCGAAAGCAGAGATTTACAGGCAGAAGTATTAAACAGAGTGTTCAAAATATTTTCAAGTGATCTTGAAAACTATAAATTGTGTCAGCAACTGAGGATTGTCCCTCTCTTGATCTTAAATATGGCTGGATTTCCTCCAGCGTTGCAAGAGATAATTCTGAAAATTCTTGAATATGCTGTGACTGTGGTGAATTGCGTTCCTGAGCAAGAGCTACTTTCTCTATGTTGCTTATTGCAGCAACCAATTGCATCAGAGTTAAAGTTCACAATCCTTTCTTTTTTTGTAAAGCTCCTATCCTTTGATCAACAATACAAGAAAGTCCTAAGAGAAGTAGGTGTGCTGGAAGTCCTGTTAGATGATCTGAAGCAACATAAGTTTCTTTTGGGTTCAAAGGAACATGGTGGTAGTGCCAATGAGTTGGAGAGAAAATCCAGCTCCAGCAGCTTCCAGAAACACTTGGACAAGAAGGATGTTATTATTACTTCACCCATGCTTATAGAATCTGGTTCAGGGAAGTTTCCAATTTTTGAAGTTGAGAGTACAGTTGCTATTGGCTGGGATTGTATGGTTTCTTTAGTAAAGAAAGCTGAAGCCAACCAAGCTGCATTCCGAGCTGCCAATGGTTTGACCACTGTTCTCCCCTTCTTGGTGTCCAATATTCATCGTCCTGGAGTCCTACGGATATTGTCATGTTTGATCACAGAAGATGTTATGCAGGTTTGTTATGATGCACGTTCATCTGTTTGAAGTAGATCATACATTCAAACATGTTTTGCTTCACCTCTTTTAACTTTTTTTCCTTTTCTAACCTTAATAAGCATCCATGACCTTAATTTCCAGTTTCTTTAATGTTAAAATGTCCTTGTCCCTGTGTATGTTTTCATTAATGAGTGAACTGTACAATTGTTATGAATTACCCATTTGTCACACCATATTGTTTTATTTTCAGGGTCATCCTGAAGAATTAGGATCACTTGTTGAAGTTTTGAAGAGTGGAATGGTTACAAGTGATTCTGGACATCAATACAAGCTTCAAAGTGATGCGAAATGTGATACAATGGGAGCCTTGTGGCGCATTCTGGGAGTAAATAATGCTGCACAGAGAGTCTTTGGTGAAGCCACTGGATTTTCTATTCTGCTGACCTCCCTCCATAGTTTTCAGGGTGATGGACACTCAGAAGAATCTTCTTTATTAGTTTACATCAAAGTCTTCACATATCTATTGCGCCTTATGACAGCTGGGGTGTGTGGAAATGCTATTAATAGGACAAAACTTCATGCTATTATATCATCACAAACTTTTTATGATCTTCTATCCGAGTCCGGCTTGCTGTGTGTGGATTATGAGAAGCAAGTGATACATCTGTTGTTGGAACTTGCTCTTGAAGTTGTTCTTCAACCTTTTATGGCACCAGAGGGTGCCATAGCAGCAGATATGACTGAAAATGAGTCCACTAGTTTTCTTTTAAGCACTCCATCTGGTATGGTTAATCCCAACAAGGAGCGCATATACAATGCTGGCGCTGTTAGAGTTCTTATCCGTTCATTGTTGCTTTTTACTCCCAAGGTGCAAGTCGAAGTGCTGGACCTTATTGGGAAACTTGCTGGTTCTGGCCCCTTCAATCAAGAAAATCTCACATCTGTAGGTGAGATAGAATCTTCTATGCCTTTATGTTCTTTCTGCATTAGACAATAATTTTTTACTTTTTCCTTTGCCAATGTATGTAGGTTGTGTGGAACTTCTTTTGGAGACAATTCAACCTTTCCTTTCAGGATCATCACCATTACTCTCTTATGCTTTGAAGATTGTAGAGGTTCTAGGGGCATATAGGTAAGCCTTGCGGTCATTTCTAGGAATCATTACTTTTGTTTGTCATCTATTATTTTCTGAAATGAGGTTTGGATTTCTTCTGATAGGTTGTCCGCATCTGAACTCCAAGCACTTGTAAGATATATTCTGCAAATGAGGCTGATGAAATCAGGTTATACAATTGTTGATATGATGGAGAGGTTAATTCTCATGGAAGATACAACCTTGGAAAATGTTCCTTTGGCTCCTTTTGTTGAGATGGACATGAGCAAGATCGGGCATGCTTCGGTTCTGGTGTCTATGGGAGAAAGGTCTTGGCCTCCTGCTGCTGGATATTCATTTGTCTGTTGGTTTCAGTTTCAGAACTTTTTGAGAATGCAAGCAAAAGAAACTGATCCTGCCAAAGCTGGTCCTTCAAAGAGGAAAAGTGGCTCAAATGGGCAGCATCATGATCAGAATATTCTCCGAATATTTTCTGTTGGTGCAGTAAATAATGAGAATACTTTCTATGCAGAACTCTATCTTCAAGAGGATGGCGTTCTTACCCTCGCTACCAGTAATTCTTGCTCCTTGTCTTTTTCTGGATTAGAACTGGAAGAAGGCCGTTGGCATCACCTTGCTGTTGTTCATAGCAAACCAAATGCTCTTGCTGGATTATTCCAAGCTAGCGTCGCTTACATTTATCTTGATGGGAAGCTAAGGCACACAGGAAAATTAGGATATTCACCCTCTCCCATTGGAAAACCTTTGCAGGTAACTATTGGGACTCCAGTTACTCGTGCAAGGGTTAGCGACTTCACATGGAGACTCCGCTCTTGCTATCTTTTTGAGGAAGTGCTCACACCAGGTTGTATTTGTGTCATGTACATTCTTGGTAGAGGATATAGAGGTCTTTTCCAAGATGCAGATCTTCTCCGTTTTGTTCCCAACCAGGCTTGTGGCGGTTGTAGCATGGCCATCTTAGATTCATTAGATGCCGACTTGTCTGTTCCTCCTGGAATGCAGAAGCTTGACAATGCAAGTAAGCAGGAAAACACTAAGGCAGATGGAAGTGGAATTGTTTGGGAATTGGATAGATTAGGAAACCTTTCGCTTCAGCTCTCTGGAAAAAAGCTCATATTTGCATTTGATGGAACATGTGCTGAGGCTGTTCGAGCATCTGGGACATCTTTCTTGCTCAATCTGGTTGATCCCTTGTCAGCTGCTGCTTCTCCCATTGGAGGTGAATTGCATTTTGATTTTTCTCCCCTTTATGTGTAACTGTTTTGGAAAGTCATCTGAACTAAATTATTCTTCCATTTTCTGTCTATGCAGGTATACCACGGTTTGGGCGTCTTAATGGGGATAACTATTTCTGTAGGCAGTGTGTGATGGGTGATACCATCCGGCCTATTGGTGGGATGTCTGTCATTTTGGCCCTTGTTGAGGCTGCTGAGACTAGGGATATGCTCCATATGGCCCTTTCGTTTCTTGCTTGTTCACTTCATCATAATCCTCAAAATGTAAGAGACATGCAAACATACAGGGGATACCATTTACTAGCTTTGTTCCTGCGTCGAAGGATGTCATTATTCAATATGCAGTGTCTTGAGATATTTTTCCAGATTGCTGCATGTGAAGCATCATTTTCTGAACCAAATAAATTGAAACGAATTCAAACTTCTACCTCGCCTACCAAAACTACTGATGAAACTGGCTTTGAGGAACTAAATTTCGGAAAGTTCCGCGATGAAACATCTTCTGTTGGATCTCTTGTTGACATGGATGATTTTTCTGCCCCAAAGGATTCATTCAGTCATATTTCTGGGCTAGAAAATGCTGATATGCCGATTGAAACTTCGAACTGCATTGTATTGTCAAATGCAGATATGGTAGAACATGTTTTGCTGGATTGGACACTGTGGGTAACTGCCCCAGTTTCTATTCAAATCTCCCTGTTGAATTTTCTAGAACATCTTGTTTCCATGCATTGGTACAGAAATCACAACCTTACAGTTCTTCGCCGAATCAACCTTGTTCAACATTTACTGGTGACATTGCAGCGCGGTGATGTTGAAGTTCCTGTTTTGGAAAAATTAGTTGTACTCCTTGGAGTTATATTGGAAGATGGGTTCCTGGCATCTGAACTAGAAAATGTGGTTAGGTTTGTTATTATGACTTTTGATCCACCTGAGCTGAAACCGCAGCATCAAATATTGCGGGAGTCCATAGGAAAGCATGTCATTGTAAGGAATATGCTTTTGGAGATGCTTATTGATCTTCAAGTGACGATCAAAACAGAAGAGATGCTTGAACAGTGGCATAAAATTGTCTCCTCTAAATTAATAACATATTTTCTTGATGAAGCTGTCCATCCTACTAGTATGAGATGGATCATGACTCTTCTTGGTGTGTGTTTGGCTTCTTCTTCCACTTTCGCTCTTAAATTTCGCACAAGTGGAGGTTATCAAAGACTTATGCGCGTGCTTCCCAGTTTCTATGATTCGCCTGATATATACTATATCTTGTTCTGTCTAATATTTGGGAAGCCTGTTTATCCAAGGTTGCCAGAAGTCCGTATGCTGGACTTTCATGCACTAATGCCAAGTGATGGAGGCCACGTGGAGTTGAAATTTGTAGAACTATTGGAATCTGTAATTGCTATGGCAAAATCTACCTTTGATAGGCTAAGCATTCAGTCAATACTTGCTCGCCAAACTGGAAATATTTCCCAGCTTGTTGCAGAACTGGTGGAGGAAAATGTAGACATGGCTGGGGAGCTTCAAGGTGAAGCTCTCATGCACAAGACATATGCTGCACTCTTGATGGGTGGAGAGGCGTCTGCTCCTGCTGCTGCAACCTCGGTTCTGAGATTTATGGTTGATTTGGCGAAGATGTGCCCTCCCTTCTCTGCTGTTTGCAAACGAGCTGAGTTTCTAGAAAGCTGCGTTGATCTCTATTTTTCTTGTGTTAGGTTTGTCTTTGAGATATATTCTCCATTTATACTTGCACATTTAGTTTTACTTTCATTTCGAATTTAATATATATAATGTCCCTGAAAAGATTGTTAATTGTGATGTAACATAATGCTTACATGATCTCCAATCTGTTTCACTAGAAATCTTTTTTTTTTATTTGCATTGTCTTGCAGGTCTGCTCACACTGTGAAGATGGCAAGAGAGCTCTCTGCACAGACAGAAGAGAGGATTTTAAACGATTGTGATGATGCTAGTTCACAAAATACATTCTCTAGCTTGCCAGTGGTGCAGGAACAGTCTGCCAAGACATCAATTAGTGCTGGAAGTTTTCCTCAAGCACAGGTCAGTTCAAGTTCTGAAGAGATGCCTGTCACTTCAAATTTCATGGCTGGAGATAAAGAAGAGATGAAGCATACTACATCTCAGGAGGAACTGAAAAGATCAATGCCGGAAGATGTCCAAGTTATTCGGAATGTAGAAGGTGATCAGGTTTCTGCCACCTCAAGCTCAAATGAGTTCATCTTTCATGGTATCAAAGACAATCTTGCAATTCAACCACCAGATTCACAGAGTTCTGCATCTCTAGCTATCCCGGATTCTCCTATTTTATCTGAGAAATCCAATTACAAAATCCCCTTGTCACCCTCCTCATCTCCCATTATTGGTCTGACTTCTTGGTTAAGTCTAAACCAAAATGAATCGCATAATCCCACAATTGCCTCACCTTCCATGGACTCTTCTATTAATATTAGTGGTTTTGATCAATCCTCTGATTTGAATTTTGATTCTCAAGGGCCAACAGCTGCAAACTTGACCTTTTCTGTTACAGCAAATCTTCTTCTGGAAACGGATGATTCTGGCTATGGTGGTGGCCCTTGTTCTGCTGGTGCAACTGCTATGTTGGATTTTATAGCTGAAGTACTTGCTGACTTTTTAACAGAGCAAATAAAAGCAGCACAAGTTGTGGAGAGCATCTTGGAAATGGTTCCACTCTATGTTGAAGCTGAATCTATGTTGGTTTTCCAAGGTTTAGTACTTACAAGATTAATGAACTTTGTTGAAAGGCGTCTGGTGCGTGATGATGAAGAAGATGGGAAAAAGCTTGATAAGAACAAATGGTCCTCAAACTTAGATGCTTTATGCTGGATGATTGTTGATCGTGTTTACATGGGTGCTCTTCCCCAACCTGCTGGTGTTCTGAAAACTCTAGAGTTCTTGTTATCTATGTTGCAATTAGCAAACAAAGATGGGCGGATTGAAGAAGCAGTTTCTACAGGCAAGGGTCTTTTGTCTATTGCAATAGGAAGCAGGCAGCTTGATGCTTACGTACATTCAATTCTTAAGAATACTAACAGGATGATAATGTACTGTTTCCTACCATCGTTCCTGATCACCATTGGAGAAGATGATCTCCTATCCTCCTTGGGTGTGCTAATGGAACATAAGAAAAAGTTGCCAATAAGCTCTTCACAAGAAGATCCAGGAACTAATATCTCCACTGTTTTGCAGTTGATAGTGGCTCACCGACGAATTGTATTCTGTCCAAGCAATTTTGATACTGATCTAAATTGTTGTCTTTGTGTAAATTTAATTTCTCTTCTTCGTGACCTGAGGCAAAATGTTCAGAACATGGCAATTGATGTTGTCAAGTACTTATTGGTTCATCGAAGAGCTTCTCTGGAAGACCTGCTTATCTCTAAACCTAACCAAGGACAGCACATGGATGTACTGCATGGTGGTTTTGACAAATTGTTGACTGGAAGCTTATCTGCTTTCTTTGATTGGTTTCAGAAGTCTGAACAGATGGTAAATAGAGTACTGGAGCAGTGTGCAGCAATAATGTGGGTGCAGTACATTGCTGGCTCAGCAAAATTTCCTGGGGTAAGAATTAAAGGCATGGAGGGTCGTCGTAAGAGGGAAATGGGAAGAAGATCACGAGATACTTCAAAGGTTGACCTAAAACACTGGGAGAATGTTAATGAAAGGAGATATGCATTGGTGGTGCTTCGTGATACAATGTCTACTGAGTTGAGAGTTATCCGTCAGGATAAGTATGGATGGGTTCTCCATGCTGAGAGCGAATGGCAAAACCATCTCCAACAACTTGTACATGAACGAGGAATATTCCCAATTCGTAAATCCTCTGTGCCAGAAGATCCTCAGTGGCAACTTTGCCCCATTGAGGGTCCATACAGGATGCGCAAAAAGCTTGAACGCTGTAAATTGAAGATTGATAGTATCCAAAATGTTCTTGATTGGCAATTGGAATTAGGTGAGACAGAGTTCTCCAAAGTCAAACATGAGGGTAGTCCAGATGTTTCTGATTCCGATTCTGAAGTAATTTTCAATCTTTTGAATGAGAGTGTTGAACAGAATGGTGTTGACACTGAGCTATATGATGAATCATTGTATAAAGAGTCGGATGATGTGAAGGATGTAACATCTGTTAGAGAAGGCTGGAATGATGACAGAGCTAGCAGTGTGACTGAAGCTAGTCTTCACTCAGCCCTTGAGTTTGGTGGGAAATCCAGTGTAGTCTCTGTCCCTGTATCAGAGAGCATACCTGGAAAATCTGAATATGAATCTCCTAGGCAGTCATCTTCTGTTAGAATAGATGAAGTCAAAGTAGCAGAGGATAAATCAGATAAGGAACTAAATGATAACGGTGAATATTTAATCAGACCTTATCTGGAACCTCTTGAAAAGATACGATTCCGATATAACTGTGAGCGAGTAGTAGGTCTTGACAAGCATGATGGTATATTTCTGATAGGGGAGCTTTGTTTGTATGTAATAGAGAACTTCTACATCAACAGTTCTGGCTGCATATGTGAGAAGGAATGTGAAGACGAGCTCTCTGTTATTGATCAGGCATTGGGTGTAAAGAAGGATGTTACAGGTTGTATGGATTTTCAGTCAAAATCAACTTCATCCTGTGCCTCACCGCCAAAGATATTGGTAGGGGGAAGGGCCTGGGCCTACAACGGTGGTGCATGGGGAAAGGAGAAAATGGTTAGCAGTGGCAATTTACCTCACGCTTGGCGTATGTGGAAACTTGATAGTGTTCATGAGATTCTGAAGCGTGATTACCAGCTACGCCCTGTTGCTGTTGAGTTATTCAGCATGGATGGATGTAATGATCTCCTGGTGTTCCACAAAAGAGAGAGAGATGAAGTATTCAAAAATCTGGTTGCAATGAATCTACCAAGGAACAGCATGTATGTAACCTGTAATTTCATTATTCTCTTTTTTCTTTTAATTTTGTTTTTTGGTGGCTTTATGGTGTGGTATTAGCTGCTTCTCAAAAGCAAGCTGCAATATCATGTTACACGAAAAGATCAACTCTTTGTCTTCCCTGTTTTTTTCCAGAGTTGCTTGCCTTTCCTTTTATCATATGCATTTGGCCAGTATTTTTTTTCATGAACTTTACTTGGCCGTACTTGAGCTTCATTCCTTTATCCTATGTTTTTTCCTTTATATTTTGAATCTCGGAAAATATTGTTTAATTTTGTTTTTCTTTTCTTTGTACCAGGTTGGATACAACCATTTCAGGATCAACAAAACAGGAAAGCAATGAGGGTGGTCGTCTCTTTAAAATAACGGCTAAATCTTTCTCAAAGAGGTGGCAAAATGGAGAAATCAGCAATTTCCAGTATCTCATGCATCTCAATACCTTGGCTGGACGTGGATACAGTGATCTTACCCAATACCCAGTTTTTCCATGGGTTCTTGCTGACTATGAGAGCGAAAATCTGGACATGTCAGATACTAAAACCTTCCGCAAACTTGACAAACCAATGGGCTGTCAGACACCTGAAGGGGAGGGGGAATTTAAGAAAAGGTCAATCCTAATATTTTTCAAAATACCTTCAGTTAAAAGAAACAACTATTTAAAAATTGCATCTTTTCAAAATATCTTGTGAGGCATGCTTGTTTAACTACATCCTTTTTTAGATTAATTGTTTAACCTCATCTTTAAATGTTAAGTTGTATGCCTATATTACTGCTTATAATTCAGTTCTTTTATTTTTCAGATATGAGAGCTGGGATGACCCTGAAGTCCCAAAGTTTCATTATGGTTCTCATTATTCTAGTGCTGGTATTGTTCTGTTTTATCTGCTTCGCTTGCCTCCATTTAGTGTGGAAAATCAGAAGCTACAGGGTGGTCAGTTCGATCATGCTGATCGTCTTTTCAATTGCATAAGAGACACTTGGCTGAGTGCTGCTGGGAAGGGTAACACATCAGATGTGAAAGAACTGATACCAGAATTCTTTTACATGCCTGAGTTTTTGGAAAATCGTTTCAACCTTGACTTGGGGGAGAAACAGTCGGGGGAAAAGGTCTTGGTTAAAATTTTAAAACTTAAATTGTGTTTGTGATCTTTATTATGTTGTTTGGTAATGTGCAAAATAAGGTTGACTCAAATTTCTCATCCATGTTTTTTCTTTTCTTTGTATTCTACAGGTTGGTGATGTTCTCCTACCCCCTTGGGCTAAAGGAAGTGCTAGGGTGTTCATCCGGAAGCATAGAGAAGCTCTGGAATCTGATTTTGTCTCAGAAAATCTGCACCATTGGATAGATCTCATTTTTGGATATAAACAAAGGGGAAAGGTAGGTATCGATACTGGCTGTGAAAGCATATTTTAGCCTCCATTTCATGCAATCTCTAAAGATTGCTACTGATTTTAACACATGCACATCTTGAAAAAGTTGTTGAAAGTTAATAGTTTTCAAGTCACGTAGAATTCCTGCTGATATGATTTTCTTTATCTTTTTTTTTTAATTGCTTTGAAGTTTTACTAGTGGGTGAACTGCCGTTGCTGATGGCTACTATTTAAGAACTAAATAAATTGACTTGTTTGTTGGAAATATTGTGTTTGTTCTCTTTCTTTTAGTTCCTAGTTTGACTTCATTTACTTCCCCTTATATAATCAAATCCCAAGTTGTCATTCCAAGATCATATATCTTAATCTTCTCTGGTTTCTTCTTTTAATTCTGTATATTGTTTTTACAACTGACAGGCGGCCGAAGAAGCTGTCAATGTTTTCTACCATTACACATACGAGGGAAGTGTAGACATAGACTCAGTTTCAGACCCTTCAATGAAAGCCTCAATTTTAGCTCAGATCAATCATTTTGGACAGACACCTAAGCAACTATTTCTCAAACCCCATGTTAAAAGGCGAACTGACAGAAAGCTTCCTCCTCATCCACTGAAGCATTCAGCGTTTCTTGTACCGCACGAAATTCGGAAAAGCTCTTCTTCCATTACTCAAATTGTCACTTTCAATGAGAAAATTCTTGTTGCCGGGAAAAACACTTTGCTCAAACCTAGAACACATACCAAATATGTTGCATGGGGTTTTTCTGATCGCAGCTTGAGATTTATGAGTTATGACCAAGATCGTCTCCTTTCAACACATGAGAATCTTCATGGTGGAAACCAAATTCAGTGTGCCGGAGTTAGTCATGATGGTCATATTTTGGTCACTGGCGCTGATGATGGTTTAGTTTCTGTTTGGAGAATCAGCGAGGATGGGCCTCGTGCATTAAGACGGTTGCTGTTGGAAAAAGTGCTTTGTGGTCATACAGCTAAAATCACATGTCTTCGTGTCTGTCAGCCTTATATGCTGTTTGTAAGTGGATCAGATGACTGTACTGTTATCCTATGGGACCTGAGCTCATTAGTATTTGTTAGGCAGCTTCCTGAGTTCCCAGCACCAGTTTCTGCTGTCTATGTGAATGATTTATCTGGGGAAATTGTGACGGCTGCTGGAATTCTACTTGCTGTTTGGAGCATCAATGGGGACTGTCTTGCAGTAATTAGTACATCCCAGCTGCCATCTGATTGTATACTTTCTGTTACGAGCTGTACCTTCTCCGATTGGCAGGACACAAACTGGTATGTAACGGGTCACCAGAGTGGGGCTATTAAGGTTTGGCATATGGTTCACTGCACTGACCAAGACAAGACTGCCGGCAAGTCAAATATCAGTGGAACGGGAGGATTAGATTTGGATAAGCCTCCAGAATACAGATTGGTTCTCCAAAAAGTCCTGAAGTTCCATAAGCATCCAGTTACTGCTCTTCACTTAGTTAGCGACTTGAAGCAGCTGCTGAGTGGTGATTCTAGTGGGCATTTGCTGTCTTGGATGTTACCTGACGAGAGCTTGAAATCTTCTTTCAGTCGGGGGTAACAATGTTAAAGTAAAAAGCTATAGGATCGACTGGGGGGTAAAAACCCTAATCAGGTCTGTGCAAACTTTTGTGACAGGAAGTGATTCTTTGTTCTTTATAACATTGAAAAGCAAGACAACAGAACAGGGCTGGCCAGGTAGACAAGCTGGGATAAGTTATAGAGACGAGGGGAAAATTTCTTCCAACCTACCATTATATTCTATTTATGTTCAAAGTTACAAAGCACTTGGTGGTTTTGAGCTTTCCACCGCAAAGGTGGGATTTCAGGCAACTCTTTTGTTGTAATTTTGACAGCCGGAGGATATTGATTTTGAAAATATCACTCTACTGTTTTTTTTTTTTTGCATGTAAATAGACGGAATTGTTAGCAGTGTGTATGAAGTTGTATAGCAGAAAAACAGTTGCATTGGAATTGGTTTGTCTATCATGGACGAAGGGATGTATTACATTCGGCTAAATTCTCAGCATAACCGGGCATTCACTACCCATTTTTATCGTGGATCACAATTTGATTTCTTTTGATAATTTAATTTGTAATTCTCCCTAGAATGCAGTGTACCGAGGTGAGTTTTTGCACCAGCTGCTTCAACCCCAAATATCCAGTGCTTATATATCATGTTGAATTCAAATTTACCAGTGGCATGTGCCATTACAAATTTGCGTCTGCTTGCAAACCCCCTCTCAAAATCCCGACTGTTTTCTCGTGTGAATATAAACTACACCTTTTTGTTTTGTTCACTTTATATGTCTAAAGTATTTTCGTTCGGACTAAGTGTTCAATATTTTTGTTGTTACTCTTTTAAGTGTTTATGTTATAATGGTAGTTAAGAAAAGTCGTTATCTAACACGTGTTATTGTTAGTTGTAGATGATAAAGATTAAAGATTTAAATTATTGTAAATATTATCTGTTAACAGTTTTGGATAAAATCTAATTCTTCTCTTAAGTAGTTTAAATAACTCTTGTATCCTCTCTATTAGATGAGATAGGGTTTTGTTTAAAGTAATCGTATTTGTATTAGAACTCTATGTAAATTAGTCTATTTAAGCAGACTTACAGTTTTATTCTAATCAATGGAAAAACACAATGAATCCAATTGATCGCTGTACAAAATACTTTCCTCAATTTTCTACATGGTATCAGTTTAGGTTAGACGATCCTTTACACCCTAGTCAAATGACTACTCAAACATCATTCGAGACCAGTTTCGAAGTCACAGTTAATGTTTCCGAGTCTGGTTCTTCACTACCAAGGCATCTTTTATCTCCACCACAATTTCGACTACCGCTATTAGTAATGGCTTGGGAACATGGGTTGTCGACTTTGAGGGATCCGATCATATGACAGGAGACATTACCCTGCTTCGAAACTTTACAAAGTCATTTTCTCATTCTCATGTCAAGACAGCAAATGGGTCCTTATCACCAGTTGAAGGGAGTGGTTCTGTCTGGATTAACCAAAATCTTTGCTTAAACTCTGTACTTTATGTTCCATCACTTGCTTGCAATCTTTTATCACTTAGTAAATTCACCAATGACATGAAATGTGCAACTAAATTTACTATGAATGGTTGTGAATTTCAGGCACTGGATTCAGGGCGAGTGATTGGCACTGTGAGATTATCTGGTGGCCTCTACATCGTTCAAGGACAAGTACCTCCTGTAAGATAAGCCAACTCAAGTTTCCCTTCTCACTCCAATATTGTTAAATTTGATGTTTCCTCTATTCTTAGCCAGATTACGCTATGCCATTTTAGATTATGTCATCACAATTTTTTCTATTTTGCTAGATTTTTTCCTCAATTATTCATTAAAACAAAACTTGGTTCTCTTACTTGTGATGTATGCCAACCTGCAAAAACATACCAAATACAGTTATCTTCATTCTTCTTACAAACCATCTAAACCCTTTTCAGTTATCTACAGTGACATTTGGGGCTCTTCAAAAATTAAGAATATTAATGGTTGTTGGTGGTTTGTTTCTTTTATAGATGATTATTCCAGAGCTACTTGTTTCAGATTTTTCTCTCATTAAAAAGGTTAAAGTAAGAATTAAATAAAAATATTTAAATATTAAATTTATCATTATGTAAAAGATTAAAAAGATTATAGTATTAATTTGGAGAGGGAATAAAGATGAAAGAGTGTTGAATGTTGAGCCATGCAATTGGGGAGGGAATCTCTGCAGCCCCAAAGAGGTTAATGCTTAGGGTTCCTGAGGGGCAGAATTTCTCCCCTCTATAAAAGGTTAGTTGTTTGACACAACTTTGGCTACTTTATATTTGAAGTCAAATGAATATTATTTTTTAAAAAAGTTTACATTTTAAGTATATACTATTTTATAATTATTTTAGACTATAAAAAATATATAATTTTACTTGGGTTTTAAATTTTAAAGTTAATATTATAAACTAAAATGTTTAGTCTTCATGAACTATGAAATAACATGTTAATTTCACAAGAAAAATCATAAAAAGCTGCCAAAATATTATTTAAAACTATTAAAAAGAAAAAGAGAGAGAGGGGGCAATGAAGCATAATCAGGGATGAATATAGAAAGGACAGGTGGTGCAGTCGTCTTATTAAAAATTTTAAATTTTAATGTATTTTATATATTTTATATATTTTTTATTAAAATTATATTTTTCGCTTTCTCTAAAATTTTATAAGATTGTTCCTCCTAACATAAAATCATGCATTCGTACTAGGGATGGGCATCGGTCGGGTTTTTGGTCCACCTGACCAGATCCGAGAACAAGAAATCCTCCACCCGAGATCTGATCCGACCAAAACAAGATTTCACCCGACCTGATATATAACTTTAAAACCCGACCGATCCGACCCGAAATAATAATAAAAATATTATTTTTATTCAATAAAAATAATGATTTAATTGAAAACAATAGTATATAGAAGGGTATTATTGTAATTATATCTAAATATATAAGATAAAATTATATTTTTTCAGGTCAGATCGGGTATTTTTCTCCATAAATCCGAACCCGACCTAAACCTGAAATTAAAAAAAACAGAAGACAGATCAATGAAAATTTCACTGACTCAAGTTGGGCTAGAGATCTGACTAATAGTAGGTCTACTAGTGGTTATTGTTCTATGGTTTGGGACAATTTAGTCATCTGGAGAAGCAAGAAACAATCGGTTGTTTCCATAAGTAGAGCAAAAGTCAAGTATAGGGCCCTTGCACTTGGGTGGTTGAAAAGGTTGCTGGTTGAATT
Source organism: Hibiscus syriacus (assembly GCF_006381635.1). Taxonomy (NCBI): domain Eukaryota; kingdom Viridiplantae; phylum Streptophyta; class Magnoliopsida; order Malvales; family Malvaceae; genus Hibiscus; species Hibiscus syriacus. The sequence continues at coordinate 161,965 of NW_024062891.1, read as the reverse complement.
AGAGTTAAGTCAAGACAATAAGTTTGAGGTACTTTGTGATAGTCAATCTGCAATTAGTATAGCTAAAAATCCAGCTCACCTTTACAGAACTAAGCATGTGGAGATTGATCGATATTTCATCTCAGAAAAAGTTAATAGTGTGGTGGTAAAGCTGAACTTTGTTTCTACTAAAAATCAACTAGCTGATGTCCTTACCAAAGCACTGCCCATAGTTATCTTTATTGAAATCATATTCAAACTAGGAATCTACAATGTATACGCACCAGCTTGAGGGGGAGTGTTGGTTGTTGATGATAAATATTAAAGATTTAAATTATTGTAAATATTATCTGTTAACAGTTTAGGATAAAATCTAACTCTTATCTCTTAAGCAGTTTAAAAAACTCTTGCATCTTATACATTAGATAAGTAGGGTTTTGTTTAAAGTAATAGTATTTGTATTAGAATTCTCCGTAAATTAGTCTATTTAAGCAGACTTACAGTTTTATTCTAATCAATAAAAAAAAACAATAAATCCAATTGATCACTGTACAAAATATTTTTATCAATTTTCTACTGTTATTAAATTTTTTAGGGAACTATGTAATTGTCTAATCTCTTCCCACCAAATTAGTAAAAGTAGAAGGCAAAACTCATTACAAGAATCGACTGTGTAGGTAAATAACACTCGTTTTCACCGGTTGATGCGTTCATAAAACTAAAAGTTTTAGGCAAGTGGATCCTAACCCTTTTAATATTATTAACTACACTTTATTTCCCAACCTTTTTCATTATAACTACTCTTGGTTATAAATAATCAACCAACATATCACCAAAACCACTCAAATCCCCTCTTCCCCTCTGTATGTATACCTATATACACACACACTCTTCTTCTCTTTGATAATTATTCAGATGATTATTTATTCATCAGGTGGCGTGCACCTATTAGCAGTTGAAGCTGCCAGCATGATCTAAACTTCCTTCTCTGTTGAGGGATAGATCGGATCATGTGGTAGTTTCACCTGTTGCTGTGATCACGATATAATTCAACATATTACAACCATATCTTTTGAAATCTACTTCATTCACCACAACTTCTTTTCCAGTGAAAATTTGATCACCTTCAATGGCAGGCCAATATATGCATTTTCCTTTCTTTGTTTCCATTTTAAGTGTAGGTTTTTTCTTTTCTATGTACCTTGGAAATGGTTTGGTGTTGTTGACTATCCTTTTCTGCTTTCATATTTCAAGCCTGAATTTGGTGCAACCACAGCAGCAGGTAACAGGTTCCTGTCCCCATCTTCTATAGGAAATAAATTAGTTTTCACAGTAAAAAATAAAAACAAGAAAAATTCTCAACATTTATTTCTTCTTAAATCGGTTTAATTTTTATTTTTTAAGTTAAATTTGATTTTTAAATTTTAAGTAGGGTGTTCAATCGGTCGTTCAGTTAACAGAATAAACCGAATTTCTAAAATTTCATTAAAGGAATTTTTTTCTTTAACTGTTAACTGAATCGAATTTTTTTCGGAAATAATTAAATGAACTGAACAAAGTTTGGTTAATCGGTCGGTTAACTGAATTAACCAAAATTTATAAATAATATATATTATATATTAAATATTTTATATTTTCAGTTAATTCAATCATATAATTCGTTAAAACCGAAGTTTAAACACTCTATTAGATTAAATATATATATAATATATTAAATTTTTAATAATTTCGGTTAATTCGGTTAACCGACCGATTTTGAATTAAATGAACCGATAATCAAAGTTTAAAAAAATCATTAACCGCTAACCGACCGAACCTAAAATTAATCGAATGATTAACTAAAAGAACTTCAGTTCAATCAATTAAACTGATTTTAACCGAACTTTGAACACCCAGTTAAAAGTGTCAAATATTTTTTAGAAAATGTCAATTAAAAATATTATTTTTAATAATTTTAATATAACATATCACATGTATTTTAATTTAGTGTGTCATTATTTATCTTTTTATGTCTTGTTAATAAATAATTTAAATAATAAAATAATAATTTTAAAAAAATTAACATGAAACACATGTGAATTATTATGTTAGTACCATTAAAAATTAAAAAAAAAATAATTCATATTTATAGTAAAATAGTAATTTTTTAAAATATTAAAAATTAAATTTAATACTTTCTGAAACATTGATAATTAAATTTAATTCATAAAATAAGAATTAAATAAAAATATTTAAATATTAAATTTATCATTATGTAAAAGATTAAAAAGATTATAGTATTAATTTGGAGAGGGAATAAAGACGAAAGAGTGTTGAATGTTGAGCCATGCAATTGGGGAGGGAATCTCTGCAGCCCCAAAGAGGTTAATGTTTAGGGTTCCTGAGGGGCAGAATTTCTCCCCTCTATAAAAGGTTAGTTGTTTGACACAACTTTGGCTACTTTATATTTGAAGTCAATTGAATATTATTTTTTTAAAAAGTTTACATTTTAAGTATATACTATTTTATAATTATTTTAGACTATAAAAAATATATAATTTTACTTGGGTTTTAAATTTTAAAGTTAATAATATAAACTAAAATGTTTAGTCTTCATGAACTATGAAATAACATGTTAATTTCACAAGAAAAATCATAAAAAGCTGCGAAAATAGTATTTAAAACTATTAAAAAGAAAAAGAGAGAGGGGGTAATGAAGCATAATCAGGGATGAATATAGAAAGGACAGGTGCAGTCGTCTTACTAAAAATTTTAAATTTTTATGTATTTTTTATATTTTTTTATTAAAATTATATTTTTCGCTTCCTCTAAAATTTTATAAGGTCGTTCCTCCTAACATAAAATCATGCATCCGTACTAGGGATGGGCATCGGTCGGGTTTTTGGTCCACCTGACCCGATCCGAGAACAATAAATCCTCCACCCGAGATCTGACCCGACCAAAACAAGATTTCACCCGACCTGATATATAACTTTAAAACCCGACCGATCCGACCCGACCCGAAATAATAATAAAAATATTATTTTTATTTAATAAAAAAATGATTTAATTGAAAACAATAATATATAGAAGGGTATTATTGTAATTATTTCTAAATATATAAAGTAAAATTATATTTTTTTCGGGTCAGGTCGGGTATTTTTCTCCATAAATCCGAACCCAACCTAAACCTGAAATTAAAAAAAAATCCCAACCCTTGCCAGTAGTAGTTTTGTTTCTTCTTCTTCTTCTTCTAATCATGATATAAAATAAAGACATAATCACAAAATTTAATCCAATGTTTGCACTCTTCTGTTTGGAAATCTTTCTCTTTTCTAGCTCTAGAGAGTATCAAATAAAGAGTTTGCTGCAGTGGTTGGTATGCGCGTAGACCTATCCCAGGCCCAGGTCTGATTTTTATTATAAATTAAATTTATTAAATTAAATTTATTAAATTAAATTTATAACAATGATTAAATTGATAAAATATATAAAAAAAATAAAAAATAAATATATAATTATATTAATTTTTTTAACAATCACTTCTTTCAAAAAAATATATCAACACCACTTAAAAAGAGTATTATGCATGATTTCTTAAAATTTTAAAATTGTACTCTAATTTTTTTAATCCCTTCTCTGCTGTAGGATTTTTAAAAAAAAATAATCTCTTATTACTGTAGAAATTTTAGTTGCACATGGCCCAAAGTAATACGAATATATATATATATATAGAGAGAGAGAAAGAATCGTTTAAATTAGGACTAGATAATATTAAAACATTATAAATAATTACATTAAAATTTAAGTAATTTTTTTTTGGAATTGACACAACTCAAATTTGAAATGAAACTTTTAAAAATAGTTTGAATGATAAAATAGTATTAATAAACTCAACTAACTCAATCTTTTTCATTATGGTCGATCAAATATTCACCCCTATTATAACTTTGTATAATTTATACAACCAAACATATAATATATGGCATGCATCTCTAGGGATTAAAACATGTAATTTCATTCTAGTCGCAGGGTTAATATGTAATTCTAAATTTGCAAAAAAAAAAAAATACAAGTTAGAAACACATAACTCATATATAGAGTATCACAATGTTAATTGTTTGAGTCTTTTTGATTTAAAGATTTATGAGATAAATGAAGTATACGTGAAAATGATAAGTTAACAACATGTATTGATCATTAATCAATTAACGATTTTCATCTAACGTAAGTTATTTTAACTAAAAATTAAATCGTTGAAGCTAAAATGTTTCAAATAAAAGAATATGGGCTAAAATGACTATTCATGCAAATGTTGGGGGATTGATTTTGGCATTATGCCCATCTAAAATTGCAATATTCCCATGCTTGAACTATTTATTGTATATTCATTCTTCATCAATGCTTACAGTTATTAGCAGTACATGGCACAAGGTGCAGCTATAGGGGAAGAAGAAGAATCTCCATTCCCCCAACAAAGTTAACAATAATTTGAATAGAGTTAGAGGTTTTGTCAAAAGGCCATCATCATCCTTGCAAACTCCTCATAGCTCACTACTCCATCACCATCGGCCTCTCTGATCATCTGCTTTGCTTCTTCCACTGTTAATCTCTCTCCCAAATTCATCATCACTTGTCTCAACTGCAACCCACAAATGTGATTTTATCATACATTAATTTCCTCAAAAAATGTTGGAATAAGTTAGTGGGAACGTTGTTTTTCTTCTTCTTCTTCTTCTTCTTCTTTTTACCTCGTTTACTGATATAAATCCATCTTGATCTCTGTCGAATACTTTGAAAGCTTCTTGTAGTTCATCGATCACATTTTCCTGTGAGATTTATGTAAATGCATCATTCTCCACTTTATAAGATCAGAAAAAATGCATTACACTTGCAAATAAAATGGTTGAATTACCTTCATTTTTCTAGCCGTAATGTTTAAGAAATCATGGAAATCGATGGTCTCATTTCCTTGAACTTCTTCTTTTGTAGGGTTTACGTCTAATGCCTGGATCACTGTTGCCAATTCTCCCATGGTTATGAAGCCTGCATTATATCAAGAAGAAGGGTAAATGGTAAACATAATATCTTTACTGATTATCGAGGAAGGAAAGGATGATACATACCATCTGAATCTTTATCAATCAATTTAAAAGCTTCACGAAACTCGGAGATTTGATCTTCTGTCAATGTATCTGCCATGCTGAATTTGGTAGGCAAAAACTGATGAAAACTGGTTGAAATATGAACGGAAGAAGGGAATAATATGCAAGTCCATATGTCGGATCGCATATAAATAGGGAGTTGGTGAAGGAATTGGAAATAGTCAAACGCGCTTGAGTTTTGAATTCCATTCAAAGCACTACATTTTCTAGAGAATTTTTGGGGTAAATTCTAAATTTCTCTACTCAACTTTCTTTTTATTATTCTTTTAGTCACTAAAGTTTAATTTTTTTAATTTACTCATTGAAGTTTTGATTTGCTCCTATTTTAGCCACTCCGCCGTTAAATGCTTAGCGGCTTTATGACTGTATATTTTTTAAAAGAAGAAATTCCCCCAAATTTTCTTCATTTTTGTTGAGAAAATTCTAGATTCATATTCCGTTTGATTTTTCGACGATAAAGCATCTTCTTTCAAATCATAATAGTGGGAAGGTGGAGGAGGAATCAAGTTGTATGTCTTGATTCCGCATTTATTGAATGTTGGATAGTATATATCATATTGGTTTAAGGTTTTATGAATTTTGGATTTGAGGTTGAGTTTCTTAAGTTTTTAAAAGTGATTTTGAAAAAATATACATAAATTGATAGAGTGGTAGAAGACGATGAAGAGAGCTCGTTTGTATATTAAGTGGTCGTAGAAGACGTCGAATAATAGTAATTGTTACGCGTAAATTGAAAATTTACAATGACCTAAATTGTTATTAGACAAAAAAATTTGAGAACACGAGGTTATCATTCTTTAGTTCGGTTATGACTTGATTAAATATTTAATAAATTTTTATATTTTTAATTTAAATATTTATTTTTACATGAACCAAAATACTACTAAACCAAAATTATATTGAATATACAAATTTTAACAGGGGCCGGGGGCCCTTTGGGCTCTCACTAAGCTCTGCCCTTGTGACACCCTTCAATTTATCATTTAATACCCAGTGACCAAAATAGGAGCAAATCAAAAGTTTAATGAGTAAATTAAAAATATTTAAACTTTAATGATCAAAATAAGAGGTACAAAAATTTTAAGTGAAGGAATTTATAATTAACCCTAAGTTTTATTATATGAATTTTGTTGACTCTTTTCATTTACTTTTTCTAAATTAATTTCAAAAGCGAGAGAAAGGGATTCAACTAATTCTGGTCAAAGAAACATGAAGTGTTTTTTTCTTAGCATATGAAGCAGAATTCACACGGATGCAAATCCCTTTGTTGTTGTTGTCCTTCCTTTGCAAGAATAATTGCTAAAATTGGTGGGAATGTCTCAGGAAATGCGGGTTAATATACGGCTAATATACAGCATTACCAGATACATTAAAATGTATTTAATAAATTCGGTTTAGCGGTATCTATTATGTTGACAACTAATAATGTTTTAGGTAGAAAATATGAAAAACTATTAAAAAATTTGGTAACCGGTAAACTTTGGTTATCGGTAAGTATCTATCCTTTTTATAAAAGTGTCCATACTTTTAACATATCAAGTAAATTTTACCGGTTTTGTCATAATGAATCTGGTTTTGTCATATTTTTACCTGTTATATTGTAAATTATCTATCCTTTTTATAAAAGTGTCCATACTTATTTCACTGTGAAAATATATTTATTATTATCTTTAGTTAATATTGTTAAATTTAAAATCTAAATAATATTTTATAAAATATCAAAACAATCAAATAATTTTTTGTGTAAATGAAATTATTAAATTAATATTGTAGGTGGAAAACATGAAACACTATTAAATAAATTGAAACATAAATTACATAACTTTCAAAAAAGTATATATCATTTTTATAAAAGTGTCCATACTTATTTCACTGTTGAAAACATATTTATTATTATATTTGGTTAATATTGTTAAATTTAAATTCTAAATAATATTTTATAAAATATCAAAACAATCAAATAAAATTTTGTGTAAATTAAATTATTAAATTAATATTGTAGGTGGAAAACATGAAACACTATTAAATAAATTGAAACATAAATTACATAACTTTAAAAGCAGTTTTAAATCCTAAAAAGTGTCGATACTTTTAAAAAATATATCGATCCAAAATGATATACCAGATAAAAATATGATAAAACCGGTAACAAAATGATAAAACCGGTAAATTTAAAAGTGTCGATACGTTATATAAGGATCGACACTTTGTGAATTTAAAAGAGAAGCAGCTATAGCGCCTATAATGTGTCGATACTTTAAAAAAAATATATCGATCCACAACGATATAACAGGTAAAAATATGATAAAACCGGTATCAAAATGATAAAACCGGTAAAATGATACCGGATATATTGAAAGTATCGATACTTTCGTAAGTACGTGTAATAAATTATCGACACTTTCAAAGAAATAGGTAATTATCCTTTTGAAAGTATCGACACCTGACATAAAAGTATCGACACTTTTGTATTTGTATCGATTAAATATAAATAACATATCCGATGAAAATATAAAGGCCATAGCTAAATATCCTCTGAAAAAAGATAGAACGGACGAGTTTTTGAAATCGAAGAGTAATTGTTGCTGCATTTCAGAAGGCGTTTCTAAAGCGAAGTTTGTTTGTTTGTTGATGCAGTCGAATCGAAAAGTATGTTGTCGAAACCCTAATTTTTTATTATTACAGTAATTGCGATAGGGTTTTTAATGTGTTTTTTGGGGTTTTGGAGTAAGGAAGCATTTGAGACCGATTGCAGGTAGAAATAGATATTCAAGGAAAAATATAAATGTCGATACTTTTATTAAATATTATAGGTAGAAAATGATATTATAGGTTGTATAAATGTGCCGACACATTTTGGTGTGGCCATTCAAATTCTTTTGAAGAAAACCGTTTTACCACAAGAGTAGTTATCTATATTTGTATATTGAATAAAGTGTATGTAACGAAATAATTTGATTTGCGTAAACTGATATATGAAGGAAAAATGGAGTCAATGGGTTGGAAAATTGTTGGTGGAGCAGATGACTTTGAAATTGAGGCCGAGACTCGAAAGCAACCAAAGGGTGGATATATGTACTGCTAGTAAGTATCAATGTCATTTTGTTATTATTGTTGAAATGGTAATTGGATTAAAGTATCGATAAACTTTAAATTGATTACAAATTTTAAATGTTAACAGTATGGCCGAATGCAAAAGGATGAAGGGAGATGGCACACAGAGCGGTTCGATATGTAAAATGAAATTGACATTGAGTAGTATTAGTATTTAGTGTTAATGTATTGATTAAGAAACGTTTATGTTTAATATTAGGTGAAAAAAGATGTGAGGTCCAAATGGAATTCAATGAGTGATGCTGAAAAGGAACCTTACATCACACAGTCAAGGAATGATAGTAAAGAGTACAAAGAACGGAGGAAAGCACATGAAAATAAGGTATTCATTAAACTTGTAAATACGTTGATACAAAATATATAAGAACTATAACATTATATATTGTTAAAAAATGTAGGAAGTGTCGACAAGATACAGCATTAAAAGTGTGAATTTATTAATTAAACACCTTAAGGAGAAGGATCAGTTGAATGTGCTGGGAGAAATAGGTTTTGGATCGTTGATCGGAGTAAGGGATCGACCTATTCGGAGGGAATTGTGTCGATCCTTGATGGCACAATTTGACGTCAGTCAATGTATGGCTAAGTATGGTGATTATTCATTCCCTCTGGGGGTATCGACTGCTGCAGCCGTATTGGGGGTACAAAACAAAGGCAAAAGTGTTATAGAAGTCTGTAGGAGTAAGAACTGGAAAGCACTTGCCTCCAAATATGGTTTGAATCATAAGGTGACATATGCTGAAGTTGAAGAGGATATCAAAAGTGGATCTTACTGGGGGGATGAGCTGAAGGCCCGAGTTCTATTGTACCTTGTCGGGATATTTCTTTGTCCAACGGGTGATACGTCAACGAACAAGGAATATATGAAGCTCATTTGCGATGAAGGCTTGAAGGGTGAATTCAATTGGGCTGAATATATCCATTCGAGATTGATTGAATCAATAATCACCTTTAAAAAGGGCAGCCAGAGATACCTCAAAGGGTGCATAACAATCTTAGAGGTAAATGAGTTGAATCACTTTTTTGTGTTTTTATATAAAATATAAATTTTATTATAAATGCAGGTTGCACTGTTCGATTTTTGGTCGGGCTGTGAGGCAGTGCCGGCTTATGAAAGAACTGGAGTGGCACGCATCCGTGCATGGGGGAAGGAAGAGGTGGTTAGAGTGATGGTGAAGTTGAAGTTGGATAGAGGGAAGAAGCAAGAAATGGTAATAAATGTAATTAAATAATATTAAGAATATAATCAATGTCTTAATATTGTAATTTAATTTTGAAGGTTATTGGCAAGGATGTAGAGGAGGCAGTGGAGGCAGAGGAGAAGAAATGAGGGATGGTTGTATTGGGGGATGACGGTGAGTGGGACGACGGTGAAGCAAAACAGAGTAACTTCGACATTTTGATGTCTGAATTGGCTGATATCAAAAAAATCCAATTTGAAATCATGCAAAGACAATCAAGAGTCGAAGAGAAACTTGATCAAGTCGTAGAGAAACTCGAGAGAGTCGAAGATACACTCGAGAGGCATAAGGGGGTAGTGGAAGGAAAAATAGATGGAGTGGTGAAAGAAGTAGAGGTGTTGAGGGTGAAGTGGTGAAAGAAGTTGGGGTGTTAAGGGGTGATATTAAGATGGTGACTGGAGAAAAATTTGAGGGAGTGGTGAAGGAGGTTGTGGATTTGAGGAGTGAACTTACGGGGGTGAAGGGGGTGGTTGATAAATACTCGGATGAAGGAGCTCAATTGAAGGGTGAAATAAAAGAGATGAAGAGCTATGTAGAAAAAAGTACGATGAACTGAAAAATATGAAGAAGAAAAGAGGGAGGAGAAGAAGAAGAGATGGAAGAAATGAGGAGGAAGGAAGTCGATGTCATTTATACACCGGAGAATGTTATAGCAGCAGTTTTGGATTCGGAATGTCCTGCACCCCAGAAGAAGAAGCAGAAGGTAAGTTTAATAAAAGAATACTTAATTTGATTTTTATTATGTTGTTGTGACAAAAATTTGTATGCAAAATTGTAGGTTGAAAAAGCGGATATTCCAAGCGGAATTGATGACATCGAAGCTGCAATTTGTGATTATTATGGAATAGCGAGTTAGAATCGGGGTAAGTGAAAATATTGTTTTGTGAGTGATATTTAAATATTTCATGACAACATATTAATCCTAATGATTCATACAGATATTCTGTAATCTCAATGGGAAATCAATTCGCTACTGTATACGACGTTGCAATGTTGAAGCCTACGGAATGGGTTGGCGGTGTGGTAAGTAGAAAGTAGAAAATGTTAAAACTTATTGAATATGTTCTGATTGTGTAATTAATTTTGTTAGGTTATCGATTTGCTCGCCTGGACCATATGCTACGATTCTCAAAAGTCACTCCGGAGGATTGGCTACCTTCCATACCTCTTAGTGGTGAGTTAAATTAATAAATATTGAAAAGTAGTGTTATAGACGGTAAATTAATAATGTTTGTTGCGTAATTACAGCAACAGGCGTTGGAAGCCAACAACAAAGAAAGTGTTGAGAGTATTTCTACCTTCTGGGGTGTCATATTGGATAACTATGTGAAATTCACCGACTGTGAGAAGGTAAGACACCATACCAATTGCAAATGATGTTTTCGGATATAGAATGTTGAATTTTGTCAAATTGGGTGTGAAATTTGTTGCAGATCATGATCACAATAAACTACCATAATTCACATTGGTATCTGTTGGTGTTGGATATGGTAGATCATGTTGTAACAATATATGATAGTATGTTTACAACTGAAGCAGCTAAACAGAGAGTGAAGGATGCTAAGAGATTGGTATGTATGTTAGTTGTTATGAAAGGACGTTATGTAAATTATAATGCATAATTTTTTTGGTGCATAACTTCTTCTATTTTAATGCAGATTAAAATATTAGATTCTTATAATAAGAAACACATTTGGGTTGAGTCCTGTGGATCTCTAGGAAAGTATCCCTTGAAAAATTTCAAATTTGTGGAGCATAAGAAGAATAAGCAATTGAATGGGTATGAGATGTTATCACAAATAGAAAGCTTAATTTATGCAGTATTCATCATAATTGACATGTGTGGTTTTCAAATTTTGTAACAGATATGATTGCGGCATGTATGTGATGATGTGGATGGAATCGATCGGTTCTACAGGGGCAACTAGTGATTTTGTAAGTGGATAGAAAAAATCGTTTGTGGTAAAATTGTTAAAAGTCGTAGATTGAATGCTGTAGTTGACAATACTTAACGTTCTGACAATTTGAATATAGGTTGTTGGAGACTGGGATCGATCGCGAGTATTAAACGATCTCGTAAGCCACAATCAAAATGAACGAAGACAGGAGATAACAAAAGTTGCAATATTACATAAAAATAACAAAAGGATGCAATGATGTAAATGTAGGGTTAATTTTGTATAAGATTTATAATTTTGTATACGATTTATATTTTTGTATGTGAATATAATTATGAATGAGATGAGAAAAGTTAGCAGTATGTTGTTGTACATGTTTCTTATACACATTAAGGGTCATGTTGATACTTGGAAGTAAAAGGCAAATTTACAATATGGCCAACAGGGTGCACCCATAAAGTATCGATCCATATATAAAAAGTGTCGATCCCAAAATCATCGAACCCAAAAGTATAATGTAATATGTAATTTTTCAATCTAACCGGTACAATTATACCGGTTTTATGAGAGAATATGTCTAAATAATGTGTCGACACTAATATAGTTTGTGTCGATATTTTTTTTCCAGAATGAATGGCCAACAGGGTGCACCCATAAAGTGTCGATCCATATATAAAAAGTGTCGATCCCAAAATCATCGAACCCAAAAGTATAATGTAATATGTAATTTTTCAATCTAACCGATACAATTATACCGGTTTTATGAGAGAATATGTATAAATAATGTGTCGACACTAATATAGTTTGTGTCGATATTTTTTTCCAGAATGAATGGAAAACATGGTGCACCCATAAAGTGTCGATCCATATATAAAAAGTGTCGATCCCAAAATCATCGAACCCAAAAGTATAATGTAATATGTAATTTTTCAATCTAACCGGTACAATTATACCGGTTTTATGAGAGAATATGTATAAATAATGTGTCGACACTAATATAGTTGTGTCGATATTTTTTTCCAGAATGAATGGAAAACAGGGTGCACCCATAAAGTGTCGATCCATATATAAAAAGTGTCGATCCCAAAATCATCGAACCCAAAAGTATAATGTAATATGTAATTTTTCAATCTAACCGGTACAATTATACCGGTTTTATGAGAGAATATGTATAAATAATGTGTCGACACTAATATAGTTTGTGTCGATATTTTTTCCAGAATGAATGGAAAACAGGGTGCACCCATAAAGTGTCGATCCATATATAAAAAGTGTCGATCCCAAAATCATCGAACCCAAAAGTATAATGTAATATGTAATTTTTCAATCTAACCGGTACAATTATACCGGTTTTATGCGAGAATATGTATAAATAATGTGTCGACACTAATATAGTTTGTGTCGATATTTTTTTCCAGAATGAATGGAAAACAGGGTGCACCCATAAAGTGTCGATCCATATATAAAAAGTGTCGATCCCAAAATCATCGAACCCAAAAGTATAATGTAATATGTAATTTTTCAATCTAACCGGTACAATTATACCGGTTTTATGAGAGAATATGTATAAATAATGTGTCGACACTAATATAGTTGGTCGATATTTTTTCCAGAATGAATGGAAAACAGGGTGCACCCATAAAGTGTCGATCCATATATAAAAAGTGTCGATCCCAAAATCATCGAACCCAAAAGTATAATGTAATATGTAATTTTTCAATCTAACCGGTACAATTATACCGGTTTTATGAGAGAATATGTATAAATAATGTGTCGACACTAATATAGTTTGTGTCGATATTTTATTCCAGAATGAATGGAAAACAGGGTGCACCCATAAAGTGTCGATCCATATATAAAAAGTGTCGATCCCAAAATCATCGAACCCAAAAGTATAATGTAATATGTAATTTTCAATCTAACCGGTACAATTATACCGGTTTTATGAGAGAATATGTATAAATAATGTGTCGACACTAATATAGTTTGTGTCGATACTAATTTAAATATCAAGTGTTTTCCACCGTTTACGATATATAGTACTCTTAATCGAGAAACCCTAAACATAAAGACAAGCAGGCAGATCTTCCTCTTTCTTCTACCGTTATCATAAGTGACGATCAGATATTCAGGTAAATTTATCGATATTTTATGGGTTTGATTGATTTCTATATTGGAGTTTTTATCCTGAATGTGTTTGTGTTCCATTGTAATAGGGGTAGCATCCAACCAAAATGGCTCCAAAACGTCAGCGTCAGAAGCGAGGTCTTTCTCAAAGCTCTTCTCAACCCAGTCTTCTCAACCACCTCCTTCTGTAACAAACGATTCTTCTGAGGAAATCAGGTCCTTCGAAACTCTGAACTTTAGATCCGACATGGAGAAACAAAGATGGCAGACGAGTTTTAAAGTAAGGAAGATTCGTCCCGAACGTGTCATTGACCTGGGTTTCTTGTTTGATGATAAATATGCATTTAGTTTTAAATCCACATTTACATCTTGGGGTTGGCTTGAATTCCTTGGTGTAGAACCAAGATATTATCCTAACCTAGTTAGAGTCTTCTACAACAATGCTTCCTTACAGCACGAGCCTAATAAGACTAATATAATAGGAATTAATACACATGTCATGGGGAAGGATATGTATATATCTCCAGAAACTATTGCGGAGGGTTTAGGTGTAGCGAATACAGGGGATTCAGATGAAAATGGTGTAGATTGGTCTACAATTAAACGGGTTACTAGAAATAGCCCAATTCACCTCGATGTAGAGTCGAGAGTGTTTCACAAAATGCTCACATGGTATATCCGGCCTAGTGGGGGAAAACATTCAACGCTTCGAGACAGCGATTATTGGTGGATAGCAAAGTATAAATCCAAAACGGCTCCAAACATTGCAAAACTCATATTTAATACAATTGTATATGGTCACAAAGGGAGCAACAATTTCAACTACACTACCATATGGATGTGTCATCACCCATCTGTTGAAGAAGAAGGAAGTTGATTTTTCGCATGACGCCCCTGTTCGATTAACCCGCAAGATTGACATGGTATTTATTAAAAAAGCGGGATATGATTTTGTTGAAAAACTCGATTGGAAGCGTGTCAAGGAGGTCGGATTAGATCAAGAGAGGGAGGAAATGGACCCCGTTGGCCATGAAGAAGAGCAACCAAGTGGAGACACAATGATGGAAGAAGCTCCAGTTGCAGAGGATGTCACAATTAAGACCGTGATGGAATACATGGTCAATTTTCGGGAGCATATTGATTCCCTTGTGAGTGGAATGCGATCCGATATTTCATCATTGCAACGTGAAGTCTCCATGTTGCGTAACGAATTACGTCAACGACATCAAACGAGTTAGGTAATTCATTATCTATGTTTCTTAACATTTACACGTTCTGAACTTTATTTTATTTTCTTTTAACAGATGTGGACAACCAAGCGGTCGCAGAAGATGAAGCTGACGATGAAGATGACGATGATGATGACGATGATGATGATGATGATGAAGATGATGATCCAAACAAGTATATCGTGTCTGCAACGCCGCCTTCAAGAAAACTTTTAATTTTTGATCTCAATGGTGTCCTTGCCTACATCCCAAGACTGCCGGCAGGTTTTAATTCTATTCTTTTGTATCCATTATTTTAACATATAAGCGTAGAACTTTAATCTCATTTTCTTCATGTTGTAGATGTTGTCCTCAGAAGAGGATTATTTGAATTTATGCAATTTTGTGTCGACAATTTTGTTGTTGCCCTTTGGTCTTCAAAGATGAGGTTAGAACATGTTTGAGGCAATTGAATTACTGTAGTCAAAATCGTTAATATACATTTGAATGTTAACATTCAAACTTGATTACAATCTCAGGCATAACGTCGACCGTGTACTTGAGAAACTACCTGTATTTTCCGAGCATTTCTATTCGTGTGGGTAAGATGAATGTCATTACAGTTTGCTGACTTTTCGTTGTCTATGATTCCTACATATTTATGTTCGACTGTTTGTGAACAGGATCAAAAAAAATGCAAACATACGATTCTGTTACCTACTGTAAAGATCTCAATGATGTTTGGAACGCGTGTCCAGATTTTAACGAGCTAAATACACTTTTGGTCGATGATTCAGCAGAAAAAATGATTTATAATCCGGTAAGTTGCATTTATGCAATATGTTTTTCCAGTTGAACAGGTGTTCAGACATTGATTATTTTAACAACTTATGTGTTTATATAGAAATACAATTACATATGTCCACATACCTTTGACGCTGCTTCCATTCGAACGACAAAGCTCTAGGTATGACACAAATTTATTCATGCTTATGCGAATTTAATTTATTGTTAGTAAAATTGCACCTCATTAGTTTGATAATTGAAATTATTTATGTATGTCCTCAGAAAAGGCGGAAACATACGAGAGTATTGGAAAATTTGTTGAAGGCCTCTAATGTTCCGGACTTCGTTAGAAACAACCCTTTTCATCGGATTAATTTTGTTTGTCGGTACATTATTTGAACATTCTTGTGTATTTATATTTTGGTGT
This sequence comes from Hibiscus syriacus, assembly GCF_006381635.1. Lineage (NCBI taxonomy): Eukaryota > Viridiplantae > Streptophyta > Magnoliopsida > Malvales > Malvaceae > Hibiscus > Hibiscus syriacus. The sequence continues at coordinate 146,041 of NW_024062891.1, read as the reverse complement.
GATTATATTGTATATACATTTGAGTGTCTATACTTTTTAATATATTGTAAAGTATCTATCCTTTTTATAAAAGTGTCTATACTTTTTCCACTGTGGAAAACATTAATTTAAGGTTATCTTTTGAGTGAGTTTTAAGATATTAATTTAGTAATTATAGGCGTCTAATGATTTATTTTACGTTACGGTATATATTATTATTAAATTAAAAATTCTTAATATTATTTTATAAAATATCAAAACAATCAACTAATTTTTTGTGCAAATGAAATTATTAAATTAATATTGTAGGTGGAAAACATGAAACATACTTAAAAAATATTGAAACATAAATTACATATCTTTAAAAAAAGTATCGATCCTTTTTATAAAAAGTATGGACACTTTCAACATATTATAATAAAATAGGTAAATTTGCAATATAACCGGTATAAATATACCGGTTTTATGCGCGAATAGGTCTATAACCTATATCGACACTTTTTAATATTGTGTCGGTACTTTATGTCCATATTGGAAGAAAAATGTGTCGATACGATTTACAAAAGTGTCGACATTTACACATCGGAACCCATAATTATAATGTAATAGATAATTTTATAATATAACCGGTATAAATATACCGGTTTTATGCGCGAATAGGTCTACAACCTATATCGACACTTTTTAATATTGTGTCGGTACTTTATGTCCATATTGGAAGAAAAATGTGTCGATACGATTTAAAAAAGTGTCGACATTTACACATCGGAACCCATAATTATAATGTAATAGATAATTTTGTAATATAACCGGTATAAATATACCGGTTTTATGCGCGAATAGGTCTACAACCTATATCGACATTTTTTAATATTGTGTCGGTACTTTATGTCCATATTGGAAGAAAAATGTGTCGATACGATTTAAAAAAGTGTTGACATTTACACATCGGAACCCATAATTATAATGTAATAAATAATTTTGTAATATAACCGGTATAAATATACTGATTTTATGCGCGAATAGGTCTACAACCTATATCGACACTTTTTAATATTGTGTCGGTACTTTATGTCCATATTGGAAGAAAAATGTGTCGATACGATTTAAAAAAGTATCGACATTTACACATCGGAACCCAGATTTATAATGTAATAGATAATTTTGTAATATAACCGGTATAAATATACCGGTTTTATGAGCGAATAGGTCTACAACTTATATCGACACTTTATAATATTGTGTCGGTACTTTATGTCCAGATTGGAAGAAAAATGTGTCGATACGATTTAAAAAAGTGTCGACATTTACACATCGGAACCCATAATTATAATGTAATAGATAATTTTGTAATATAACCGGTATAAATATACCGGTTTTATGCGCGAATAGGTCTACAACCTATATCGACACTTTTTAATATTGTGTCGGTACTTTATGTCCATATTGGAAGAAAAATGTGTCGATACGATTTAAAAAAGTATCGACATTTACACATCGGAACCCAGATTTATAATGTAATAGATAATTTTGTAATATAACCGGTATAAATATACCGGTTTTATGCGCGAATAGGTCTACAACCTATATCGACACTTTATAATATTGTGTCGGTACTTTATGTCCAGATTGGAAGAAAAATGTGTCGATACCATTTAAAAAAGTGTCGGTAATTTTAAGTAACGCGGTTTTTCTTCCTTCATTCAAAAAATTTATATGTACATACAATAGGAGTCATGTTGATACTTACGATATATTATATGGAGATCGTTGTCATTCCATTCCGTCTTCGAAAAATCAGTTGATGTAGGCTGTGTGCTTGTACTCAAACTGAGCTTGACTTGAGGACATGTTAGTTTGTTATGCCCCTCACCGTTGCAGTACCCACATCGCCTAATTTTCTTCTCGACCTTGTTCTTCGGCACTTCTTTTCGCTTGCGTTGTTTTCGTTGAGGGTCACGAACATTGTTTACTACAATGCTCTGGTTGACTGAATGATTCAAACCAAACGAGTTTTCTAATTCTTCTATTAGTTTTTTCATCTCATCTCTTGCGGTTTTGAAAGACTCGTCTGTCTTTGATGCAATGTAGCATAACCTACTTGACGTTGAACGTAGAGCAGCGAACCTTGCCATTTGCATCACTTCTGGAGACACATTCAAATCAACATAGCTGGGTGCAGAAGCCTTTGCATCATTAGTCCACCTACTTTGAATCAAAGTCCCGGGCAAATATGTGTAGTCCAATTGCTTCAAAATGTGAAGTTGATGGCGACACGGAAGTCCAACGGTCTCGAATTTTTTGCAGGAGCAAATTAGAGTTTTCGTACGAGAATCAAAACTAATTTCAAATTTCCTATTTTTTTCTGCGTACTTTGACAAAATATAATGTTGACATTCATCTGATAAGGACTTAATCTCTGCCTCAATCCGGTACAATGTCTCCCGTATAAGTTCATCTTGGAACACACGAAAAGATTCGCGGGTAAAAATCGCAGCGGCATGGCTTTCAAGGTCGACCAGTTTTGTGATCTGGAAGGGTTTGGTATGGGAACTTAAGTAATCCGCTTTCAACTCGTTCATACGCATTCTACTAATTCCATCTTCAATTGCACGAACAACATCTAAATATGTCTTCTTGTGTTTCAGTGCAATAGCTAGTGAAGCATTCATAGACTCGCACCTTGTGTTGAGCGAATATTGGCAAAGAAATGACCGGTTAGATATGCTTGTGCCCATAAGTGTCGTGTATTCCCTTCTCAATCACCCATGGATGCTTTTGGACGTTGAATTCTGAAACAATCGAACGCCATTGAATATCAAATTCCTTGGTTGTCCACCAGGAAGCCATGCATTTGAGAATGCTGCTGTAAACTTTGGGTCACCAATGTTAGCTTGTGCATTGCGAGAAAGATGCCAAGAACATAATCTGTGCTTAGCATAAGGGATAACAGATTTGATAGCCCTTTGCATTGCCCTATCCCCATCGGTTACAACAGAAATAGGTGATTTATTCATCATGGCTTCTAAAAAATTTTGTAGCACCCACTCGAAAGATTGAGACGTCTCGTCAGCGATTATGGCAGTGGCAAACACAATTGTGTTATGGTGATGATTGACACCAACAATAGGCATAATTGGTCGACCATACAAATTATCTTTGTACGTTGTGTCGAACGCAATTACATCACCGAAGCATGTGTAATCCGATCTCGATGTAGAATCCGACCAAATAAGATTATACAATGCCCCCGATTCGTCTACCGAGTATGTCATAAAAAACCCGGGATCATCATGTTTCTTATAATCAAAGTAGGCAATAAGCGCATTCACATCCCCATCGACGATTTCCTTTGCTTTACCTCTTTGAAGTGCATTGTATAGGTCTTTATGTGTAAATCCAACATTATGATAGCCCCCTGCCTGCTGCGTTAAATAGTTCATTACTTGTGACGTGCCAACACCGACCTCTTTCAATGTTGTTGCCTCATCGATATCAGCCTTACTTACAGCTCTATTAGAACGCATAAATGGTGTCATAGCAGATGTGCACAATGCATGATTATGTTTCTGATCAGACTTACTTATAACCCACTGATCGTTTGTATTTGTTGCTGTAACTACGACTCTAGCCTTACATCCTGTTCTTGTGACTGGCGTATGAGCACGTTGACGATCAACAATATTGACTTTTAACACTCGAAACCCTTCTTTGGAACAACAAAATTCTTGTGTCTTCACATTCCCTTCCACGTCAAGCCGTGTTGTTCCCTTACGTGCACTAAACCCATGTTCCCGTGCGAATCCCTTGTAAAAGTGCCAAGCTTGATCACGTGAACAGAAGAGCTGACCAACCAATCTGTCAGATTCATCAACATTATGTACTTCATGGCATTCCTCGGTTGGCTTAACATTGTCTACATCAGTATTATCCATGGCAAAAATTTTGTTGTGCAAGTTCAGTGCTCCAGGAGTTGATGGAGATGTAAACAAAGGTTCATTTTGAACATGTTTCTGTCGTGCTGCTTTCAATAGGATGTGGCATTGGTAGTGGTAGTTAAAGGGTGGGTACAATATTAAATTCGCAGTACATATTTAGGTATGTACAATAACTACAAGTATATTATCATTAAATTTAGGTATGTACAATAACTACATATTTAGGTATGTTTGTTAACTACATATTTAGGTATATACATCTTTTGAGTGAGTTTTAAGATATTAATTTAGTAATTATAGGCGTCTAATGATTTATTTTTTACGTTACGGTATATATTATTATTAAATTAAAAACAATAAACATATATATTACATATTTATTATTATCTTTGGTTAATGTTGTTAAATTTAAATTCTAAATAATATTTTATAAAATATCAAAACAATCAAATAATTTTTTGTGTAAATGAAATTATTAAATTAATATTGTAGGTGGAAAACATGAAACACTGTTAAAAAAATTGAAACATGAATTACATAACTTTTAAAAAAGTATCGATCCTTTTTATAAAAAGTATGGACACTTTCAATATAATAGGTAAACATATGATGTAATAGGTAGCCCTTATATAATGTAATATGTATCGTTTATATAATGTAATAGGTAGTGGTTATATTGTAAAGTGTCTATTCTTTTTATAAAAGTGTCCATATTTTTTTCACTGTGGAAAACATTAATTTAAGGTTATCTTTTGAGTGAGTTTTAAGATATTAATTTAGTAATTATAGGCGTCTAATGATTTATTTTTTACGTTACGATATATATTATTATTAAATTAAAAATTCTAAATATTATTTTATAAAATATCAAAACAATCAAATAATTTTTTGTGCAAATGAAATTATTAAATCAAATAATTCAAATTGAAAATTAAACAACAAATCAATTAAACATTGTTGTGGATACATTAATTGAACATTGTCATGGGTACATTATTTGGAAAAATAATGTTCCGGACTTTGTTAGAAATAACTCTTTTTCATTGGATTAATTTCGTTTTTGTGGGTACATTATTTGAACATTGTTATATATAAATTTGTTGTGTAAGTATGTTTTGGTTTGATTATATTGTATGTATATTTTCATTCAGTTGATATGGGTTATGTATAACAAAACAATCTATCTCGCATGTGAGTACTTTATTCCAACCATGTGACAAGTGTGACAACTCCATCAACTCACAACTCAGCTTTGAACTCAATCAATATTGTCTTTTAGCTTGATGGTTCATAAAGCATGTTACTTGAACAGTATGAATCAATTATGCAATTTTCATGTTCAATTTAACACTGCATTTCAAATTCATTTCATATGTAATTGGAGTTTGAATTTAAATTTCAATTTGAGTTTGAATTTCAATATATATTTCGGCTCCACTATAAATATTAGCCCAAGCCAATATGCATGTTATCATTGATTATTCCTAATTTCCATTGTTTTTTTCCAACGTATAAACGCGAGGGAAATCCCGACCATTTTATTTTTGGTCAACTTTAAAGCGTCAGAAACGTTTCGGGCGTATGATCTGGGTGGTATACAAGAAATGTAACAAATAGCAACTAAAATCATAAGTTGAGTACCACCCAAATCATAAGTCTGAAATACTTCCGATGCTCATCAAAATCCAAAGCTCATATGGTGCCAAGCAAAAGGAAATCAAAATCCAAATCTCATATGATGCCAAGCAAAAGGAAATCAAAATCTACAACTTGAGTTTGAACATTGATATGATATGTTCAGTTGTTATCATGTTGGGATTTTCTCGTTTTTGATTGCTTGGATAGTTGTTCTCTTGCTTCTTCAAGTGTTCTTAAGGTTATCCTTTGAGTGAGTTTTAAGATATTAATTTAGTAATTATAGGCGTCTAATGATTTATTTTTTACGTTACGATATATTATTATTAAATTAAAAATTCTAAATAATATTTTATAAAATATCAAAACAATCAAATAATTTTTTGTGTAAATGAAATTATTAAATTAATATTGTAGGTGGAAAACATGAAACACTGTTAAAAAAATTGAAACATAAATTACATAACTTTTAAAAAAAGTATCGATCATTTTTATAAAAAGTATGGACACTTTCAATATAATAGGTAACATATGATGTAATAGGTAGCGCTTATATAATGTAATAGGTATCGTTTATATAATGTAATAGGTAGTGGTTATATTGTAAAGTGTCTATCCTTTTTATAAAAGTGTCCATACTTTTTTCACTGTGGAAAACATTAATTTAAGGTTATCTTTTGAGTGAGTTTTAAGATATTAATTTAGTAATTATAGGCGTCTAATGATTTATTTTTTTCGTTACGATATATATTATTATTAAATTAAAATTCTAAATAATATTTTATAAAATATCAAAACAATCAAATAATTTTTTGTGCAAATGAAATTATTAAATTAATATTGTAGGTGGAAAACATGAAACACTATTAAAAAAATTGAAACATAAATTACATAACTTTAAAAGAAGTATCGATCATTTTTATAAAAAGTATGGACACTTTCAATATAATATAATGTAATAGGTAAATTTGCAATGCTCACTGTGGAAAACATTAATTTAAAGTTATCTTTTGAGTGAGTTTTAAGATATTAATTTAGTAATTATAGGCGTCTAATGATTTATTTTTTACGTTATGATATATATTATTATTAAATTAAAAATTCTAAATAATATTTTATAAAATATCAAAACAATCAAATAATTTTTTGTGCAAATGAAATTATTAAATTAATATTGTAGGTGGAAAACATGAAACACTATTAAAAAAAATTGAAACATAAATTACATAACTTTAAAAGAAATATCGATCCTTTTTATAAAAAGTATGGACACTTTCAATATAATATAATGTAATAGGTAAATTTGCAATGCTATCGGTATAAATATACCGATTTACTTATAAAATAGTTAAATATAAGCGCTACCTATTACATTATATAAGCGCTACCTAGTATGTTATTGTACTTTATAATATTTCCGGTTAAATAATATAACATAACCGATCTAAATTTTAACCGGTCACTTGTTTAACCGATCACGCCGTATATTAACCGTTTTTTAGGCGCCGCACCGCAAAACTACCTAGCCATGCGAACCAGTCGTTTCGCTTACTTCCTTCCTCTTATATATATATATAACACAACTTTTCTTACTTGTTACGCGTTGCGTTTCAAACGGGAATACTTTTCCAGACGTCGTACAACTTCTATTTTTGGCTTATAATTTCCTTCTTTTTCTTATTATTGAAGATTTTGATTTCAGACTATTTCTTTTTATTTTTATGAAAACTGCAACTCATTTCAAAATGTCAACAGAAACGGGCAATGAAAATGCCCATGCAATGCAATAACAAGCATTTGCCAATTACCCTGTGGTATGTTACAGAAAGCTAATATGAACACGCAGAAACCTGACATAGCTAGAAGATGTCTTACATTACATACGGTATACCTAAAGAAATATACGCAACTCCGAAGGGTGGCTGCAGCTACGGTCTCTGTTTAGATCGGTTGACCTTCCGGTACGATTTGATCCTTCAACCACATATAGATAGGGACCAACACATAATACGTTGCTGCCATGGTACCCAGTATAAAGCGCAAGAGAAATGTAAATGGGTTTACCGGCTTCGATACATCCTCCATCTTCGGCCCGAGCTGAAACGAACCACAAATGAAAAACAAAAGAGTTTAGTAACGTGATATGATAGAAATGCTAAGGTTAATCACATACAAGGAAGATTTAAATATCCACTGCTTAGGAATCAGTTACATGGATTCATTTTCACTGGTCAGCAACGAATGCCAAAAGGATACAAGTACAACAAGAATCGATAGCAAAAAGAAATCAATCCGTGTCTGTGAATTATTTTCCACAACGGCCTTCATCTGTTTAAGTTCATTTGCCACCTCCGGTTGATGTTGTTCTGGGTTTCCCTCAGGAGGTCCGGGTTCATCTTTTGAATTCCCGGTGACCGAATTATAGTTCCTTTGGACATCAATATCCTTTATATAAAGTAGATGTTGATGTCTAAAGGGACTATAATTCGGTCACTGGGAATTCGGAACATGAACTCGGACCTCCCAAGGGAAACCCGGAACAACATCAACTGGAGGTGGAAAATGAACTTAAACAGATAGTGATCATATCACAAAGTGATTACCTGCAAAGGAGGGTCCCCAGATGCCGGTTTAACGCCGGTTACAGAGCACCCCATGATCAATCCGTGTCTGCGAACTCCACGATACCATTTAGGACCAATCCTTTTGAGTTGGACATCCTTAAATCCTGCCTTTTCAAACCACTCAATATACTCTTCTTCCTTGGGGAAAAGCATCCAAACATCCGCAAAGAAGCGTGACAACCAAAATGTAGGGTACACAGGACCTATTACACAAGCTTTTCCTCCTAGTTTCAACACCCTGTATGCTTCCTTGATGCCCCGCTGTGGGTCTGGCCAGTACTCTATGCTGAAAAAACATAACAGCATAATCTCAATAAAACATTACCAAGTTATCATCTCCTCCAAATCATACATGCAAACTTACCATCATGCATAACAATTAACAAAGGGCATAATCCAGCCACAAGAAATCAAAATTTTACATCTCGTTGTGAAGACAAATTTTGTTCATTTCAAGCAAACAAAATAGTCCCTACTACACCAGAAGAGTTGGAAAAACATACCTGCCAGCAGACACGTATCTATCTGCATAATCGGTAGGAAAGGGGAGATCTTCTGCATCACCTTCAATTATCTTGCATTCCTTCAGGGGCTCCTTCTGCTTAGCCTTGGCAAGCTGATGTGGAGATTGATCGAGAATTGTGACATTCTTAGCATCCACATGCTTAACGATGCCCAAAGTAGTGAAACCAGTTCCACCACCGACATCCACAACAATCGTGTTCCTGTCGTTTAGATCAGCTGGCTCAAGTGCAACATCTCTCATGTCTTCAGTCCAATGACCAGGGTTTATCAAATGGTCATAAATGATTGAGAGGAACCTGTAGAACCAAAAAGCCTCCTTTTTGTGTCGTATGAATCTTGGTTGTGAAGCTGGCCTTGATGCTGATAAGCTGCACCTTGGGGCCATCATTGTTCCTGGCCTGGAGATTCTGGCACTAGAGATTAAACCCAGATTGGATAAGTGTTTCCCCTGAAAATCTGACCCGAAAAAATCAATCCTTTTGGGGGTTACCCCTCTGATGGGAGTGAAGATTTCAGCTCCACTGAGCATGGAAGAAGCCATGGATTAAGCCAGCAAAAACTACCCAGAGATTGAAAAGCTGCAATCTTTACTTGAAAACTTTGAGCAAATATCAACTATCAAGATAAATACCTTATTTGGGGTTTATCTGGTTTTACTATCTTATTGTCTGGCTTTCTGCAACTTCGGTTGAGACTTCAGACTCGAGTTAAAGGGGAACGGACACCACAGCCACAGGATATGGACTGGACTCTGTTCTCTAGTGGATTCTAAGACATTTTTTTTCTCTAATTAATTTTTGTTTGTTATGCGTTTATGTCTGTGATCCATGATTTCGTGGATTCGTACTCTTCTCATGTTTCCAATCCAACACGTATCTCCTTCCTTTTGTTTGTTTTACTTGTCCAAAACTCACATAGTTTTCTTCCTTGTTAGTAGTAGTGACTAGTGAGGATGACATACGAGCAAAATTCTGTGAAATTTGATAGAGATTTTATTTATGATCATAATTTTTAAAAAAATAAAAATTGAATTTTATTAATAAAAACAATTGATATTTCAGATTTGTAATATAATTAAATATACAAAGAAAAAATAGAGATAATAATCACCAAAATATTTATACAAAATTAAAAAAAATATTAAAATCAAATATACAAAAAACACAAAACATTCCTTTTAAAATGACGATCAATATAAAAAAATCCATAAATCTTCATAAAAATCAATTGTCTATGTCGAATAAGACACTTTACGTGATAATGAATGGTGAGCAAATCAAACTATTTGACAAGTTTATTAGCTACATAATTATGATAATATTGATAAATAACATTTTACTAAATAAATGATATAACTATATGTGACTACTGATAAATTAATCAAAAAGCAAATGTCGTGAAGATTTTTGTGCAAACACCAAAACGACCGCGAATGTATGCAAAAAACGTACAAAATATTCATAAGGATCGTGTCCACAAGAGTAAAGAAAAAGCATGTCATAAGAACAGAGAAAAGTGTATCACAATAACATAGATTTTTATTCAAAATTGAAAAAAAATAATAATTGACATAATATGAAAAAATAAAACTAATAATCATCGACAATCGATAACTAATATTAAAATTAATGCCACCGTCAGCGAAATAAAAATAAAAAAAAAACGGCACAAAATCTTTAAGATAAAACCTAGACTAAAAAATGAGAAAAGAAAGGTTTTTGTTTTTGTAACTTTTTGTCATAATTTTTAAACAAAAATATAAACCTTTGATTCTATTTTGTTTTATGTTCTATATTCTATAAATATATTTTATAAAAAACAGTATATAAATATATTTTATAAAAAATTAGGTTTAATTAGTATTTGAGACCTTTAATTTTTTTCAAAAAAGACAATTTAATCCACCAATTAATTTTTCATTCAATATGATCCTTAAACTAAAAAATCATTTTGATCTTTTGATAAATGATTTTCATCGTTGACCATTATAATACTGATATAACAATTTACAATGTTGACATGATAGCTTATGGTGCTAACATGACGATTCATAGTGGTTGATGACATGATAGATGTATTAAATATGTTTTTTGTCAAATTCGATAGCCAAATTAGTTTTTTTATGAAAGTTCAAGAGCTTATTTAATTTTAAAAAATAAAAATTATTTTAAAATTTAAAAATTTAAATATTAAATATTAAAAATAAAAAATAAAAAATAATTACTAAAAGTTTGAAAAATATATTAAAAACACAATTAAAAAATAAAAAATGTACCACAAACTAAGAAATCTATAAAATGATAAATTATTAAAAAAATAAAAGTATTTAAAAATATATATTATAAATAATATATACATATAACATATCATCATATCATCAACACTTATATAAAATATTATTATTGTATTATAAATTTAAATAGTAGAATTGAATCATTAAAAAATCTCTCATTTTCTCTCATTTTCCTTGGTCGCCACTAGCCTCTTCTCTTTTCATCTTTGTGATTAATTATAACACTAACTGCCAGTCGATATTAATTGTTTTTTCTTTATTTTAGTATATGGTATCTTTGTTTTTTTTCTTGTTTATTTAATTTTTTATAACTTTGCCATGACAAATTTTCTTCTGTCTTTTGGTATACTTTCGATTATTTGACTGTTATTTTCTTTTATCATTTTTCTCAAGGTTGGATGACATTGCTACAACTGATCAAGATGATGCTTCGTTGATATCATGTTGATATTCACTGCTTTGGACCCTTGGATACTCGATTTGTGTTCATGAATAGTTCTTTCACGCCACTCGACTATAATTTATGGTTTGTTGGTAGTCTTTTAATAGTTTGTTTCTCTTTTGTGGTTTGTTTGTCAATGCGGTCAGATTTGTTCGTATCTACCTTTTGTTTGAGTTTATTTAGTTAGGTTTTTTTAATCTTTTTCATTTTTTTGTCCTTGTGTGATCTTAAGTGACCAGTTTATTGTGTTATTGATTATAGGAAAATGTCCTTATTATGTATTTTGTTTACAATTATTATTGTAAACCTTCACTATAATTTATATATTTTCTATTTTTAATAAAACTAGTTGCTTCTATAAAAAAATATTATTATTAGATTAGTCAAAACTTATGAATTTTGTATTTAAATATAATTAAGAAATATAGTAAAATTTTCATATTATTATATGATTTGATGTGTGTATTCGATACAAAAAACTTATTATATTTCCTAATTATATTTAGATACAAAATTCAATGTTATATATAATTGGAGCAATTGAAAATTCAATGATATAAACAACATATTTTCTAAAATTCAAGGGTAGATTATACAATTCCTCATTGAACTATATTTTATCTCTTATCTTACTCATTGCACTTTCAGTTTTTCTAATTTACTCACTAAACTTTCGAATTTCTCCTGTTTTTATCATTCTGAATTAGTTTATTATTATTTATGTATGACATGACATTTTTTATTATTTAATATAAAATAATTGAAAATAAAAAAATAAAAACATAAGGTGGTTGGATGCCACAGTCGACCACCGTTGATGGTGGTCGTTCGATCCCAAATTTTATGGGTCGCTACATCTCAACACCCTGAGGCTGAATCCACCCTTAATTTTGCTGAAACTTGCTCTGAAGTCTACCAATTGAAGATCAAAAGTGAGGAAAACGACACGTTTCATTCGAGATTCATGGGTTTTGGAACATTTTCTGGTAAAACAACCACCATATTCAGACTCAGGGGATCGAGTCGAACTGACCCACGACCACCATCTACGAAGGTCGACTGTAGCATCCGACCACCTTTTATTTTTATTTTATATTAAATAAAAAAAATTAATGTCATAAAATAAAATAATTAATAGTGATCAAAACATGAGCATTTTGAAAGTTCAGTGAGCAAATTAGAAAATTTGAAAGTATGGTGAGTCAAATAGGAGATATAGTATAGTTTAGTGAGGAATAATGTATTTTACCCAGAATTCAATGATAGGAGTAGTTTGCCCTTAATTTTATGCAAGGAAATAGTCCATCCGTGGCCTAATTTCATCGTCTGCTTGCTCATGACAATAGTTATAGGTAGAGAGTCACTGGATTTTGTGCAGCTAACACTGGATTCCAATTTCCCAATCTTTTTCTTCCATTTTAGTTGTTGTGTCGTCCTCAATATTATCGCAAATTCACAACGATTCATTGAAAAACTGGGGTCGTACACAATACAAAGTTCATTGAAAGCAGCAAGTACATATATATATATATATATATTGAACACACGAACAATGTCTGAATGAATTTCTTTTTCCACATAAATAACTCTTCGACACTACCAAGATCCAATCAATTTTCATCTGGAAATCCATTGCCCACGCTTGCTTCTTGGATTCCCCGACATATCATGCAAACCAAAAACGAATACACCTCATATCTTAACTTCTCTTACCAACACTTATATGATTCTTGTTGTGTTAATCACTCTCGAATTTGGCATGTTTAACCTCGAAACAACAGAACCTACCATGTATTTTTGCAACTGCGCCGGCATAGACAACAAATTAACAAAGAAAACGATATAATCCAAAGCCTTGCTCTTTATAAGCACTTTGATTGACGTTCCTTTTCATCCAAAGCATAGATCGCTTATTAAGGCACACCAAGTCCAACCACGATGTCTTTTCCGTCAAACTTGAACCCTGATGAGGCTAGCCCACCGTGGTTGAACAAAGGTGACAACTCTTGGCAGCTTACTGCAGCTACTCTGGTGGGTCTCCAAAGTGTCCCGGGTCTCGTAATCCTTTACGGTAGCATAGTGAAAAAGAAATGGGCTGTCAACTCGGCCTTCATGGCACTTTACGCCTTTGCTGCAGTTCTCGTGTGTTGGGTTGGGTGGGGGTACCGGATGGCTTTCGGGGACAAGTTCATTCATTTCCTAGGAGTCCCCAATGTTTCCCTGGACGCTAATTACCTCATCCAGCAGGCTTTTCTCGGATATCTACCAAATGCAACCATGATCTATTTCCAGTTCGTGTTTGCAGCCATCACTCTGATTCTGGTAGCTGGTGCATTGCTTGGAAGGATGAATTTCCTTGCATGGATGTTGTTTGTTCCACTTTGGTTGACATTTTCCTACACCATCACTGCCTACAGTATATGGTGCCCTCAAGGGTGGTTGTCTAAGAAAGGCATTATTGATTACTCTGGAGGATATGTTATCCATTTGTCTTCTGGTGTTGCTGGTTTCACTGCAGCTTACTGGGTAATCAGTAATCAACATAATATATAATTGATCAATGATTTTGCATCTTTTTCTTTTCTAGTGTAAGTAATTGAGTCGATTGTTGTATATATTGGTGAAGGTTGGGCCAAGGACAACCAAGGACAGGGAGAGGTTCCCACCAAACAATATCTTGTTGATGCTTGCAGGGGCTGGACTACTTTGGATGGGATGGACTGGTTTCAATGGTGGTGATCCCTACACCGTCAGTACTGATGCATCGTTAGCCGTCCTTAACACCCATGTGTGCACCGCTACAAGCTTATTGACATGGCTCATGCTTGACATTATTTTCTTCGGAAAGCCCTCTGTGATCGGAGCTACTCAGGGAATGATCACTGGCTTAGTTTGCATCACTCCCGCAGCAGGTAATATTCACTACATCACATATAAATGAATTTATGTATCGATAATAACAAAGAAATTTTGTCATCTTGTGTTGGTTAGGAGTGGTGCAAGGTTGGGCAGCAATATTGATGGGGATAATGTCTGGTAGCATCCCATGGTACACAATGATGGTCCTGCACAAGAAGATAGGGTTCCTCAAGCAAGTCGATGACACCATGGCGGTGTTCCACACGCACGCTGTAGCAGGCAGCCTAGGAGGCATCTTGACCGGCGTGTTTGCGGTGCCGAAGCTCAACCGACTTTTCTACTTGGTACCCGAGTGGCAACACTACATCGGTCTTTTCTACGGGTTCCATACTGGTCGCACCACAGCCGGGTTCACGCAGTTAGGTATTCAATTGCTAGGAATCGCATTCGTAGTCATCCTCAACGTGATCATGACTAGTGTGATATGTAACGTAATCAAGTTTATAGTTCCGCTGAGATTAGCGGAGGACGAGCTGCAAACAGGGGATGACGCAATCCATGGGGAGGAAGCTTATGCACTGTGGGGCGATGGGGAAAAGTATGAATCAAGGTTGAATTCCGTTTATGAAGAATTCCCACCACCAACCAAAGGTGGTGAAGTTCAAATGGCCTGATCTAATGGATTTGGTTCTTCTTTACTATATTATTTCTTTGTTGTTTCATTTCCAATGATTAGATTACACATAATTGGGTTGAACCAGGAAGGAAGAAATTATGTTACTTTGAAGTTGACTGGTAAATAACATCGACCGTGTACACCGATCAAAATAAGAACCCTACCACTCTCGTTGTTTTCGTTGAATAATCATATATTTTTGTCCTATTTCACCTTTGCATTTTCCCTTCAGCTTTTGGTTTGGATTTTTCTCATCAAATTGTTTTCCTATTGAAACACTATGCCCGCCAATAGTCCAAAAGAGCACATTATACGTTCGTTCATACACCGTCGGATATAAATGGAATCCGAATTTTATTTGTATTAATTGATTATTTTATTAATAATATCTATTTTTAAATTTTATTTGTGTCCACTACCTCATATAAAAAAAATTATATATATATATATATTCGCCTTCAAAAAAGTATTTTTAGAGTTATCATTGTATACATATATATCACATTCATAGTATATACACATTATCTATCTAATGTTATGGGTGCATTAATAAAATTTTAGAAAATAAAAATAAATTTATTAAAAATAATATAAAAATCATTTAAATTATATTAGAATTTAAAATTTTGAGCTCTAGGTTAACTAGGGATGGATATGGGACCCGAACCTGGCGGCTTCCGACCCGATCCGACCCTCTTTTAAAAAAAATTAGGTTCAGATTGAGTCGGGTTTTTAAAATGTGATGTTTGGATCGGGCCGGGTTTGGCCTTAAGGTGAAAAATATTCAACCTAAAAAAACATAATTTTACCTTATATATTTATGAATAATTACAATAATAGCCCTCTATGTATTATTTTTTTCAATTAAATCACTGTTTTTATTAAATAAAAATATTTTATTATTATTTCGGGTTTGGTCAAGTGAAATCTTGTTTCATGCAGGTCGGGTCGAATCTCGGATGGAGGAGTCATTGTTCTCGGTTCAGATCGGGTGGACCCAAAATCCGACCCAACCCGACCTATATCCATCCTAATGTTAACCCCTCGGTTCATCCCGAAGGGATTGACTATCGAAACAAACAAGGGAACTTAGGGAAGAGACTGAGACAAAGTATGTAAAATCAGAGGATGATGGTATGCTAGAAAGAGACAAGTGAAAGTCAAATTTGCCTATCATAGACAACAAAAGGGCATCTTTCTCGGCTACCATAATTTCTGGACGTGTTCATACAATAAATTGCAACTATCAAGCATACCTCAATTGTTTGGGATATTTTTATTAAATGCAAACTATTTGAATAAAAAAGAGGAAATGATAGAATTATGGAAGCGGGTTATCAGGACAGGAAAAAGGTTCTGTTTTTCACATTACTTTATTTGTTTTTTATTTTAGGAAATCAGCAAAAGCAGAACAGCTTTTGAAGAAAACAGTAAGGAGGAAAAGTCGTTTACCTGTTTCCGTTTTCGGGGTTATTAGAGAGGTAATAATTAAAAGATCAAAGCTTTGCAACAACTTATAGATCTGCAGGATTTAATGAGCTGGTTGCCCTTTTGCTTTTCAAAATAAGTAATCCGCCATCGTTTTGGAATGAGCAAGCGGCATTGAATTTGAATGCTTCAAAGCTCAGGCAGCTGAGTAACAATGGAATCAGAAACGGGGTCGTCGACGGATGAACAGCAACCGTCTGGTTCTGCAGCTGATACCAGAGGCAAGCATCGGATTCTAGCTGAACTTAAACGTGTCGAACAAGAATCCAGGTTCCTCGATGTAAGCTTTTGCTTCTTCTTTTTTAACCCTTTTTCCAGTAAAAGGGCTGCTTGAATCCCTGTGTCGGCAAAGAGCCTTTTGAATTAGTATACGACTGATTTGCTGCTCTTGCTAAGCTTCAACTTGAGTGGTCATATGCTTAGCATCTGTTAAATAAACAATATTTTAGCAATGCTGTGCATTTGCACCACATGAAACCTATCTAGGGTGCTGCTATTCGCCTCTTATCTTATCCATTAGCACTTCAGAGACCAGCCGACATGGTATGGATGGAGTTGTTGGCCTTCGGCTCATGGATTTAGCTTTTTCCCCATCCTATTTTTGCTCATCTTTACTTCTTTCTTAGGCATATGATGATTTTAGAGTTTAAATCAAACAAGATCTGTTTTACTTTGAGCAATGTTATACTTTAGTGATTCAAAAATTTCTGTGTGATGAAAAGGTATCATGTTACAGTTTAGATGTCTTATTCTTTCGCTCTTCGTGAATTTTTCGTTTTCCAGGATGAGATGGAAGAGCTTGAGAGAACTGACAACGTTTCAACATTGTCCGAGGGGTAAGTATAAGAATTAAGTTCTCTTTCCAATGAAGTTGCAAAAGTAGAAAGTAGATTTGAATCTAAACGATTTCATCCTTTATCGTTACACGATACGCTTAGTGCACAGAAGTTGTGTGATAACCGGTTTGATCGGAATTAATCTCTCTTGTTTTGCCCTCTCAGGTTGCTGCTTAGCATGGAGTCAAGACCAGATCCTCTACTCCCAGTGTAATTACAACTTGAAATTTTTCTTGATCTTTTGTTTTACGTAAAGTTGATTTTCCCGCTAATGTTTATTATGATCACAGAACAAATGGTCATATAAATTCATCATGGGATAGATGGTTTGAAGCGCCCCAAGACTCCAAAGGTTGCACATGCCAAATTCTATGATTTGAGGCAATCTAACATTTGTTGCCAAAACATGTTAAAATCTTACAGTTTGTTTGTTATATTAACAGATGTTTCAATTCTCTTTCAACAGTGTGTAACACCCAAAATTTTGGGTGGCTCGAATAAAATGTATAATTTACTTTTTCCTATTCAGATGAAATTTGTATATCCGATACATATACTGCAGATATGAGCTTTAAAACGGATCGTTCTTGTCGTCATTTCGCCCCCTTGCCCAAGTTATTTCCATATTTTACGTGATTATGAATCCTATGAACTTGTTTCAGGACAGTATTTCTGCAAGAAGGCAGCATTTCTGCAAAATCACTCTGAAATCTATTCATGAAATGAAAAGTTCATTTTGTTAACGTTCACAACTTCAACTCATGCTTATGCAGTCATTTCCACAACAGATGGGTATTACAAAAACAAAATGATATTCAAGTTATTCAGTCAAATCAACCTTGATAAGGCAAGATTTCCTGTTATTAGCTCTAAGCTTTAACTAGTAAAACTCAGTTCCCCTAAATAATTTACAATGTATATACAGTTGGGAAAGTAAGCTGCGGCCTGCTAGAGATTTAACTGCAATAGCTCTCATATCTCGAAACTGTCGCTGCTTGAGCAGTTCCACAACAGACACATGCAAGATCAAAGAGCTTGAGTAGACAAAAGGTGTCTCAGCAGGAGTAGGTGTTCCTCGTCTGAAATGTTAAGGCTGAAGCGGAGATTTGTTAACAGGGACTCCTTTGCCCAAGTTAAAGGACCTGAAACAAACAATGCCTCCATTGTTGACTTGTAAGCACGAAGTTCTAGTTTATGCATATCGTATACTTTGCTGTAACACAAAGAAGGGAATGCTGACTCAGCATCAGAATTATCAGGTGCACTGTCCAACAATTTATGAGAGATTTGGCCAACATAATCACCGTTTAAACTACAGCTAGCAACTGAGCATTGGTCACTATCTTCAGTAGACCAAACAGGCCTAGAAGAATCACAAAAACAGTGAGGAGTGGTGTCTTGCATTCTGCCATTCCCGTTAGTTGAAATATCATATCCCTGTTTCAACAATGGAAGCGCTCTGTTAGGAGTTACATCACAGCCTCTAGAACACAGAGACGATTTCCTTTTCTTGAAGGTTCTACCAATGAGGGTGTCCATATTGCATTCCCCCCATAATTTACTCTTTGCTAGTATGGGCAGACAAGTTGCGATATTATGAGTCTCACCCTTATGTTCTCCCCCTCTATCTCTTGCTCTAAATCGCATAGTTTCACCAAAATGCAAGCTGGAAGCTAAGAAAGGAATTTTTGGAGTGATGCTGTCGACCAAGTTTTTATTCTCAGCAACCTGCAACCATATGTAGTCTGGTTTAGAAGTACTGGCTGGTACTTATCATATGAAGTTTGTTCTTAGTCTTTCATAATGCCAAATCTTAAGAACTACTATGAAGTTCATGTTATAATATGGAAAGGAAATAGCAGTGATAACGAAATTTGAAAGAAACATTGTAGTAACAAAATCACAAGACTTATGAATGAGAAAAAGTACAATATTGAAGACAACAAGCATGATGAATATAAGCAAGCCATCACCTTCCCTGTCACTATCCACTTGTTGCCATGCCAAGCCTGCCTAATCCTTAAACTCGATGCATGAAATTCCTTAAGTTGGATGGATCCAAAGAACTTAAGGACAAATCGGTTACCATTATTTAACACCTTCGCAACCTTTGCCACCCTCCAACACTGAATATCAAACACCTCGGTTATATCCCCAACTGCCCAACTCTTACCATTTACACTTGGAGGCAGGGGTCTAACATCCTTCCCTCGCACCTTCTCTGTGACTCGTTTTACTTTGTGGTACTCGAGCAGTTCGTACCGAACATTATAGTTGTCACCATCCGCTGAAAGTATCTCACCGGTAAACCAGGATCCGCATGGATCGTGCTCTCTTCTTAACACCTCCACCAAGTTCCCTTTTCTGAACTTCATATTGCTCCCACTCTAATATGCTTAATCCTGGATAAGAATAGTAAAAAAAAATTAAAACAGAATTAATAACATAAATATGAAAACTATGATATCTGAAGGTGTTATTGTTAGGGTCAAGATGAAATTTTAAAACACAGCAGATCCAGGGGGTGGCTCGTTAAAAGTGCTGAAAATATGAAATTTTCTGAAACTTCAGGCTCAATTCAGCTAAAACACATGGAAACTTCAATTTTAAAAAGACGATATCAGTAATCTTGAAGAACTCCTTGTACCAGAATCAAATCTAAATCAATTCATTGAAAACAAGGGAACTTACAAATGAAATTGATTCTACAAACAGGGATATTCTACAACCAAACTCATATGAACTCATGAAAACCAGTGGGAAGTCGATCAGCAAAAGGCTTTAAATTACTAAAACATAAATCAAGTTTTAGCAATCCTCAAAACACCCAGAAACTATATTCATTATTTTTTAATCTTTAGAAATTAAAAAAAAGGCCAATAGTCCAAAAAAACATGGAAGAAAAGACACTTCCCAGAATTCAAAATCTTATAAGTATAAATTAGTATATGGTAAAATAAAAACAGACCAACCCATATAAACATTTACAACCAAAACAGCTTCATTTCAATTCAAAATTTTTAATTAATTGAATGAGACTGACCTGAGAGTAAAAGAGAAGAGATGGAAACGAACAGGATGAAGTCATGAACGCATCTTTACGCAAAAATTGCCTTTATTTTCGCCCTCTTTCGATTATTTGTTTAAGTACAGCGAAAATAAAATTTACCACTAAATTACTATCCATTAATTAGGATTACCCTTGGCCTTCGAAGTTAATTTGTAACTTAAAATGCAAAATTTCAAAACTTAGGTATTTGGAACGTAATCGGCAAGACTTTCGGGGTCTTGCCTAATTGTAATCATGGGGATCATTCTTATTTTCCACAATCAATATCTTTTTGCAACTACGAATCTTCCTCGTCGCGTTTCATTGTATGGGACGGATAGTTTTAACAAATTTTAAATCCCGAATATTCATCTCAACTTATAAACTGTTATACGGTAAACTATACAGTTTACTGAATTATATTCTCTATCTTATTTTCTTCCTTTAACTTTTAATTTTTCTAATTTAATTATTAAACTTTATAGATTTGATTATTTTACTCACTTCCCTATTATTTCTCTAACGTTTTAATAACATGTCATTTTTTATTTTTTTTAATATAAAATAATTGAGAAAATAACAAAAAAATTGAAGGTGGCTGGATATCACTGTCGGTCACCGTCGACCGTCGTAGATGGTGGTCGTTTGGTCTCAAATTTCATTGGTCGCTTCACCCTGACACCGTAAGTCTGAATCTGACCTCCATTTTGATGGGACTTGCTCCGAAGTCCACAAATTTGTGATTAAAAGTGGGGAAGCCGAAACATTTCAGTCCAGATTCACGGGTTTTATGACATTTTTTATGAAACAACACTAAATTGGGACTCAAGGGGTCGAGATGAACCAACCCATAAAATTTGAGACCGAACGACCGCCATCAACTACGAAAGACAGTGGTCAGAATGAATATGGAGTGATGGCCGATTGTCGGAATCGTCTTTCGGGTGGACCCCAAAATTGGGCTTCGACTTGAATAATTGGTTTAGGAGTCGCCACCGATCATTTATTTTAAGGCAAATGGGTTGATCGGATACCTTATTTCTTACCTGATTTGCGTCTTACCAAAAATATGTCGGATTCGGGAGTCGGTTACAGTCAAGGAAGGGTTAGCACCCTTGAACTGCCATTTCGGTACTACATAATTTCCAATTGTCTTTAATTAAGAAAATTGTAATTTTAAATTAAAATTTAAAAATTGATCCAAATTACTTACCTTAGATTGATTTGAAAATATCATTGAAAAGTCAATAAAAGTGTCAGATAAAAAAATGAAAATAAAGAAAATAAAAAAAACAAAAGAAATAAAGAAAATAACATGAAGATGAAAAAGATAAAGAAAAATAAAAAAGAACAAAAGTAAAAATACAAATAAAGAAAATAAATAAATAAAGAAAATGAGGACAATCTATATACAATCAATAAATAAATAAAAATAAAATAAAATAACAAAATACAATAAAATGAACAACAAGGAAATAAAAATAAAGTAAAAATAAAGAGAATATTAAAAATAGAAAAGAAAAAGAAAAAGAAATTAGAAATAAATAAATAAATAAAGTAAAAAGAAAACATATACATATATATATATATAATATAATACAATAATGAAAAATTAATCAAATAATTAAAATATATAAAATAATAGACCTATAAATAAAATATTAAAAATATATATACATATATAAATGATAAAGTATAAAATATACAATATATAATATATATATTTAAATAAGTAAAAAAAAGAGAAAAAAAGAAACTTAAAAACATAGGGACTAAATTGAAAGAAACCAGAAATAGAGGGCCGAAATTAGAAGTAATTTTGGTGTGCAAATTAGATTAGGGGAGAAATTAAATTACCAAAGAAAGAAGAGGGACCAAATTGGGATTTCCCCAATTATTTATGAAAACACTAGGGTCTAGGGGTTAAAACGAGTCATCGCGCGAGTCGGTTCGAGTTTCATGGGCCTCGTATAAAGGCTAAAATTTTTCTTAAAATTCATTTCATCTCTTCTCTCACACGAGAGCCTCTCCCCCTCCTCAACATCTCTCTCGCATGTTCTTCAGAAATGAAGAACAGAGCCTCAAATTCCATAATCCGATCGGTTTGCCGCTTTGTCGGCCGTCGTTCATCGACAACGAAATTTTATTTCTATAATTTTTTTTCAAAAACTCGAAAGCTTCATCAAACTAATTTCCAAAAATCAAAATATTTCTTTGAAAAACTAGGCCTCAGGGGCTAGATCTACAAAAATAGATCTTGAAAATGCCCCCGTTCATTGGCCAAAAATTGTTTTATTTTGTGCCTTTCGAATAAAAAACAACCATGAACGACGCATGCAAGCATAAATCTGAGAAAATGTTCGACCGTTACCTTTGTTTCTTTCGACCGATTGCAAAGAGAAAAAAATGCTTCGAATAATCTCATGTGATTTGATGTAATTCTCTGCTTTTATTTCGTATCCATCCCCCTTTACAAATCGTTGATTACACCTATTTATAATCTAGGATATCCTTATTTTTAGATTACATTTTTGAGTCATATATAGTCTAAAACACTGCCTTGTTTGTTGGTGATGGAATCCTACTAACACACGTTCGTTGTTCTTGTTGATTTTGCAAGAAACGACCATGAAAAACAGACGTTTGACCGAGGGACTCGGCTGAGCAGCGTGAGGGAGGTTTGCAGTGTATGTGGATGAGATGGG
Organism: Hibiscus syriacus; assembly: GCF_006381635.1. Classification (NCBI taxonomy): domain Eukaryota; kingdom Viridiplantae; phylum Streptophyta; class Magnoliopsida; order Malvales; family Malvaceae; genus Hibiscus; species Hibiscus syriacus. Next base: position 122,992 of record NW_024062891.1, on the reverse strand, counting down.
GTTAGGGTTTCTGGAAACCCTAGTTGCTGGTTTGGCTTGCGTGTTGGGCTCACATGTTTGGGTTGTGTGTGGTAGAACACTCTGCTGGGCCACATGTAATCCGAGTTTGGGCCTGATACAAAAACAAAAAAAATGTAAACGTGTTAATGTAATAAAACAATAATAATACTTATATATATATATTTATATATATATAATACAACATATAACGGGTGTAGGGCAAAGATATATAGTTTATTGTGGTCAGAAAAAGTGTGTCTACATCTGCCCCTCTTTGCCCACAATCGTGTAACGGGTGTAGGGCAAAGATTAAAAGACACATTTTTTGTTCGATGGAGTTGAAAAATGACTCTGATGTTTCAATAACTCCCTATTGAGTTGCAGATGACTCATCCGTTGTGAAGTCGAGTTCATCTTGAAATGATATGGAATTGAAGTCGTAGTCTGGAATTTGAATTGGAACGTGGCTTCTTCGGTCTTCTTCTCGGTTTAAAAACCTTGGTTTAAAAATCCAACTGGAAAGTAATTCTTTAATTCCACCCTACGGTTGCAGGCCCTCGAGCTTAATGAAATTGAACTCGAAGGTCTTCGATTGACAGATAACCCTTCTAGCCTTGAGTTATGATGTAAATGTTGTGTCTTTGGGCTGAGTGTAATTGAACTCGAAGGTCTTTTGTGTTTCAAGAGAAATGTATTCAAAGGTTGGTGTTTCAAGAGAAATTGTCTCAAGAGAGACAAAACTTGTTTCAAGGGAAACTGTCTCAAGAGAGATAAAACTTAGTTCCAAAAGAAACAGTCTCGAGAGAGACGAAATTTGTTTAAAGGAAAACATATTCAAAGATTTTGTTTCAAGGGAAACTGTCTCAAGAGAGACAAAATTTGATTCAAGGGAAATTATCTCAAGAGAGACAAATTTTGTTTCAAGAGAAATTGTCTAAAGAGAGCCAAAACTTAGTTCCAAAAGAAACTATCTCAAGGGAGACGAAATTTGTTTCAAGGAAAACAGATTCAAAGTTTTTGTTTCAAGGGAAACTATCTCAAGAGAGAAACTATCTCAAGGGAGACGAAATTTGTTTCAAGGAAAACAGATTCAAAGTTTTTGTTTCAAGGGAAACTATCTCAAGAGAGAAAATTTGTTTTACGAGAAACTGTCTCAAGAGAGACAAAATTTGTTTTAAGAGAAACTGTCTCAAGAGAGAAAAAACTTTGTTTTGAGTAAATTAGTCTTGAGCGATGTAATACCCCCAAAAATTTAGACAATGACAAAATGAAAATTTTGAAAGTTTGATGGTCAAAGTATAAATTGGGAAAAAGTTTAGAGAATTAAGTGATAATTTCCTAAAAGAATTTTATTCCATAAATAGATGGTTTACTCTAGAGTAGAGTTTTATAGAAATCATATTTTTGGATTTGGAATTTTAGTAAAGAAAAACTAGAAAGGGTTAAAGCCGGTAAGGAAATCGGTAATTCCAATCGAATTGTAATTTTTACAAAAATTTGAAGGATGTTATAAAATGGTTGGAAATATTATTTTAATATTTTGGATCAGAGAAATTTGGTTTGAAAATGTGCAATTTTTCAGATTCAACCGAAACAGTGGAATTTAGTGACTAAAACGCAATTTTTGAAAATTCAAGGGGAAATTAGAAAATGAAAGTCAAATTATTTTATATTTGACTTTTTAATATGATAATGATCAGATGGCTTGGTTTTATGGTGGATATGGAAATTCATTAATGGCAAAAATGGAAATTCCTATTGGATTGAATAAAAAAATGATATCATAATATATATTGCATGTGATAGATTAATTTATCATAAAATATCAATCATGGAAGAGCATTTTCAGCTCCTTCTTCCTCCAAGGGCCGGCACTTGCAAGCAAGAAAGGTAAATATTTTAGTTTCAATTTTGAAGCTATTTATTGATAATTAGATTCAGTGTAGTTAGGAAAAATATTCTACTTTCAATTCTCTACATTTTGACATGAATATTACTAGGGTTCATGTTCAAGTTCATCTTGAATTGATGAAAGGGGTGTTGATTATTGTGTTTTATGGGTTTTGAAGAGTTAAGGGATTATAAAGAATTGGTTGTAAGAAATGATGAAGAACCTAAGAATGAAGTTAAAAAAAACAGTTTGGATTTTTAAATCTGGCAGTAGGTTTGAAAATTCACCAGAAATTATATAAAAATAATTTCGAGGTTATTTTTATATATTTATGTTCATATATCGATCTAGTTTCTTTTAAAACAAACTGGAATCAATTTAAATGTGTATACAAAAATATATGAATTTTTAACAAAGGAAAGGTCAGAAAAATCGGACAACAGATTCTGTAAAACAAATTATGTTGGTCAACTTTGAAAATTCGCCATAAATTGTACAGAATGAATTAGAAGTAGTTCTTTATATGGATAGATTTTTATTCGAGTATAGTTTTCAACGAAAGAAACGGAATTGAATTATAGTGTGTATATCAATACAGGATATTGATTATTTAAATGCAGTGCAAGTTGTCAGAATATGGAAATTTTAGAAAGTTTGGTAATTGTAATATAAATTTCGAATTGTTGGGAGTGTTTATTGTAATTATGACTTGGTATGGGTACTTGGTTTATAATCTTTTCAATACTGGAATTTTTGGTATTAAGAATCTAAGTGATAAAATAGTGAATGACCAATTTGTGTAAATTGAAAAAGTTGGTTTCAATGTTAAAAGGAAATTATTAAGTATTTTGATAGTTAATGAATATCAAATATATTATGGAATTATTTTGGGATATGTTTATGTTAGTACAATACTAACATATGTATTGTTATAAATTTGTGATTTATACATATCATGGTTGATTTGCAATTGAAGCAAGTCAAGTATAAAAAGAGTATATTGTGGACAATAGTGAGGCACAAATATTTTGAAAGATATAAAGTGTCAAGGTGAGTGTAATACATGCATGAAATTATACATGGATGTTATATACATTATCAAGAAGATTTGTGATAAGTCGACCTTGTTTATATCAGCATGATATTATGTCATTTTTATAAATTAACATGACATTGAGATGTCACTGTATGAAATTATAATGCATTGATTATGGAAAATGTGATATTTTACCATGAATGTTTTTGGGTATGAACTGCGCCATTGTTAAATTATGATAATATACTTTGCCATGGATTGATCAAATAAAATTGACTATATGCCCAAGTATGTTATTGAGGATCAGTGGTATTAATGGCATGCCATAGAGTCTAGCAACTGCAATATTAGGTACTAGAGTGTCTAGAGAAGACACATAGTAAGAGATTTTATATTATTTTGATCATGGTAAAATTATTTTATGGCATTTTTGAATTTGACATTGAAATCATGCATTATTGAGGATCAGTGGTATTAATGGCAAGCCATAGAGTCTAGCAACTGCAATATTAGGTAGTACTAGAGTGTCTAGAGAAGACACATAGTAAGAGATTTTATTATTTTGATCACGGTAAAATGATTTATGTCATTTTTGAATTTGACATTGAAAATCATGCATGAATTGTATTGTACTGTTTATGTTTTAAATTGCCTCACTAAGTATATACTTAGCGTGTGATGATTTTCACGCGTAGGTAAAAAGCTAGTAGTAGAATAAAGAGTTCGGAATGACATCAAGCATTGAGAGATATATTTCAACATCAGTAAGACATCCTATGATGGAATATGATTTAGATAGTGGCATGTAATTTGATAAATGTTAAATTTATTTGTTGAATAATTTTGGAAATTTTATAGTGATGGAAAGTTAATTTTTATGAGATTTATATGTAATTTTCGAAAGTTACTGTAGCAGTAATGTAGCATGAACAATAACCACATTTTAAGTAAAATTTTCCAGTATGTAAAAGGGGTACGATTCCCCTACAAGGAATCGATTCCCCTACAAGGAATCGATTCCCCTATGTTCATGGTTATTGTTCACGGGTATTGTTCACTATTCATAAAAAAAATCTTTTGAATTAAATTGGTTATAATGAAACTTAATTTTTATGACATGATATTTTTATAATATCACTTATCATTTTAAGAAAATAAATTTTAAATCGCTTTTGAAATTGGAAATGGTTTTAGAAATTCGGATAACATCTATAATTTGTATATGTATAATTATACGGGTTATGGGTGTTACAAGCGAGACGACCCTTGTTTCGAGAGAAACAATCTCAAAGGTGACGATAATCTGTTTGTTCATGCATGTTAAAGAATCCTTTCAGAAGATTTAATCGTTGACTTAAGGAAGTCAAATCTGTGGATGGCAGGTTTATGTGACACTAAATCACTTCATCGGGCACGATATCCTTCTTCGTGAAGTTGAAATCGTGGATGGCTCATTCGCTGTGAAATTGAGCTTTAATTGGATGTCATTCGTTGTGAAGTTAAGAACCACACTTGTAAATTACACTTCTTTGAGTTCCATATCTTTCACTATTAAGTTGAAATTGACTCTAGCATGAATCTGCAAAATAATGCACATATGCGATGCTATGGATACGATGCTCTTATGTATGCCTAAAATGTATATGCGAAACATGTTATTTTAAGGTTTAGAGGAAAATCTCAATTTTGGTTATCCGTCTTGATGACTCTTGATGCTGGAATTTTAAATTTCTTATTCTTGATCTTGGATTCTTCATATGCTTAAATCCGATGTATAAAATGTTGATATGTGAGGGAAAATTGCGTGAACAGTCTTCATTCTATCTCTGACTCAGTTTGTCTTAATTTCCACCAGGGTGTACTCTTGCAAACCTCAACCTAAGATAATTTATTTTCCTGTTATAACAAATATTGCCCCAAAATTTATGGCTTCTCTTGCCCCAGCTTCAATCTTGAGCTTCGGAGAGATATTCGTTGATTTCCAAGGCATGCTTCCAGAACTATCTTGTTTGAAAATGTTTTCTTTCTTTGAATTTTCAAAATTTTAAAAAATATCAAAAGGAGTTTTGAAAAATATTGCCTCCTTCTAGGTTTCATAATTGAAGCAAATCATAAACAAGAGTTTATATCAAAAGAACCAAATTCTCTTTTAACTTTGATAGCTGCAAATCTTGACAAATATCAAGACCGAAAAGTGTTTAGAGAGTGAGTTTTAAATTAAGGTTTGTTTCATTGATTCGATCATCGCGAAGACCATTACATGCCCCTCTTTCTTGTTTTGGCATTTTGATCGGAGGCGAAACAAAATGACACAACTAGAAAAATCAATGGCTAGACCTTTCAGAACACTTCTGTTTCAGTTATCTGAAATCTTCCATTTGTTCAAGCTTCGTAGGCTCTTCTAACAAAGGCAGTGCAGAAATATCGGTCTAAAAATGAAATTTCTGAGTGCTCGTGTGAAATTGACTATAACAGATGTTCCTTAACTCCTTAGTTCATTTTACCGAAACTCCTTATTTAAATTTGCCATTGTCTGGCTAGCTGAATCCATAAAGCCAAGGGCGTTTAACCAATTGCTCTAGAGGGACAACTTAATATCATTGTATAGATATTATAATTGCCTTTATCAGGCTAGCTAAATTTTATCCATAAAGCCGTGGCGTTTAACCAATTTCTCTAGAAGGACAACTCAAGCTTCATTGCATATTATAATCACCTTATCTGGTTGGTTAAATCTATCCATAAAGCCGAGGCGTTTAACCAATTGCTTTAGAGGGACATCTCAAGTTTTATTGTATATATAATATTATAATGCGAGTATACGGGTCCAATTTCTTAAGCTTGTAAGAAGAAACTGTTATAGTCTAGGTGTTTTTGAAAGTCAAGAAAATTTCATCGTTAGAGTTCAATTCCCAATCAACTAACCTAAACTAGATTCACCTACATGACCATTCCAGCTGAGAAGATCATGATCATCATTAACGTCATTAAAGAAGTAAAACCAATTAGTTTTGCAATTTCAGGTACTAAATGCCCCATTTTATCCGCTTAATACATGTCAAATGCCAAACCCTGGATAGACTCTTCATGAGAAGAGAAAACTAGCTCGGTCGTCGTAAGAGAAGAGCATGTAGTCTAGTGTATCTTTTTAATTAGGATCAAGGGGTCTTTGTTTTGCAGGGTTCAATCTTGTCATTTGTCAAAGATTTACAACCTTAATTATTAAAAGTTTTTAAATTAAGGTTATATTCAAGGAATTCAAGATTAAAATTTGCTCATTTCCTTAGAAGGAAACATTTTATTTAAAATGTTTGATCGCCAAGAGACTTAAAAACATTCACACATAAGAAGTACGAAAAGAAAAAAAACAAGTTCAAACAAGATGATATGCGCAAAATTCATGATGGATGCTCCATCAGACTCTCGATCAGAATGCCCCATTACACATTGAAAGTCAATGCCCCTGAATTGATCAGATCTTGGACCTTACGTTTCAATGCCCTGCAGTTCTCAGTGGTGTGCCCTGAGCTCCCAATATGATAGCTGCATATGGTGTTAATATCATGACCTTCAGGATATGGGGCCTCTCTAGGTTTGGATTTAACGGAGTCAAGATTCTTCTCAACTAGCGTTAGGAGCAACTCCTCATATGTCATTGGGATTGGACTTATGCAAATCTTTTCACGGAAGACATTATGAGGTCTAATCCTCATATTAGCTAGGTAAGATTCCCTTTCATTCCTTGTTCTCTCTGATTTTGTTTAGAAGTACCGGATGATACAACTACAGTGGCTGAGATTGTAACACCTCTGTTAGCGTTGTAGGTGTTGACATTATTGATTTCTCGCTCTTTGTTCTTCATGGAAGGCTTTTCACTGGAGTCCCTTCCCTCAATTTTTCCTGTTTTATAGCTCGATCATCTCACCAGCCATAACTAGATCTGAGAAACTCTCGATGTGATTGCCACAGGTGCTCGAAGTAAGGTGCCTTCAGGGTTTGTACAAACAGTTTCTTGGTTAATTTCATCCAAGATAGATGACTTGCAGTGGATCAGGAGTTGATCGTTTCCCTCATATCTTGTCATCTTCCGACAGAAATAGTAATGTGGGCAGGGGGCAGTTGTTCCCATCAAATTTCTCGAACTCATGGACCTTAAACTTTGGTGGAAACACCAAATCTGAACCAGCTTAGCTCCATTGCGTCTACTTCATAATAATCATGGACTATCTTCATCTGATCTTCTAACATCCTGATCTTCTCTTCCATCTTCTTTGCCTTATCCTCATCGTCAAAATCTGAGATACGATAGTCTTTTGGATGATTATCAGTGTTGGTTGCAGAAGCTTGTATATTTGCACCAGATATGGCTTTCCCCTTGATAGCAGATGAGTCTCCTTATAATCCGAGTAAGATCCTGTGTGAGAAACCACTTGTGGGGTTGGTGGTATGGTGACTCTTTCAGATGAACCTGCCCCTGGTATACTAGCTTGTTGGAGACACGATAACTTGACCATAATTTGATCGAACAAGGACTCCTGGTTTTTCTTGATGGACTCCAGGATACTTTGACTATTCTGAGCCATCTTATCATCTAACTTTTTCTGCAATTTTGCTATATTCTCTTCGTTTTGAATGATTCTGGCCTCTATTCGCCTCTTTTTCAAGCGGGTGTTATGCAGATGGGGTGTGTCCAACCCTTGAGGTGGTGTATCCAGTATTTATTCCTTTTATTGAAGTATTCTTCCGTTAGTTAATGCGAATGCAAGAAAATAACAAATGTAAAATGTCTAGATGCATGAAATGTTCGAGACATTGATCCAAAAAATGTGTCTGTTATTATGAATAATCCTTATGGAGACAAAAGTGTTTTATCTTTTAAGAGACAAAATATCCTGATAGCTTCTGACATATTGACTAGCCTTCTGCCTTCGTCTGTCACCGGTTGAATAACCTATCGAACCGCTCCGACTTCTCTGGATGAACCGTGCAATGTTGAGTTACTTTTTGTATTGTCCCAAGAAGTCTCGAATGACTGCATTTCGGGCATTTATCTTTTGTTGAGTCTGTTCCCAACGAATACGTCATTAAAGCCCTTAATTGATAAAAACTATGTGAAGTCCATTTGTCTGTTTCTTGAATTCGTCAGCAATGGTCTCCAATTTTAGCTATCGTTTTGCCATTTTGTCTTTAAAGGGACTCCCAAGATCAATAACCTTCATTTCCCCCTGCAATCTCTGCTAGTCAGTTCTTCCAAGATAGACTTTCATTTTGCTTGATGTAAACCCGATTCATATTGAGTCCTTTGTAATGCAGCAGAGTGATATACTCTTCAATTGTGGGCGCCACGTCTTCTGGATTGAATGTGACACATAGTCGCCTTGTAGACTGTCCTCTGTATTTTTATCTCTTTTATTACAACCCTTTTGTCCATTAGTTCAGATTATTTTGTGTGTAACAAATACCTTTTTAGGGATCAATGACCTCTTATTATGATGCAAATGCTTTGAAAACAACACAAAGGCAAAAGTTAGTAATAAATAAACACAAAAAATGACAAAAGAGAGAAAGAATAGTAGGAGGGAAAAATATGGTTAGGGTAAAAATGTCCTAGGGTTTAAAATGAGGTTTCGGGGTAGGCTCTATTTCTTTATAGTCTCCTAGTTTAGGTTCTAAAAATTCGAGTTCTCCTTGCCAGAGCCCCCTTGGGCTTATCAGACCCTTAGTCCTAAACCCATTACAGGCTTGTGTGGACTAAGTTAAACTCGAGAGGAAACATTCCCTTATGCCCATAAGGAGAATAAATTCACACGAAGGCACAAGGTATATGAATCCCGAAGGTTACTTGCTAGGCCAATACGGTGAATAAATTCACACGAAGCGTCGCTTTCACCCCCACTTAAAATGGGTACGGAGCTCGGGTTTAGAGCCTTAAGTGAAAAAAGCTTTGAAGGCTGAAATCATTAGAAACGATTAGTACAACTATTTACTCGAAAATATAATTAAAAGTAAGCAATAAGGATCGAAATGTTACCTTAAATTTAAACTTACCCTTTTCGTTAAAAGATAACTGGAAATAACCTTAGCCTGACTCACTTATGTCCCCAACGGATTCGCCAAGCTGTCGAAACCGTCTTTCGGTGGGCCCCGTAATTGGGCTTCGACTTGAATAATTGGTTTAAGAGTTGCGATCCTTATTTCTTACCTGATCTGCGTCTTACCAAAGATATGTTAGTTCGGAGTCGGTTACAGTAAAGGGTTAGTACCCTTGAACTGTCCTTTCGGTACTACATAATTTCCAGTTGTCTTTAATTAAGAAAATTGTAATTTTAAATTAAAAGGTAAAAATTGATCCAAATTACTTACCTTAGATTGATTTGAAAATATCCTTGAAAAGTCACGAAAAGTGTTAGATAAAAAAATGAAAATAAAGAAATAAAGAAAAACAAAAGAAATAAAGAAAAAACATGAAGATGAAAAAGATAAAGAAAAATAAAAAGAACAAAAGTAAAATAGAAGAAAGAAAAAAATAAATAAATAAAGAAAATGAGGACAATCTATATACAATAAATAATAAATAAATAAATAAACAATAAAATAACAAAATACAATAAAATGAACATCAAGAAAATAAATAAAGTAAAATAAAGAGAATAATAAAAATAGAAAAGAAAAGAAAATGAAATTAGAAATAAATAAATAAAGTAAAAAAGAAAACATATACATATATATAATATAATACAATAATAAAAAATTAATCAAATAATTAAAATATATAAAATAATAGATGTATAAATAAAATATTAAAAATATATATACATATATAAAACCCTAGTTACTGGTTTGACTTGCGTGTTGGGCTCACGTGTTTGGGCTGTGTGTGGTAGAACACTCTGCTGGGCCACATGTAATTCGAGTTTGGGTCTGATACAGAAACAAAAAAATGTAAACGTGTTAATGTAATAAAACAATAATAATACTTATATATATATATATATATATATATATATATATATATGTAATACAACATATAAATATATATATTTATTGTGGTCAGAAAAAGTGTGTCTACACCAACGACGGCAACTGGATGCAAAGTAGAGAGAAAAATGGGGGAAAAGAAAAAAAGAAAAAAGAAAGAAATGAAGAAAAAATATATTTTATAATGGATTCGAAACAACGTCGTTTTGTTTGATGTATATTTGAGTTTTTAAAAACAACATCGTTTTGATGCTTATATCATTTCTAGTGTCATGTCATAATAACGTTAAATAGTTAGCATTAGAGTGAACAAAATGATTTAATTTGTAAAGTTTAATGAGTAAATTTGAAAAATTGAAAGTTGGATGAAGAAAATAGGAGAGAGAGTATAGTTCAGTGAGAAATAGTGTAATTTACCCATTTTATACTACTAGGGTAAGTAAACTCATTTCGATTTAAAAAATTGATTTTTTTCGACTCCATTCAAATAGATTCAACTCGTAATTTTATAAATTCGATTCGAGTTATAAAATAGAACTCGAATATCTCAAATTTTTTAGTAATTAATGGATTTGTTTTCAAGTTTGAGTCGAGTTCCTCAATTTCGTATGATACATGTATACCACATATGAAAAAAATGTATTGTGTTTGATTATAGAAAATCGTTTAAATTAGAATCAAATATTATCATAATATTATAAATATTTATAATTAAATTTAAACATAAACTTAACTCGACTCAACTGAAGAAAAAAAATCAAATAAAGTTTGAGTTATAAAATAGAACTCGTAACTCGAATAACTCAAAATTTATTTTCATCATATTTTCAATTAATAGTTTTTTTTCATCGTCTAAATTTTATGAATTCACCGCCTCGTAAATTAACCCTAAAATAAAATTCTACCTACATTCCTTAAGATTCCTTTTGTGGATCACATAGCAGTCCAGACTTCAGCTCAATTCAAAGAACTCTCTATAAAGGTCATAGGCACCTTCATTTTCTCCTTTTTATCCTGTTCTGTCCAAACTTTATTAAAGAATTACGTAGTCCATTTTCTTAAGTTCTTCATTGACTTTGGTTTAAGAGAATTTGAGAATGTTTTTAATAATGAAAAAAATGATTTTTCACCTCATAGATAATGTTAAATATTTAAAAATTTATTTAAATTTATGGTTATGAGTTTATTATTATTAGAATGCGTCCATCTCTGCTCATTACCTTATTTATTTATTATTATAATGTGTCTTTTATTGAAAGAAGCTTTAATGATTTTGTTAGTTGCTATCCATTTTCCACTCTTCCATTATTCTAATTCCAGGAGCCAGTTGACGCTCAATGGCCTTTCCATTACCCCGGCTTTAAAGAAATGCCCATTTTCAGTTTAAGGTTGGGCTGTCCTCTTATTGACCCAACAATAAACCACAATCTTAGGACGAGCAATTTAGAAATCAAATTACAATTTAGATTAATTTACAAACAAATATTTATATGTATATATATTCATATACGAATAAGATAAAATTGCAAAAAGAACATTTATGAATTTGCTGACATATAATATATAATAATAAAAATATATTTTTCTTTATATAGACATTTCAAACTTTATAGGGTATAATATAATTTTAAGGGGAATTAATAAATCGTTATCAGAGAATTGGGATTATGATAGCTGTTATCCTGTTATGGTGTTTGTTTACTTCCTTCGATACACCCAAATCTCTCCTTTAAAAAAAAGAAAAAGAAAAAGAAAAAATGCACCCAATTTATCAAATAAAATGAGAGAAAAAGATTACGTTTTAGTCATGTGCATGCTGCTTTGATAATTAATAATAGTTTGCTTCCAATTACAGCCCCCAACTTTTTAAAGGAAAAATGGTAAAAATGATGAGTCATGTGCTATCAGATTTAGAAAGTTGTGAGATTTTGACCAATGTTGGGGATGACTCTTGTTCACCAACGTATGTACTTCAACTTGGCATCAAAATGTTGGGGGAAGCATATATTAGAATAATCTATTAATTTTATTTACAACAGAGCAATTGCGTATATGTTATTTTTGAGAGTATTATTAAATTTAGTTTAGTGTATTAAAAAGGTAATACCACATCGGCATTGAAAAATAATAATAAAAAATTGTCACAACAATATTATTGTTAACTTTCTAATAGCATGTAACAAAAATAAAATCAAAATATAACGTTAAATATGATTTTAAAAATTAATAGTCGAATGATCAAAATAGAAATTAAATAATAAGTAAGTGATCAAAAGAACAATGGGTTAATCTCAGCCTTGATTTCCTTAGTCCAAAATGTCCTATAAATGTATATATAATATATATATATATATGTGTTAATTGAAGATGGGTAAAAGAAAATATCAAAAAGAGAAAAAAAGGGTTCAACATGCTTATTTCAGTTTCTTGACACATAATAATTAGTATACATGAATAGGACCTATATGTATAGATATAGGTTCGAGTTCAGAGGCAGTGTACAAAAGAGCAATATAGGCTCCTCTCACATGGTGCAACCCAGATTTTTTTTCCTTCAGTTTATTAGTAAAGTGTATAGACAAGTCACATGAGGAGATAAAGGCTTCAGCCTGACCCTCTACAAAGTTTTGGAAACCCCACTTTATCTTCATTATTTAAGGTCCTGTATACTAATTTGCCATGTCACAGAAAATGTGCCTTCACAAAAGTTGATTCTGTTTGGTAACAGGGAAAAACTGGACGCTTACCACTTAAGAAAATGTGAATTTTCTGGTACACTTACGTCGATACAGCAAGAAGGATCTTAGGGAACTTCTGCTGTGCTGGAAGGCGTTTAAAAAACAGCTAAAAAATGACGTGACCTGTTAAATAAGTGACATGTTAAAATTTAGATCGGTTATGTTATATCATTTAACCGAAATATTATCAAGTACAATAATATATTAGGTAATACTTATATAATGTATGTAGCTCTTATATTGACATATTTTCTAACTAAACATATATATTTAAACCGATAACATTACAAATTTACCTATTACATTATAATTATCGGTTTTGATATTTTTGGGATTGATACAATTTTAAATGTATCGACACTTTACGCGTGCACCTTGTTGTGCTTTCATTTTGGGAAAAAAGTATCGACACATATTTAAAGAGTATCGATACATAATGTAAACCTATTTGCTAATTAATGAGTATATTTTTATTGGTTACATTGTAAATTTACCTGTTTATGGGTTTTTGTTATTTGAGAAACTGATAACATGGTGGATTTCTTAATGTTATTATTTTATTACTGCAAAGTTTTTGTTCTTTTCTTACGATTTTGTTTAAAATGTCCAACTTTTTATATTAAAAAATAAAATTCTGAAATAAAAATGACCACACAATCACACTTTTTTATTACCGGTTTTGTCATTTCGAACCGATTTTGTCATATTTTTACCTGTTATATTGTTATGGATCGATACATTTTTATAAAGTATCGATACTTTATTGGCGCTATAACTTCTTTTCTTTTAAATTCCAAAAGTGTCGATGTTTATAATAAAGTATCGACACTTTCAACATATCCGGTAGTCCTTTACCGGTTTTGTCATTTCGAGACCGGTTTTGTCATATTTTTACCTGTTATATTGTTATGGATCGATACATTTTTATAAAGTATCGACACTTTATTAGTGCTACAACTTCTTCTATTTTAAATTCCAAAAGTGTCGATACTTATAATAAAGTATCGACACTATCAACATATCCGGTAGCACTTTATCTGTTTTGTTATTTATAGACCGGTTTTGTCATTTTTTTACATGTTATATTGTTATGGATCGATACATTTTTATAAAGTATCGACACTTTCAATATATCTAGTAGCGCTTTACCTGTTTTGTCATTTATAGACCGGTTTTGTCATTTTTTTACCTGTTATATTAATATGGTGGATCGATACATTTTTATAAAGTATCGACACTTTCAATATATCCGGTAGCGCTTTACCTGTTTTGTCATTTATAAACTAATTTTGTTATTTTTTTACCTGTTATATTGTTATAGATCGATACATTTTTATAAAGTATCGATATTTTCAATATATCCGGTAGCGTTTTACCTGGTTTATCATTTATAGACCGGTTTTGTCATTTTTTTACATGTTATATTATTATGGATCAATATATTTTTATAAAATATCGACACAAACCGACAAACTAAGTTTGCCGGTTACCGAATTTTTTAATATTTCTTCATGATTTCCACCTATTACATTATTATTACTCGATATTTCGGATAGCGCTAAACTGAATTTATCAAATATCTTTTAATATATATGATAACGCCGTATATTAACCGTATATTAGTCTACCTTTCTTGAGACAATCCCAAGATCTTACTGCCGGAAGTTACTCCTAGGACATAGGATACTCAAAATTGGAAAGCTTAACGGTTCGAGCTTAGTGATATAATAAATAAATAAATAAAATAAAAGATTGGGAATGGGAAAAAAGGGGTTATTTTCAAATTCATATATTGATTTCCTCGAGTATGTTGAAGATTTTGAGATTATTTCCGATACCGAGACGAGATACACTAAAATCATTGACCAATTAACTAACCGAACAAGCAAGGGAAAGTGTAAAGCTAAAGTCATTCACTTTCAGCTAATGATTCTTCCTTAGTGAAGCAATTACACTTACTAGGAATAGTCTTATCCCAACTTTTTTTTTATAAGATAATATTTATTCAAAAACTTTCATTCATTTGATAATAAACACTCAAATATCTTTATAGACAATATACTCAAATTCAAAATCTCTAAATATAACAATAATCCCTTTAATTACTAGGTCTCTTAGGTCGTGCTAGCTTTATTTCAACTTGTAAATTTTGAGAATTAACAAAACTTATTTGCAAGACACTTGGTCTGAATATACATGAATTATTTCGGACCAACAAACTTAAGGTTCTCTACGCGTCTCATTATGACATGGCTCGTAAGTTCAGTAATGAATGAGGGAGAAATGGTGCAGCCGTGTATAACGGAAGTTCTGGAAGTGCAGTGGTCATGTACCCGTTTTGGCAAACAGGTCAGGCTGGTTTATGTTGTAGGTGCTTTTATCATTTTATGTTTGTTTTTTTTCGGTCAAGGTTAGTCGTGCATTGAATCTTTGAACTTTTAAGATTGAAAGAAAAGGGATATTTATTTATTTCCATTACTTTTTTCGTTTTTTGGTTATAATATATTTTCATTACTTTATCACTTCTTTCGTCTGCTTTGGTATACAGATTTTTTCTTTTTAATTAGACTGTTGTATATAGTTAAAGTATTTTTAATTAGAATTTCAATCAATATCTAACATACGAATATTGTATTTCATGTTTTTTCAGCTTTGGTTCCTAACCGTATTAGTTGAGTTCGGTTTGTCCGATTCTGCAAGGAACATTCTAATTGGAAAAGCATGTTATAGCTTGCACGACGCATGACATGTAACTTCAACGCCGGAATTTGTGCTTTGAGTGAGCACAAGGTGTTTATGTTTGTACTGTGGGCGAAGATGTAAGGGTGATGGATCGGAATGGTGATTTATCCTGATCCTGGTGAGCCTTTTGGGGTTGTTCTGAGCACTGCTACTTCAGTTTGGATGCCGATAACTCAACAAAGGCTGTTCAATTACTTGCGGGCTGCAGTGTCACTGTGACCTTTTGTCAAATGAAAAATCAATGTCCTCGATTGTCAATGTTATCAAATTGGGGGTAGAAGTAAGATTTTAGATTAGGAACGAATTTATAAAATTTTAGATGAGAATAAATTTATAAGATTTTAAGGAAAAAAAACAAATTACTAATAAAAATATACAAAAAAATAAAAAACTTTAAAAATTTCAAGGACAACGATCCTCATCCGCTCCCATCAATCCATCCTTCTCGACAAGGCCCGGATGAAGTCGACTATATCTCTCTTTAGTAGCCGTCTCGCAAAGAGCGGCATGCTAATTTTACAGGAAATTTGGAGCGATGTATCTGGCGACTAATTGTGTATGAACCTTTCGATGGACCCTCAACTAGGGTAGATAAAACGGTGGTGATTCGTCGTACGTGGCAATGTTACCATCGGATTTGCAATTCTTCCCCGTCGTTCACCTAGTTATCATGGAGATTCTAATGGGTGAATAAGAGAATTTGATGGGATTTATGTATTAAATAGACATTTTACTTAAATTTTAAGAGTTTGATATTTTAGTTAAAATTTGGGGGATCAATTTAATATTTTATTTTAAGGTCATAGATCAAATTAAAAATTAATATTTTTTATTAACGTTGTTTTCAACAAATTAATAATATTTAATACTATAATGATCAAAATGTTATAAATTAATAACATGGTTGTCCCTTGTTTTCATATGTAATGGGGTAAGGGGAGGTAAGATAGTAGGTTGTCCCCAACACTAGGTTGAGAGCAGCTTCCGTAGGAGACCTCCGAATTATGAAATGCCCTCCATAGGACTCGATCCCACGACCTCAAGTTAAGAACCTTGTGCTCTACCAACTGATTATATAATGATAAAATAAATAATCAAAATGTTAACCTTTTAAATTTGAAGAGCAAAAATAAACACTTATAAAATAAAAATGATCATTTCAATAGTTCACCCAAGTTTAAGATCAATGGTTTATCTAATTTTCATAATTAATGTGGGTTTTGAAATAAGTTTATAGAGAGAAAAAATAACTTAATTTCTAATTATTTAAATACATTATGTTAAAATTAGTTCCTAAAATTTATTTATCTGATTTTTTAATATTCTATTTCCAACGTTGTAAGTTTTTATCAAAATGACTCATGCTAAGTGAAAATTATTAGTTAACTAATGATCAACACGTGTTGTTAACATAATATTTTCATATGTGCTTAATTGTGTGACGTGATACATATCACGTCATCACATTAGGAGATGAGACATATATTACGACATCACCTTAGGTGATGTGAGATACACCACGTCATCACATTGGATGATATGATATGTGATACGTTAATAATTTAACACATATAAAAAAATCACATCAGTGATATGCGTTGATAGTTAATCAACTAACGATTTTCATTCAACATGATTATTTTGACCAAAAATAAAATATTAAAAACTAAAATACTTTCAATATATATATATAAACTAAAATAACCAATTACATAAATATTAGGGATTAATTTAACATTAGGCCTTATTGAACTATAATTAATGCAATTTCAGTTAACAACGTGGATCTATTATTATGTGGATTTTTATAAATTTATCCATTTAATTAATTAAAATCCAATAATAACCGGATCAAAATAAATTAATCACTACACGTGACTTGACATAAAAAAAATAGACTGAGCTAGTGTTAAGAAGAAGAAAAAAGGCTGAACTCATGAAATAAAACTTTTAATGGGTTTCATGGAGTAAGCAGAATGAATTAGAAAGATTGATGAGAGAATTAGTTATTTAAATTTTCAAATTATCAAATAATTTACTAATCATTGTATTTTAATTAATAATTTATTTTTATACTATAAAATTATATAAATTTATCTCTATTTTTAAAAACAAATTTACTCCAATATAAAATTATATTTCATTACTGGATAAAAAGGTCGCACACTATATCATGATCTTGAACTTAGATTTGATGCTCATATGGATAAACTATATCTCCCACTTAAATCATTAACATTTTACGTCACGAGACATCGACTCTTGCGTTGTCCGAAGAAAATTTAAACCAAATCCAAGTATGTTGGCCTTTCTCTATCCAAAGTCCAAACCCGTAAAATTCATTGGCTTTTGCCCTCTAATGCACTAATTTGTCATTTTCATAAAAAGTAAGGGCATTTTCACTTGCCCCACACCCACTGCTCTTTTTCCTCGACTTCGCCCACCCCTTTAAAGACGAGAAAAGCGGGAGATGCGCATTGAGACCGCTGTCGCAAAACCTCAGCCACAAAGCAGGGGGAAAAGAAACTTGCAATCATTCATGGATAACTATTTGAGGATGCAAGTCTACCCAGAAGATTAGGTTTGTTAGCAAGAAGAGATTATTGAGTTTAATACGAGGGTGAAATAACAAACTAGGAAAAATGATGATGGGTAATATATTGCCAGAGCAAAATCTTGAGAAGCAAATAGGGAAACAAATGGGATGCATGGCTGGTTTCCTTCAGATCTTTGATCGTCATCAGATTCTTTCCGGCAAACGCCTTTACTCCACTAAGCGCCTTCCTCCCACGTCGACGCCGGTTGGTTTTTTTTTTTTTGAAATCTCTGTATTATTTACGTTAGTTTCTCTTGTTTTATTGACTAGTTTTTTTCAGCCAAGTGAAACGACGACGGAGGAAGAGAAGGCCGTTGGGTCACCAGCAAAATCGAGAGAATTAGATAAACAGCCACAAGTTCGAGTAGCAGCATCACCGGACCGTTCGAAGCAATCTCCGGTGCGGGAACGTACCACGCCGACTGGTAATCAGAGCAAATCATCTCTTCCCCTTACAATTTTTGAATGCAAAGAAGGTAGCGCGAGGTCGCCATGGAAATTCAAGGAAGCTCCAAGGCTTTCTCTTGATAGCAGAGCTGTCGTTGATGCTAAAGGAAGCCTTAAACCCCGGGAGATCCGTACGAACGCCTCCATATTTTCTACCAACCGATGCGAAAGTAACAGGGTAGAATATGAGGCGGATGATAACTATAAACAACTACGGTCACCAAGCGTAATAGCTAGGCTCATGGGACTGGAACCGTTTCCGGATTCGAATACTGAACCGAACAGAAAATTGGAGCTCCGAAGATGCGCTTCAGAAGCAAGAGGTCGAGATCTGTTTCACATCGTTTCATTGACGGAGTTAATTTCCATTCAAAACAAAGCCAGCAACCAAATTTCCAAAATGGAGGGGTTTTGAGCAATGTCGTAAGAGAAAATGGAGCCAAACAAGATCGTTTTAACCTCAATAGATCAGAAAGCTTAAGTAATGCTAGAGCTGAACCGGTTCAAGCTCCAGTTCGAGGAATGGACAGAGAAAAATGCTTCTACGATTCGGCAGATTTCTTTCCCGAACGAAAACAAACCACTTCCATCTACGGAGGGATTGAGAAACGTCTTAAGATGAGTGGAATCGATGAGCCATCGAAAGATCTCGAGACTCTAAAGCAAATCCTCGAAGCTTGCAGCTCAAAGGCCTTCTACACACTAAGAAATCTCGAATCGAAACGAATAACAGGAACTTTGTTTATCAACATGAACAATCTCCAATTGTCGTTATCAAACCGGGAAGACAACCGGCTTCAGCCGTCAGAAGAATTGGCAAAGATTCGCCTCCTTCAAGTTATCGGTCAAGACCAAGACCTCGCCGGAACTTGAATATTGACTCACCGCCGACTTTGAGTCCTAGACGTGATCAGCCGGAGATTAAACGGAATGTCCGGAACCAAAGCAGGAGTAAGGGTTCAGTTTCTCCAGGTAGGAATGATTGTGGCGTCAGGAGTCCCAACAGAAGGCCACTGATTGTAGAAACACAGAGGAGAGGGAATGGTAATTTAGAGCAGAGAAGAGTGAATACGGTTCAGTCCCCTCGGGTCAATGTGAGAAGAACCGGATTAGATCATTCGACCAATAAATTACCCCTGAACAAGAAACCATTAGCTGAGATTTATGATAAAGAAGAGAAGGTATTTATTCCAGCGGAGGATCAAGCCGATACGGAGGTAAAAATTTGCTCAAATTACTAAATTAAATTTGCTTAACTATCGTATCCATTCGAACCGGTAATTTATTGTTATGACACATTGGGTGTTACAGAAATCTAAGGTGGAGAACTTCAAGGAAGGGAAGAACCTTCGGGAAAAATGCGATAAGTTGCTTCACAGCATTGCTGAGATGGCTGCTGCAACGGCTGAGTTGCAGCCGAGTCCGGTCTCCGTACTTGATTCGTCGCTTTACAAGGAAGAGTCGTCTCCTTCCCCTGTCATGAAACGGAGCATTGATTTCAAAGGTACGGAAAAAAGTTCTAGTGCTTGTTTTTTTAGGGTAAATTATACTTGAGTATCCCAAGTATTATTTTTATTCCGTCGATCATTCAAATAATTTTTTTTAAATTATATTTATCATTTAATTTTTATTTCATTTTGATTATTTATTTAAAAAATAATAATGGTGATTTTTCAAATTATAATATTTATGATTTAAAAAAATAATTAAATAATCAAAATAAAACAAATTTTGATATAAAAGTTAAGAAGTCTACGTAGTGATTTTGATTGGCTAGATTTTAGCATATGAATAGTGAGTGACGTATGTCTCATTGTAGTTTAGCCCTAGGCCTGACTTTGCTTATTTGTCAAACAAGAGTCTCATTCAAAGGCTTAGACTTTTATTTGTTTAATTAATCCATGATTAGTCAAACCACTTCTTTTTGGGACGGATTCATGCCCGAACCGTCGGGAAATATTTGTGGGTCAAACTCGAAAACAGTAAAATACTGAACAGAAATTGTATTCGACGATCGGCTCTAAACAGAAAAACTGAAATCTCTACCATTTAATGCAAAACAAAATTTACCGGATGCGAGAAAAGGGTAAAATAATCGTACTTTTGCTGAGTTTTACCTGACAGGTGGCCGTTGGAGGCCATTAGATTTTAGAGTATCCCATGCTGCCTTGATAATTGTACGAAAATGGTCCCACTTCTGTGCTAAAATTTTTAAACTACGTGCATATGGGAAATAGAGTGAAAGCGACGATGAATTTAGTACTTTTTTTCTTTTTATTATACTTAAATATTTTTTTTAAAATTAACATTGATTTTGACATATTATTATGAGATAATATTATGTCATTATTAAAAAAATTATTATGTTAATAGTTTTGTTTCTTTTTTAAGAATAAATGATCAAAATAAAATCAAAACGTAGTATTAAATATGATTTTGAAAAAAATTAAGTGACCAAAATGAAACTACAAAAATAAGTAAGTAACTAAATAAGAAGTTACCCATATTATATTTGATACATCATAAATCGTCTTCCATCAGTATGTTTAATGTTTTAAGCCTTTGTTATTGTCATAGACTCATATTCCGTACTGATGTTGACTTTGTTTCTACATCAATCAATGTTGGGATGGAAACTAAACTAAAAACAAAACTATTTTTGGGTTTGTGCAAATCTTCAATCAAAGCCTGGAACTGAGATTTTAAAATTTTCTCTTTTCATGTATTATATTATCAGATCAGCTTGGTGAATCAGAAGATGAAATGTGGAGTCCTGCAATCTTATCTCTTGAATCAAAATCCGCAGACAAAGATGATTGTGATTTTATCTACATTTCTGACATCCTCAGAGCTTCCTATTACTTGCATGATGGTTCTGATGTCTTTTTATTACTGGAGAAGCAACAATATGTGAAGGGCAAAGACACTTCCAAAGTGTCTAGACTCCAAAGGAAGCTTATATTTGACACCATCAATGAAATTCTCAACCGAAAGAAGCAATTACCGCCATGGAAATTCCTCCCGGTCACGAACTCGGGGTCCGGGAAGACATCATTGCAACAAATTTGGTCCGAATTCCAAAAGATTCGTGAGAGGGACACATCGGATGACTTGTTCCAGGTCATTTGTGGTGTGTTAAGAAAGGACCTTGCTGAGGATGCCATCAACGGGTGGGAAGGTTGCCCCATAGAGATGCCCGAAGCTGTCCTCGACATCGAACGGCTAATATTTCGAGACCTAATCGGCGAAACCATAGGAGATCTCGCTGCTTTGGCCGGGGAAAGTAATGACATCCCAGGAATTCGTAGAAAGTTGGTGTTCTGATAGCGACTTGATAAAAAAGAGAGTGGCCTTTAAATTATTCTTCTCGCACTTAACTTTGTAGCTTATTGCTCTCTTTTCCCTTCTAATATACAACTTTTAACACCCTTTTTTGGTAAATCTTTCATTTGCCTGATATCCAGGCATGCCTAACGATCGGTTCTGCAAGCTGTAAAAAAAGGGTAGGCTAATATTCGTAACCACAATGGTAAAATATGTTTAAAAACGAATTATCCTCAAATTTAAGGATTCGAAAATATTTATACAAAATATATAGTACTAAACACATTTGGAGCATTTACAAAAGTGTTCAATTCTTATTGGCCAAGACTGTTCATAAATGAGTATATTTTCCATTTTTCTGGCATTTATATAAAGACAAGAACTAGCATTTACAACCATGGGCACTCTCTGAGCAGACAAAATGAGCAGGAATTGAAATTTTTTGTTTTACTTTTTGTATCTTTAGCTTAGATATCTGATTTATCTGCAGTTCCCTTAAAAAAAGGACAAATAAAATTGCAATTTTGGTGGTGCAATGAAATAGGTACAGAAGGATGGATTGTCATCGTCATTTTCTTGTGTAGTTTTTTGTCTTGTTCGATTTAAATGAATTTTGTTTTAGTGCTTAAAGAGAAACGCAGAGGGCCCTCTTTGCCGAATGACTTGATGTTAACGTTACCATTTTAGGGCCATCGCCTATAACTCTTTTTCCTTAATGTGGGAGTACACCCAACTGTAAAAATAATCATAATCAAAACAGAGAATCTGAGAGTAAATTTGTAGGTTTTGATGTGTCTGAGGACTTGATGTTAAGGTTACTATTTGAGGGCCATTGCCCTACTCTTTTCTTTTTTTCAAAATGGGGACACTCACACTACATAAAGCCAACTGTAAAACGAAAAAAAAAACACCATGGAGTAATTTTTGTACTCTCTGTTCCCTCTTATTAATTCGATGCCAAGAGGAAGAAGATGACACAGTGAGTATGGGCAATTATAGCAGGCATGCACTATATGGCTCACACGTATTTATTGTAATAAAAAATCGTAAATTTTTTATTACTTTTCAAGATCATCACACTTCTAAAAGTCTTAAGTTTAAACAATTATATTTACAATATGTATTTGCGTTGTCAATATATTAAATTTTTTAAGTAAATACTATTTTATAATTATCTTAAACTATTATTTAGAAAAAAAATTACACAAAATTGACTGTTGTGTCATTAAATGGGCACAGGTACAGCCATAATTTTGTAGGTGTCAAAATTTATGTATTTGTGTGCTATTAGATAGTCTGGAAAGTTAGCGATATTATTATTAATCAAATGCTTTTAATCCTCCTCCAACCATGCTTGGTTTGATGCATATTGTTGTCATTTAATGCCTTGAAGACGAAAATGAAATCAATGTCATGGCAAACGGCAGAACCTTTTAATTAAGATGAACTAAATAAAACATTGTTTTGTTGCGATAAAACTTAATGATGGGTTTTGTAATCTCAGATTCAGTTTGTAAGTTAGACCTAAATTTAAGTAGTCATATATTCTATTCAGAGTTTTTTTTTATATTTAAAGTAACTTATAAAACATTAGAGATAATACGGAACAAAATATCGATAATACAAATATATCCAAAACGATAGCAAAATACATGTCATCAAATACAACTGAAAAACATATAAAGATATATGTTCGTACAAAATAAAGTAGTTGATCTCCCCTAATACCAAATCTGCTAGTTTACTGTCTGTTATTATCTGAAAAAAGTTAAAATTACAGAATGAGCTAAAAAGCCCAGTGTGTTTCATACAATGTAAAATTAAACACATATAAAATATTTCAGTAAAAAATGAGTTTATTAAATATGTTGAAAAAAAACATGAACACTATTTCCATCTAATCACTCCGATTACTAGAATTTGTATGTTCTCCAGAACCATACACCCACCTGCACACCAGTAAGGACTTACTCTAAGCACAAAGCCGAGGAGCCTACGGTAATAACTTCCCCATCCAATCACTTCGATTACTAAAATGTGCAGGTTCCCCAGAACCATACACTCACCTGCACACCAATAAGGACTTACCCTGAGCACACAGCAAAGGAGCCTGCGGTAATAAATTCCCCATCCAATCACTCCGATTACTAAAATGTGTAGGTTCCCCAGAACCATACACCCACATGCACTCCAATAAGGACTTACCCTGAGCACACAGCAAAGGAGCCTGAAATATTTTCCTCAATAATACCCCAATGACAATAATAAACATGTATGTATTCAGGTGAAAGTGAATATTAATCAATTAAAACATGAAAATGGTTCATGCTTGAAAATCATATGCAGAAATTACAGAAACCATAAATCAGATCAGTAATATCCGGTAAATCAGGTGTCGGGTAACCATTATTCAGAAATCAGGTATCATGTCGTAACAATATTCAAAATCATCATCAATTTGAAACAATTCATGTGATAGTTTAAAACAGTAAAATAACACCGTCATGAAACACACCTGTAATAGTCTGAGAAATCAGATAAGGAAGCTAATTATTGGGTTTGTCGATCACGGTCTGCTTCAGCGCTAGATCCTACGAATTGAAAAAATTCATATTGGAACCCTAATATAAATAATCTAAATCTTTATTTAAATAATATACGGAAACCTACGAGTAATTCTCGTAGTACGCAGTTCGGCCTGATATAACGAACGAATAACTCCGGACCTAACTGATCATCGCTTAGGTGGAACACGAGTACCTTCATAAAATATTTTACTGAATCAATTCCTTAACCAAATCTCAAATAAATAACCAAAATATTAAAATATTAAGCCTTTTTGGGTTCACATGCTCGATTCAGGGATTTCGAGTTAGAATTTGACAAAACGGACTTCGGAATTAGAGTCAGGACGTCGAAAATATAAAGTATGACCTTCCGGCAATTTGAATTCTTGGTCAAAATCAAAGTCAACGGGTTTGACTGACGATTTGAAGACTTTCAGGTTCGAATTTAGTGAAAAAGGACCCTAAAAAGGGATTCAGGACGTCAAAATATGTCTGAATAAATATACTCGAAAAAGATTAACGGTCGTTTAACGGCCGGTCAAAGCCGATCAAAGTTTCGGTCAAAGGTGGTTAATAGATAATCAACCATTTTACACAATTATCACCCTTTGAAGAAATATTTACAAAAATATCACCCTTTTTTAAATAATTACGAAACTGTCACCTTTTTTTAAAAATAATTACAAAAATATCATCTTTTTTAAATAATTACAAAAATATCACCATTTTAAAATAATTATGAAAATAGCACAATTTGAAAATAATTACCAAAATATCACCATTTTAAAAATAATTATTAAAATATCACCAGTTCAACGGGTCGGGTCGGGTTGTAACCGGTCAAATCGGTTTCTTAAATCTTCCCCACGCGCAGTGGCGATGCGTGGGGCGCGTGGGACCTCCTCCGACATCGTAAAATTCACAGAAAAATTTCTAAAAATTATTTTGAGCGATTTCAAGGTACTTACAAAGCTCAGTTCAAATTTTTGAACGGCGGAGAGCTCGATTTCAACAAATCAAAAACTTTGACCGCCTCAGCTCCTCATTTGCCGCCGTCTACAGAGACCAGGGATGACAGCGGCAGACTCGAAACGACACAAGGAACACGATGGTACGGGAGGTGTCGAAAACGGAGCAACGATTGGTGATGAATTTAAGATTTTCTCGGCGATGGTGCTAAAAAAATGTCGAGACTTTGACTTGAAATTCACGGCGTTTGGCAGCGTTTCACTTCAATTAATTTAAGGTTTTCCATTCAATTAATTTAGTCCCTAATTTTCATCAATTACACAATTAAATCTTTAAATTTTAATTAAATATTATTTTTAAATTTCCTGATTGTTACAAATTTTCCATTCAAATCTAACAGATTTCGATACAATTCAACCTTGTTTTCTATTAAAAAAATGACTTCGAACCCAGTTATGTTTTTTGAAAAAACAGGGTTAAATCGAATTTAAATTTAGAATGAAAAAAGTTTATACAACTCCAAATAATATAATAATTATTTCTTATATATTTAGAGTAATTACAATAACATCTCTCTATATTATTATTTTTAACGAAATCATTATTTTCTCTAATAAAAATGATTATATATATAGATTAGATTAGATACGAGTTTTAACCTAAAAACGAGTTAGGTTTCGTAACAAGTGAAGTACTCTGAACCCTAATCAAGTCAAATACGGATGAAAATTTTATTTTTTAAATTAATTTTGAACGAATTAAAATTTTAATTCGACCCATTATCATACACTGCTTTGTAGAAAATACTAGGAAAGAAATGTTTTGTTCTTTTCTGTGCCTCGATATCTATGGTTAACTAAACCTTTTTTCTGTTATAGGCCTTTTGTGGCCCATATTTTCACATGGATGGCCATAACTTTTGCAACAGGCGAAGTGAATCCGTCACCGCCGACTTCAAAAATACGGAGGGTTAGGGGTGAACCAACGTATACTCGACTTGAATTTTTTTTTTATTTTGACTTGACTCGAGTTAATTTTGATTTATAATTTTATAATTTTGATATATAAATTTTTAAATTCGAGTCAAGTTATAAAATATAACTCGAACAATAACCTAAAATTTTTAATAATTAATAGATTTATTTTTAAGTTTAAATCGAGTTTCTCAACTCCACATAAAATATTTATATCACATATACAAAAAGATATAAATAAATATATATGTATTGTATGATTATGGAAAACCATTTATTTAAGAATCAAATAGTAAAATAATATTATAAACATTTATAATTAATTTAAACATAAACTCTAACAACTTAACTCAATCTAATTTTTTAAATAAAATTTAGGTTATAAACTAAAATTCATCAACTTTAATATCTCAAAATGTTTTTAATCGACTCAATTAAACACTCACGTCCACAAAGGGTTATGCTTGGTTGACATTGATGGCCAGAATTATCTATTTTCCTTAATATCGTAAGAATAGGATTGAAGATAAAATCAGACAGACTTAATTTTTAAATTAACTAGTTCGGTCATTTTTAATCATTAATTTAATAATTACGACATAAAGAATTAATTTTAAAAAAATAAAAAAAAAATTGTTTTTAACATGATAAAGGATCCATTTATGGACTCCAATTTTCATTGTTTTTATAGTTTACAACTGTTAATTCAAATGTTAGTTTTACTTCTATAAAAAACAGTTTTACTTCACTAATCAAACCGATTAAATATCCATTTCCAATTGATTGAATTCAAATGAATAATTCGATTCAATTTACCAATCACAATCTCCCTCGAGTGGCACTTGATTGAATATTAAAATAGACCATAAATCATAATCTATCATCGACAACAAATTAAGAATACAGAAAACGAGATAAAAATTAACGGTCGTTAATATATTGAAATATGATAGTCATTTAAGATTATGAGATCATATTTTGTCATATCTCAATCAACATATTAACGTTTAACTCAGGCTATTGTTAATATTTTAACGAAAAAACTAGTTTGAAATTTAATAAAAAATTGAGTGATCATTTTATAACTTTTAGTAGTCGAGGCACTCAACAAAATAACTACCTATGATCAGATGATAATTTTATAACTTTTAAAAATCAATAGACTCAACAAAATAATATCTCATAATCATGATACCATTTGTGTACTTCACCCTTTATGTAAATAATCTAGAGTAGTTATAATGATAATATTTTATTAGAATTTTTTTAACCAAGATACAATTGCTCAAATCTAAGATAAGAGTACTAACACTCCTTTAATCAAAATAACATTTCATTTTTTTATTTTGCAATTTATATTCGATTCAACCTAAAAATTTTAGAAAATATCAACACTAATAAATCAAATAATTTTAATTTATAAAATAACTCAATTTAAAATTTTTTAAAAAAATATTTTTTAAAATCAAATCAAATCCCCGAAATATTAGGTATTAAAAGTTATATAGTATCCTTAATGAATAATAAATTATAGATTATTCCATAGCTTTATTCAAATCAAACACAAGTTCCTAGAGATATAGGAGTTCCGAAACTTAAACTTAACGTATATGTTCCATATAAAATACTTCATTATTGTTCCATATACAATACTCGAGTGACTAACCAGTACTCTGCATGTTACTAAGCAAAGTCAAGGGAAACATCAAAGGGCCAGCTGCCCTCTCTGGAAATTTTAAATTAGCATATATTTTAATTTTTTTTTTTTGTATTTTCATCTGATAATTTATTTTTACTATCCTAAAATTTTAAAAGTTCATCCTCCAAACATAAAATCTTGAGTCCTCAAGAGCCAAAGACTACATCTTTACATAAACAACTTCAAAAGTAAACAAACAATAAACCTCACTGCCACAGTTAAACTATCTAACAAACAAAGATCACAATCTCACAGGAACAAGCCTAGAATTACAACATATATACTGAGTTAGACCAAATGTATTAGCTTCATTAAATGAAAGCCTACGAGCAGTCATTGAAGGCATGATAGATTAAAAAAAGTAGTCGAAAGTCATACCATCTAGCTAGCATCAGACATATCTACTCCTTGGTAGTCTTGTTGATTAGGGACTTGTGGATGTGGGGGATGACACCACCTCCAGCAATGGTACCCTTGATAAGGGTGTCCAGCTCTTCATCACCTCTAATGGCAAGCTGCAGATGCCTTGGAGTGATTCTCTTCACTTTCAGATCTTTGCTCGCGTTTCCAGCCAACTCAAGAACCTCGGCAGTTAGGTACTTGAGGATGGAGGCCAAGTAAACGGCAGCCGTAGCACCAACTCTGCCGTTTGCAGATGTCCTAGTCTTTAGGTGACGGTGGATACGACCCACTGGGAACTAACATCAAAAGGAAAAATGAAACATGGGATTAAATTACCAATCCATGTTCAAGAAACAGATCAATGAAGATCCATGGCACACAAAAAAATGCAATCTTCCTTGCTTATAGCATTCAAAAAGCCCCAACGAAAAGACAAGTCCTAACAAGAATCTTTCATTTAGTACAGAATCAAAAGTGGGAAAAAGAACCCAGGAAAAGGTTGTTGTACCATGGACGAACTGTAGAAAAGAACACCCGAACAACTTTAGTAACAAATTAATCACAACTACATTTTGATTTTTACCACTAGTTAAAGCATGGATGGATGGAGGAGGCGACCTGAGATCATCCCCAATGAATATTTTAAATATTTATATTAGTGATCTATTTTTGTCATTAAAATTTTATATGTTCAACCATTAAAATTTATAGAAGTTAAGCTCATCTATCATAAAATCAACAGTGCCTTGGCATCCTAAAGATGAACAGATTGCAAATGTATCGATCTTCAAAGGTGGCGAAAACAGAATAATGCGCCATATTATGAAGAGAAAGAAATCCAAAGATCTATAATTTTTTATCGAGGAGAAACCACAAAAAAATACTCCTTCGAAATCAGATATGCTATTTTGTTATACTTTTAGAGACCACAAAAAAACCTCAGATTTACTAATTTTTCCTTGGTTGTTTCGTTTGGCGTTTTTGTACATCCAAAGAGACTAAGCATGCATAATTTAAAGCACAAAGGAGGAGGAGCAGGAAAGAAAACTACTGTTTTGTCGTAAATAAAGTAAATGGTAGTCATTTGAGAAATACCTGAATTCCGGCACGAGATGAACGAGAAACCGGTCGCTTCTTGTCCTTGTCTTTGGCCGTGTCCTTATTAGCTGCGGTTGTTTTCGCCGCCAAAAGCCCCTTTCCACCTTTTCATGCCATATTTCTTCACCTGAAAAATAACACCGCCGCATTTAATTTCCAGTTGGTACAAGAAAACAAAACAAAACAAACTAATAAACATCAGTAAAACCCAGATCTTTTAAAAGCTTATCAGATCTAGTCAAATAATTGTACAAGTTATGAATTTAAAAACGAAAAATATAATAAAGAAAATTCCTCTTCAAAAAAATTAATGGTGGGTCAAGAGAAGAGACCTGAGAGATTTGGGAAGCTGGAAAGCGAAGAAGCATGGAACTAAGGAAAGATGATGGTAATTGGAAGGTTAGGGAAAGGTTATATATATATATATATCTCCTCAATTTAAATGCCGGATAACGTAATTGCGCTTAATTTTAGGTGGGAAAATCCTTCAAGTTCACCGTTTCGAAATCTTTCGCCTTACTTTGCTGAAGTACCCTACCCTCTCTGACCAAACACATGCCCCTGAATTCCTTGGCCGCGTGTATTTATATTGTAACTCAAAACATTTCATTGCCTACACAAGAAAAGTGAATAAACTAACCTTTATAAGTGTTTAAATATATGGTAAACTATAAAATGGTGAGTATGAGTACATTTTCTTTTTAGCATTAAAGTCTTAAAAATAAAAAATATCACTAGATTTATGTTTGATAACAAATCGATCACTCGATCGTAACAAAGGTTACCCAACACGAAAGGTTGATGTGGTACATTATGTTGGCTTACTTGACACTGTTAGCACGTGTACTAAATGGTATTGAAATATGAAAAGTTTCTTTTAAGTTTCAAGAGTAACAAAACATTATTAACGTTAAATCATTTGCAATGGCTTGAAATATGAAAAGTTTTCTTTTAAGTTTCAAGAGTAACAAAAACAATTATTAACGTTAAATCATTTGCAATAATAGTAATTAAAAAATTATGATGCAACTATTTGATTTCTATCTAATTATATATATATATATTTTAATTGTTTTTAAGGCAAGAAAGCATTGTGTGCTTTGAAGATAGGTGTTCATATTTAACAGTTGAATGACCGGTATATTATAAAATGATAATGTTAATGATCAGTTCAGTACTTTTAAAATCTTCAATGAAGAAAAAACTTTATCATATTTCAATGACCATTTATGTAGTATATTTTTGTTCCACGTGGTCAAATAATGTCGAGAGTTATTGTAATATGCACCTGCTTAAAATATATATTAAGTTGCACCAAACGGTTACAAAGCAACAATTATTGAAGATCGAGTTATTGATTTGTTATAAAACAATAATATTAGTGATTGTTTTTATACTTTTGAAACTTCGATGCTGAAAAAAAAACTTACTCATACTTTGGTGACCATTTAAGTTTATCCTAAATTATATCTCTTATTCACTCAAGGTGTATAATTTTTTATCAAATAGATATATGATGTTTTCTCTATTATCATTTTAAGTGTATGATACATAACTATCGTTAAAAAATCTCATCTACCACTTGAAACATAATATAAAAAATCAAGTGAACTGATTAATAAAATTAAAAGATGAATGATCATATTAGTGTCCTCCCTAATTAAATGATCATAACTATATTTTTTTTACATTGACAAATTCTTTGTGTTGAATTTTTAGCTTTTATTATGCCAATTTTGTTTCAAGCTACTTCTCATTATGTGACGAAATCAAAATGCATTTCCCTAAAAGAA
Source organism: Hibiscus syriacus (assembly GCF_006381635.1). NCBI lineage: Eukaryota > Viridiplantae > Streptophyta > Magnoliopsida > Malvales > Malvaceae > Hibiscus > Hibiscus syriacus. The sequence continues at coordinate 91,738 of NW_024062891.1, read as the reverse complement.
GAGGTTCAAATCAATATGTATTTAAAACTTTCCACATTTGTAATTAAGTTGTGATATAGTCGAGACATCGACCAATGCAATGATTATAATGCAAAGAATATGATTGAAGACTGAAAATTTGTTTGTAAAAAGCTAAAAAAATTAAAGAAAAAAAGAAGGAAAAAAATTAAAGACCGGATGATGAATAAGGTCGGAGGCTAACTTAGCGCTTTTATGTCGCAGATCTGTCTGGATTACTAGAGGCTAAGGTAGAAAAAAAACTCCGAGATGTACATTTGTTAATCATCCAATAAAAAATAGCCAAGTAAACATTTGACCTTCGATTCTTCTTTAACTTCAACCCACCGTCACCAGGATTTCAGTTCTGTACTTGCTGGTTTGTTTCCACTCTTTTCTTTTTCCCCACTCAGTAGTTGCAGAAGATATCTCCTTGCACGAACGTTCACGATTCTTAACGTAAACCCAATCTGCAGGTCTGCTTAGATCCCACTCTCGCCGTTTTTTATTCTTTTTTTCTCTTAATTTTCAAATCCCAGCCTTTTTTGGTGTTTGCCTTCTTTGTACAGTTTCTTCCATCCGCATTTGAACAATAGCAATCTTTGCTAACAATGGAGATTTCTTATCGGATCTTTGTTGTTTCGGTTCTTCTCCTCTTTTTGGTTTCTGGGTCATTCTCAATCGACAATTTTCACCAACCGTAAGTTGGTTTTTTTATCTGGTTATGTTTGAAGTTCTATGCTTTATCGTTGAATTAATTTATAGCTACCGAAGTAGTTAACAGTTGATTAAGATGTGATATCTTAATTGTTAGCTTTAAAACTTGGCACCTTTTTGCACGGTTCTAAGATCTCGTTGGCACAATTTGGTTTATTGGTAGTTATCGCCGCCAATTTGTTTTGCTTTTTTTTAAAAAAAATTGGTTGTGTTATTGATTTGATCTTATTAGCTCAAGATGACCTCTGAATGCTTGTACAACTTTAATATCTGTGTCGACCATAACTAGAATAATGTTCCGAGAGTGAGAGGCAACTTTGAGCCAAACTTGTTGTCATCCCTGCTTCTGCTAAGTTCATTGACTAAGAGTGAATAATGACCTCCATCAGCCCTTATTCATAAATGAATTAGGTATTGCTAATTTAAGTTAACGGCAAAAAAGAAAATATTCTAAAAATAATCACTGCCTGATTCAAATGTAATATGCAACTGCTTACTTAGGATAGATTATGTTGTTATATTCTGATAAAGTCACACGTTTAGCATTGAGGCTTCAGAAGTTTGGCTAAAAGTAAAAGAGCTCTTGCTTTGTAGTATATTTTCAAGAGTTATTGTTATTTTGAATTGAACTAGTGGTAATTAGCTTGCTCCCTAGAAGAGGTTTAACAGTTCATTAGGTGTCTTTAGATCACTCATTTCTCGTGAGTTCTGATTTGTAATTAGTATTGATTTGATTTCATCTCACTTGGTTGGAAGTTAGGATGTTATGTTGAGTCTTGGTTTAAGCGAACACACTCAAACTCTTTTAATGTTTCTCTGCTATGCACTTGAAGTATAAGGTATTATTAAGACATTTTATTTTCAAGAGCAAATCAGCTTTTATAGTTTCTAGGGTTTGTGCTGCAGTAAACCTTAAGAAGTGAATGTATTGGATGAAGATCCATATAAGCATGCTTGGGTTGCATCTATCTATATTGAAGTGCTGTGTTGCTTTAATATTGGGGAGCTTTCAGAAGCCATTCTTCATTACACTGATGCTAATAAGTGGGGCTTTTCCCCTAAAAAATTTCTTGTGCACTTGCAGAAAAGCTTTTGGGCATATGATGCAGAAAAATAGCAATAAGATATGTGCTTCCTATAGGAAATTTCATTTTTAGACGAACAAAGTACATGTAAATGTTGTTTAAGTGTGAATTCAAATGTCTCCTTGGAATTTGATTTTAACTTAGCACTGGCCTGATAATTGTGCCTGCATTTGAAATAATTGCACATAATCTCAGTAGGTGATAATGATCTTTGATTTTATCTAATTCTGATATTTTTTCCCTTTTCCCACTTGAATTTATACATATAGATTTCCTATTGTGGAGCCTGATCCTGGTCATACAAAGCTTCGTCTTTCGAGGGAGGGCTTGGAAGCCATCAACAGAATAAATACCCCAATTGCAGCTGTTGCTGTGAGTTTAGATACCCTTCCAGGCATCTAGCATGTATTTGCAATTTATTGGTCATATCTGAAGACCTGACTCTAAATATCAGTTAGACTCAACTATGGTTTGCATATAAGATGCAAATCATACATCATTTACCAATTTCTTTAGTGATATCTAACTTGTTTTTCTGGTTGGCAATGTTGGTTTATTCCTGTAACATAACATATAAAATCTGAAAAGTTAAGGCTTTTGGTTTTAGTTCTCCCATTTTAAGATATCTTTTTTGGATTCATATATCCAGGTCATTGGTCCCTACCGTTCTGGCAAATCTTTTCTGCTAAATCAACTTCTATCACTGTCTTGCCAAGAAGGTGCATTCTTTACTGCTATACACTGCTTTGTTGTTTGCAGACATTGTTGTCACTTCCAACGTTTTTGAAATTTCAAATGGGATCAATTTGATTTCTTGTTGTTTATGCTATTTCTTATTTATCCGTCAGGATTTGGTGTTGGACACATGCGTGACACAAAAACAAAGGGTAAGACAGCAAGAATATTACAATTATGCACACCTGTTAAATAGGATGTTTACACTTTGTCTCTATCAGGGATCTGGGTTTGGGGAACACCGGTAGAGATGGATATTGATGGAGTAAGAACTTCTGTTTTCTACCTTGACACTGAAGGTTTTGAAAGTGTTGGAAAGTCAAGTGTATATGACGATAGGTAATTCCAGCACATCACTTCAACTTGCTTTATATAGTATATTGTTAGTTATATTTCTTTTATGATGCTTGTTCATGCAGGATTTTTGCTTTGGCAACTGTTATGAGCTCTGTACTAATTTATAACCTGCCTGAGACGGTTAGTTAATTCTTCTATAATTTTTCTAGAACTTTTCCTTGTTTTTAGATGCTCTTATTTGAAACATTGACATATTGGGAAGCTGAAAAGGCTATAGTTTTAGACTATTTCAAGCTAAAATTTGTGAAGCCAAGTGTTTCTTGAGATATTACTTCATTGACTAAAACTTTGAGTAAAAGATTGCTCAACTTTAGGGACTATATAGCCAGATATTAAATATCATTTATGTCTGAGATCTTGTGGTTATGATATGTTTGATTCTTAAAAATACAAGTAAATAAAAAAATTAGGAGTTTTGATTAATTGAAACGGAGGTATCTGATTGAAATATTCTTTTAGATGGAAAAATGTCTTCCAATAAAAGAATATCTTAAAAGTTACTCTCTCTCTCTCTCCTCCGATAAAGTGCTATACAGGTATCATTTATAAACGCAATGCTGTCAATTTTAGCATTTAAGTCATTCAATTAGCATCACAATCTATGCATCAGGTTGTTGGCATGTGGCTAAAAGTCTTGAGCCCTCAATTAGCAGCTGCTTTTGATGGAATGATTTTTTGTTGATGGGTTTATCTTTGTGCTATTCTGTCATTAGGTCCGGGAGGCTGACATATCTAGGCTGTCTTTTGCTGTAGAGCTTGCTGAAGAATTTTATGGAAGGTTTGCCTTTTCTTCCATATGCTGAATTGAAAGTGTTATCAGTTTATCACATTCACTGAGCAAGATTGGTGCTATTTTACATTTTAGTGCTCGTTAATTTTGACACTAACTTGTGTTGTGTTTTTTGACAAAAAAATAATGGAGCAGAGTGAAGGTAAATTTTGACTTACCCCCTAAAATGTTTGTCTCATTTTTGTTTGTACGTGCTATTCTGTCATAGGTCCGGGAGGCTGACATATCTAGGCTGTCTTTTGCTGTAGAGCTTGCTGAAGAATTTATGGAAGGTTTGCCTTTTCTTCCATATGCTGATTGAAAGTGTTATCAGTTTATCACATTCACTGAGCAAGATTGGTGCTATTTTACATTTTAGTGCTCGTTAATTTGACACTAACTTGTGTTGTGTTTTTGACAAAAAATAATGGAGCAGAGTGAAGGTAAATTTGACTTACCCCCTAAAATGTTTGTCTCATTTGTTTGTACAAATGAAGCTGTTTAGCAGTGGAGATTCTAGAGTAACTAAGTTTTTTGTAGGGGCAAGACGTTGCTTTTGAACCTGCAAAACTTTTGTGGCTTATCCAGCGAGATTTTCTGGGTAAGTTCATAATTGCCTTCTAGCATATGACTTATGAAGTGTCATGAGGCCCGGATACTTTAAACGTTAATGTACCAGGGACATGCTAGCTTCAATTGCACTGCCTGTAATATTATTATTGCAACAGAGTTATCCCTTTCTAGCTTGTATTTGTTATGTTACTCAGACTCTTCATTTTTCATGAAGTACTTGTGTCCGACTCTTGGATACGGGAATATGACTTCCAAGGAAAAATCTAACCATACCTTGTCTAAGACTTACACCCGACCGAGTAAATATTCTATTCATCAAATTCTTGTTGCTTTTAAATGCTTGGGTATATGTCTGGTTAAACTTTGCTATGGATTCATTCACTATACTCATATTAAGTTTCTCAGAAAATCTGTGGAAGATTTGGAGGCATTCCTTTCTGGATGCCATTAAGAGTTGCCTCTACCCTACAATTCAGGGTCAATTCACTGACATTTTTCTGGGTTTTATACAGAAGGGAAAACAGTTAAAGAAATGGTGGATGAGGCCACTTAGACATGTCCCGAACACTGATGGTTAGTTTACTCAAGCATCCTTAGTTGTTTTGGACAGATGTTATTATTGGGATAATCTGATGATGATGCACGTCTTGTATTTTCAGGAGACAGAATATTGATCAGGTATTTCTTGCATGAACTAACTTGTAGGTATCACAAACTAATGTTACTTGATCAGAATTTCAAAGTTCTTGGAACTTTATCAGGTTAACCAGATCCGGGATTCATTAGCTGTAATGGGGGATAATAGCACCGCATTTAGCCTACCCCAGGTATGAGTTTCAATCTTTTTACTTGTATTACCCGTTTCTCCCTTTCCTGTGCTATTGTCATTCTGATCAGGTACATAAATCGACGCTTGATTTGTACGAGACTTTTTTTAGTCATGGCTACATTTCATATTTGCATTTTGTTTTATATGGTGGTACAAAAGGCAAAGATGTCTTTGCTTGCTTACAGTGAGATTTAGGATGATGGATGTGTGTATGCTTTCACTCATATGCTGATTTGCTGCAGATCTGTGTTATATGTTGACCAAAATTATGGTAATTGTTAAAATCTAAACCTTTACTACCTAATTAATTGAAATTTGAACTTACAGCCTCATCTCATGCGAACAAAGCTTTGTGACCTGAAGGATGATGAGCTTGATCCCATGTATGGTTAAGAAAAAGAGCAATTGAAAGAGCTTGTAGCTAGTGTTATACGCCCAAAGATTGTGCAGGGCAAGCCTTTAAATGGAAAGGAATTTGTTTCCTTCCTGGAAAAGGTTAGTTTTATTCGTTTTCTCAGACCTGTTCTTGGATAAGTTAAGAGTTCATGAATTGTGAGAATTCTTAAATTAGTTGTGTTAGGGATTGTGATTAGTTGATGTCCACAACTTAGTATTTTTAATCTTATAGATTCTTGAAGCTTTGAATAAAGGGGAGATCCCATCAACAGGCTCTCTTGTAGAGGTTTTCAATAAAGGTATTGTAGAGCGATGCTTAAAGCTGTATGGTGAAAGGATGGAAAAATTACGTTTACCCATGCCAGAGCAGTCCTTTCAAGATATCCATGAAAGGTCTCGAGAGGAAGCATGAAGACTTTTGATGGACTACATTTTGGTCGCCACCATGCAAAGAAATCTTTTGAGCAACTGGATGAAGAAATCAAGGAGGTATTGACTGGAACTTTAAAGGGCATTACCCTTTATATCGGTTCATACATTTAGTTTTTTTCCCGAGTTATAAATTTCTGGTTCTTTCCATCAACAATTCAATTTCTTCTTTAGGTCGGAAAAGGAGATGTTGTAAGTCGGTAGATAAGGAGGAAACTCAATAGACAAGCAGAAAATTTTATGAAGACATTTTTTTTGTTACACTTTATAATGGTAGGCATGTAGATGTCTACCCGGGGTTTTAAGAGTAATAAATCCTGCCTTTTTAGTTATTCTCGTATGTAATCTGATCTGATCTAGTAGACTTTAATAGCTTTTGTAATTCTCACATCTTAATTTGGAAATCTTTATCCAGGTACAAAAGAATGTCTTTATGGCAAATCAATATCAATCTTCAAGGGTCTGTGAGGAACTATATACCCGATGTGAAGACAACATGGACCAGCTTCAAGTTCTCAAACTTCCTTCTATGGCAAAATTTAATGCAGGTTTCCTGCAATGTAACCAAAGCTTTGAACGGGAGTGCATTGGGCCTTTAAAAGCTAACTACGAGCAACGGATGATGAAGGTAATCGGGAATCTTTGCAATTCCCTATTCAACTTCTTTTTTTCTTACATATGTTATTTCCTTTCTGTTTCCATATTTAGGAGTTCCATTCAATCTAACTGATCTAGTGTGTTAGAGCATTTTGAAACGAGTCCAAATCATTTTAATGCTTGAATTAATGAAGTTCAGTTCTTTCGAAATAAGTTCAGTCCTTCAAAGGTGGACATGAAAAAAAAATCAATTAAATGGAAAAAGATATATTTGTGGTGCTTTCTAATTGAAATTGTAGAAATTGTATTTTCTTTATATTAGCTAAATAATATGTTTCCGAATGTACCATACATTTTGCAGATGATGGGGAAGTCACGTTCCTTGTTCATCAAGGAATACAAAAGGCTCTTCAATTGGTTGGTGGCCTTTTCTTCATCATGGTGATGGTCGGTCGGTTTATCATAAAGTTCATATGGTTGAAATGGCTGCATGGATACTATTCATCTTCTTAGAGACGTATACGAGGTTGTTCTGGTCATCGGAGTCTCTTTACTACAACCCCGTGTGGCATTATATTGTAGCCACTTGGGCTATTGTCTACAATCCCATCCTTGATTTGGACAGGTAATATAGCTCCGCTATGTATTCTTAGCCGAAGCTTGTTGAAATGACCAGTTTCCCCCCTATCATTCCCGGGTTAAGTTGGATATCGATATTTTCTGTTTCCTGTTTACCTTGTGTGTTTATTTGCTTTTGCAGATGGGCCATTCCAGTTGGTTGTATGGCAGCACTGGATACTTTATTGGCGGTGTTATGGCAGACGGAAGCACAAGTCGAGGTGGCTTTTACCTATGTATAATAGTCATAAAAGTGGCCCAAATAGACCAAGATCGGATTAATCGAGAAGTGTATGAGCCATTTGGTATGCTATCAATCGAGTCATTTAAACTCAGACGAGCTTTTCCATTTTTTTCAGCAAATGAAAGCTCGCCAATTAATCTTTTGTTCTCAATAGGGTCCATTAACCTTAAGATTGTCAAAGACTGGGAAAGAATCATCAGAAGAACAGGCAACTACACTATCTTTACCATACAATGTTTACACAAATCATTTGTACTAATATATAATCTGTTGATATGTTTCAAATGCTTATTTAATTGCTTCAGCTTCCTGCTCCTGTTTGCCATAAAGCATCAACATCATTTAAATGCCTCATCGATCTGAACGTTAAAATAAAAGATGGAAATTGTAAGAGTTGTGTAAAAACCTGACTCCGAAAAGGTTATATTAATGCGTTGAAAACCTTATTAAAAGACATGCATAATTATTATGTGAACTGAATTGAATACAATTACTTTAATGTGTACGTGAAAAGAGAGAAACCTTAATTCTCTGTAAGATACTTCCCTAATCTTCTTTCAGTGTCAAGGTTTTATCTATTATTATAATAATTTAACGTTCTATGTTATATTCATCATGACGACGCAGCTGTAAATCAAGAAAGACCAACAGTTTTTATATAGTTGGATTTCTTTCACGGTAACTTGTTGATGCATTTAAAATTGTTTAGAGAGTAATTGTCAGATTAATTATCATTCTCCATGCTTTCTCAATATTACGTCTAGACTCGAATAAAACATCTATTCAATGAAAGCTTTTGATTTTTTTTTCATGCTTTTATTCTATGTTGTACCTTAATTTTAAAACCTAATTTATTTATTAAAAAAAGCTACCACTTAATTGGTTAACACTCATTTTAAAGGTGGCATCCACACAATTTGTAGTTTGAATCGTATACGTCTTCTTTAGTGGTTCACGAGAAAAAGACAGCTTTACTTTATTAACTGAACTGGTAAAGACCGTCATTAACCTTATTATAGAAAATGACATCTTTATTTTATTACCATTTCCGTTTCTGACATCAGTACACAGATTCCCCATTACTTCAATTTGTTTTGGGTGCACCAACTCTAAATACACATTAAATCTCGATGTATACAAGGTCTCATTTTGGTAGGCATAGCCACTGTCAGTGATTTGAACATCATGAGCTCTGTTGTGGAGAAATCTGCTTTGATGATCTGTGGAGACTACATGGAAGACTACGAAGTGATGGTTCCTTTACTGTTCTGCAAGCCTTTGGAGTTAGAGTTGATTGTGTCTCTCCCAATAAGTTTCCCGGTGACAAATGCCTAACTGCCATCCATGATTTCGTAGGATTTCAGGTTCAAAAAAATGATTTGATATTTTCATCATCATATATATACATGATTTGCTTCATTTTGAACCCTACTTTCCCTTTTTCCAGCTCTACTCAGAGTTTCCGGGCCATTTATTTACACTGAATTCGAACTTCGATAAAGTGAAGGTCGAATGCTACGACGCCCTGATTATTCCCGGAGGCCGGTTCACCGAGCTTCTCAGCGTCGACGACAACGTCTTGAGTATAGTCAAAGGGTTTGCTGATGCAGGGAAGCCTATTGCTACGAGTTGCCACAGCCAACTACTTTTGGCGGCTGCGGGGCTTTTGAAACGCAGGATATGCACTGCGTTTGCAAGCATGAAACCGGTGATTGAACTGGCCGGTGGTATTTGGTGGGAGCAACCGGGAATTACATCGGCTTTTGACATTACCGCTTGTCTCAAAGACGGAAACATATTGAGCTCAATCGGATGGCCGGCCTATGCTGAATTTCTCAAAGCTTTGTTTGAATCCATGGGAGCCCGAGTTCATGCAACCAAGGCTAACTCAGTGCTTTTCCTATGGGGTAATAAGATAAGCTCTCTTCACTAGGAACATTGTTACATAGATAAAACTAATCACAGATCTCGTGTATCGTGTTTTCTTTCAAGGACTTCGTAGAAGATTACGAATTCAATGTCCCGTTCCGTGCACTCCAAGCATTAGGCTGCAAGGTCGATACGGTTACCCTGAGCAAGAAGAAGGGAGAAACATGTGTCGCAGCGATCCACGACAACGAAGGAGCCCAAGTTTTCAGCGAGAAACGTGGTCATAACTTGTTCATCACAGCCGATTGGAGTGATATCAGAGTTTGTGACTACGATTGCCTCGTCCTGCCGGGCGGGAGGTCTCCTGAGTTGCTGGTAATGAACGACAAAGCGGTCGATTTAGTGAAGGAATTCGCCGAGAAAAACAGGGTGGTTGCCGGGATCGGGCAAGGTCAATGGCTGCTAGCTGCTGCAGGTGTTCTGAAGGTGATTTCTCATCATCACTATTTGTTTTATACAATGGTTTGTTGATTAATTACATATATATGGGTTTTTAAAGATTAATGGATCATATAATTCAGGGGAAGAGATGTGCAAGTGGGCATGGAACGAAGGTAATGGTGAAGATGAGTGGAGGGGAAGTGGAAGAATCTGAAGGGTGTGTCTGATGGGAGGCTGGTGACTGCCGTTGGATGGTCTGCCCTTCCTTCCTTCATATCTGAATTATCAAAACTTCTGGGTTTATCTTTTGAGTTTTAAATGTGAAAAAGTTTGAGCCTTTATGAAGGTGTCCAGCATAAAAAGAGGTGTACGCACTGAGCCCTATGAATGAAGTTTTTTCTTTCTTTGTTTCAACATAAGAGCCCGTTTCTTTTAAATAAAAACAAAGAAAGAGAGTGGTGCTTATGTTAAGAAAACTAAGAGTAAACTACTTATTTGGTCACCTATCTATTGCTTACTTTCTGTTTTGGTCACTTAATTAATATTTTTAAAATCAGACCTAACATTACATTTTAATTCTATTTTGATCACCTGCTGATAAAAAAATTAATGATGACATTGATGTGTCATCATAAGATAATACCATGTTAGTAATGAAAAATAATTTAAAAAATATCATGTCAATGTTTCTGTTAACTTTTTAATTGTGATTGATCAAAACAGAACTAAAACATAACGTTAGATATGATTTTAAAAAATAATAATAACTAAGTAATCAAAACATTAAATAATAGATGGATGACCAAATAAGTAATTTTACCTAAAAATTAACTAAAGACTGACTCGTTTAAATTAACTATTTTTAATTAATGAAATGTTTATTACATAGAAGTGTCAAGTGTGTCCTTTGGTAATAAATTAAATGAACTATTTTAAATTTATAAAATATTTATTTTAACATTAAACTTCTTATTAAAATAATTTTAATTGATAGTTTCTCATTTAAATTTATTATCCATTTCTGTTATAAAAAAATTATAAGAATGCATTTTGTTGAGAACACCAACAATAATAGTAAGAAGGCTTTAGAACCATATTAGAAAAATTACCTTTCATAATAATCAAAACTTTTTTTTTATTATTATTAATCAAAACCTTATATAGCTATTATACGACAAGAATCCTTGAAACGGTAAAAGTTGGTATTTGTGGCATGCAAATGCCATTTGAGGTGGCATTTCAAATACGTCACCAATTCATTTATCAGCAGAGGGGAAAATTACTATATATATATATATATATATATATATGGGTAATATAAACAAATATCTTTGATTATAGGTACGAGTTTATTTTAAAATTTGATTTTTTATTTTATTTTATTTGTTTTTAGTAGGGTTCACTTTAAATTTTTTGTACTTACATACTTAGTTTTTTTTTATATATATATATATATATATATATATATATATATCAATCCAAAAAGTTATTCTAAATTTGCCTCTGCTTGTCTATTTGAGAATGCCATGTTTGAATAGTGTATTGGGATTCGTATATGATGTTCTCCTTTGTCCTTAATGCTTCAACTATTTATAATGGTCTGTGAGGTTTTCTAACATATGCGAATATCATATATGGTTTCTTGGTCTATCTTTGAACGATATAATATTTTTATTGTGGCATTGGACAAAAACCTTATTGTAGATGCTCGTTTTGTCCGGATTTTTATTCGAATATTGTTTGGGCTTATAAGTGAATTATTGCAACCTAGCCCGTAACAAAATCAGGTTGAGGCTCAATTCAAATCCAATGATCCTCACAGAGTGAACTCTAGTCCACGTGAAACCTGGAAAATAAAATGGTTATAGGAGTTAATAAACAGGAGAAGGAAGTTAACAAGTGTGAGCCATTATTGGTAGTGGAGAGGAGTACGTTACTGGGGGCAATTAAAAATTGTAAAGAGTTAGTTTTGAGGGGGAATTAACCACTGGAAATTTGAAGGGGTGGGGGCACTAAAAAGGAAAAAGGAAAAAAGAAAAGGAAGATGGTCAACCATCACTAAAAGATTACACACGGAAAGAGAGGAGAATTATTGGCCATATAGAGTGAACAAAAAAGGACCCACTGATTCTTTGTTTTTGGAGAGAAAAGTGACAAACAAAAAACATTGTACAAGAGAGGTATTTTCCTCATGTTCGAAGGTTAAAGGAAACAACCCATTTGTCATCGAACCAAAGCAATACTCGAAAAGGGTATTTATTTTTTTATTTTCTTTTAGTTTCCATTCTCAATTGCTTCCATATTTTTCTTGTGTGTTCAGGTGTTTTGAACTGAAACCAAATTGAAAGCATAAAGAAGATAGCTTAAATGTTTACTTTAGTGGTATTTCCTTCCACTTTGCTTTCTAGTCGTTCGAGTCTACACCGTTGAAATAAAGGGGTTGTGTTAGTTGGGTAAAATAAATCAAGTCGAAGGAGAGGGTTTTGATAGCTTAACTTGTAGTGCGTCGGGGTTTGGAGATGAATTCATCGCCATAATTAAAATTACAGTCGGAGTGTTTGGGTTTAGAGTTTCATGGCAGTGTGTGTGGAAGAGTGGAGAGGAAAGTGTGAGGCTGGGTATGTCCACGTGAATTGAATTTAGTTTAGGTTATGTGAAATAGGTTTTATATCATAGCTTTTGGATAAATTAATATTTAGCCATCGAAACTTTAGGATAATTTTCTCTCGTGCCCTTTACTATAGTCGTACATCTACACTTTAGTCACCTTTAGGACTAGTTTAGAATTTAACCTTTTGTGTTTGTCCTAATTTCGTTATTTTTCCAGTTTAGTTTTAATTTTGTTGAGTTATCTACGTGTAAATTCTCTGTTATGCGTGTGTTTTTATTTAAGTCCTGGTTTATTTTCGATTTGTATGCTGAATTTTACATTTATTTAAATTTGGTCATTTTTTATGTATATGCATACTTTTTTAAAATTTATAGTTTAGCATGTCATGTTTTTTATATTTAAGTCACATTTGTACAATATATGTTAACATGCATGGTTTAATTTTTATTTTTTTAAATTAAAATATGTATAGTTTTTTTTGTATGTACGATGTATGATATTTTTAATTTTGTTTAATTAATTTTGGCATATCCACTTTTTGCATAATTTGTATGATAGCCTCACGTGCTCGACTATTACATAATCGGACTAAGGGTAATACCTTTTAATTTAAATTCTCGAGTGGCCTGTCTTAACTGATTAGAGGGTTGTTTTGACTATTTTAAATTAAAAGTGTATCCGAAAGTGAAACCAAAAAATTGATTCGCCACCTAAAATTTGGGAACGAAAAAAATGAAATGTTCGTTTATTAAATTTATCGAGAAAAGTTATTATAACTTTTAAGATTGGTCTCGATATTTGTAAATAATCGAACATTCTTTATCTTTCTAAAATGACTTGGTAATTTTAATTTAATTTATTTGAGTGTTTTTGAATGTTTTAAATTTACATCTTTGTTTTATGGGATCAAAAATCAAATTAAATTCGAATTTGTAAAGCTCATTGCAAAGACATTAATTAATCGACTAGGTACCGATTTAGAGCGTTGTGAGGGTGCTAATCCTTTCCTACAAGTAACCGACTCCCGAACTCGGATTTTGGTAACGCAGACCTCAATTTGTTATTTTAATTAAAATTAATTTTTATTTAAAATGACAAAGCATTTTTGGGTGCCCAATCACACCCTAATCAAATATTGGTGGCGACTCTTCGAACCTTATTTTTCGATCGTAAAGGGAATTCAAAATTTTTCGAAACGAAAACTTATTACTTTAGAACCTAACCCGGCATATAGTGAACGTAGAGCCTGAACATAGGTTGAAACAAACCCGAACCTTAAGAATCCCGTGAGGAGGGTACACAAGGAAAAGCTTTTTTTGAGTTATTTATTTTCGTTTTTCAAATAAATGCATACGAACTAGATATCATGTGGTTAGGTTTATTTTTCGAACAAGCATGTGAATTAGATATAATGAGGTTAGGTTTATTTTTCGACCAAGCATGCGAATTAGATATCATGCGGTTAGGATTTCTTTTTGTGAATAACAAAGCAAGGAGGTAGATGTCATGTTGGGTAGGATCTGATAAAGCATGATTGGGTAACCAACATGTGGGTAGGATTCTTTAACAAATTATTATCCTGAATTAATTGTTTATGTTTACTAACCGATCTGTTGTTGTCTTTGCCTTGTTTCTTTTCTGTTTTGCATTGCAATATCCATTACATGGTGTTGATTTGGGATCGATATCCATATAGAAGGCCAGTAATATGGAACGAACGGTTCAGAAAGAGGTTGAAGACAATGCGTATGTTTTGTGGTGGTCGGAACAGTCCCAACTGACCAATGGGGACAGCGTGATGCCTGGATATGTGTCAGAGTTATTTGGTTACACTCACATCAACGTACGTCAGAATGATCTGAGTGAACTAAAAGAGGTATGGGGAAGATGGGAAGCAACCGACAAGGAGATGTTTTATCAGTTGTATGGCGATATTCCTTATCTTTTGGATGTTCCTATTGACCAAAATCTGTTTAGAGCGTTGGCGCAGTTCTGGAATCCGGCTTATAGCTGTTTCACATTTGGTAGAGTGGATCTAACACCAACAATAAGGAGTATCAAGCTTTGGTCCTTTGTCCGAGGTCCCAGATAGATAAAATATATACCAAGCTGCCAGTCACTCATTCGTTTAAGAAGAAATTACTATTGATCGGAATGAGTGAAGATTGGGTAATCAGAAACATTAAGAAGAAGAGAGACAGTGAGTGCATCTCTTGGGCTGCTCTGAAAGAAGTAATTGCTCATCACCCTGATAAGAGAAAGAAGCTTGACATGTTTGCTTTAGGGATTTATGGGCTCGTTATTTTTCCAAAGGTGCTAGGATATGTAGACGTATTAGTCGTTGACCTGTTTGAAAGATTAGACAAGCACGTGGATCCTATTCCAGCCATTCTAGCTGAGACGTTCCGGTCTTTGAGTTCTTGTAGGCGCGAGGGAGAATGACGCTTTATAGGGTGTGCGCCTTTGCTGCTAGTTTGGATTCTGATTCATTTCAAACATGTTGAAAGGGCACCAGGACGAGTGTTTCTAGAGGGGTTTTCGCCTTTGAAGGATTTTCTTTCTAAAGAATGGCGTGGGGGCTTCACCGAAGAAAAATGGATGGTCATCTTCAAGGATATCAGAGATGGTGATATTTTGTGGCAAGCTTCATGGAATGTCTCTTCGGATATACTTTACCGATGTGGAGAGCGAGATTGGGTTCCTTTACTAGGTATATGGGGCTCTGTTGGGTATGCACCGCTACTAGTTTCCAGACAGTATGGGTCAAGGCAGTTCATTCTAGCCACATGAGACTTGGTAGGGTCAGATTTTGCATTCAAATTAGATCAATATAAGGGTAAAGTTAAAGGGGTTGCTGAGGCCTGGAAGCAAACTCGTCATGTGAATCTGTTCACTTATGATCTCGAGTTATCTCAAGAGTACGAGCAGTGGAGAAGCGGTCGAGTAAATGGCAACATCCCGATAGTGAATCCTGAAAATATTCAGTCGGTGGAAGAATAGTTAAGAGTGGTGCCATCTCCATTAGAGTTAGCTAAGCGTGATTTCGAAGCAGAATGGAGACAATGGGGAATGACTTTGCAGAAGCTGGAAGATGAAGTGTATCAAAAGGGATTGGAGATTGATATTCAGAAGAATAAAGCAGATCGAATTGAAAAGGTGGAGAAGCAACTTCGGCTAGACTTTGACGATCTTCGGCCAACTTATCAACGAATGGTTAAAGCTCAGATAGGTTCTAGCTCGAGTAAGTCTGTCGAATTGAGGCAAGAGGTGGCGAGTCTCAAAAGAATAGCCAGAGAGAGTCAAGAAGAGCTCAAGCAAAGAAAACACCAAGTGAAGATTTTATCGAAAGAAAAGGATTCTTTAGAGCAACAGTTACAAGAGAGTCAAGCTCAGAATGGGAAGTTGAAGGGGATAATTTCAAGTTTAGAGACTGCATTACGACGATACCGAAGCGGGGAAGGTAGCTCAAGCCGTAGGGAAGTTGAGAGTTTGAAAAAACAAGTGAGTGAGCTTGAAGCCATGGTTCAAGATTTTCAGAGGCAAGCAAGCGAGCTATCGATAGTTCCTTATGGGGGATATACAGTGGCGTTTTTTATGGGGGCAAGCTCGGGCGAGAGTTAAGCAAAGAGAGGACCTTAGTGCTTGTTATCTAGGACACGCGCTGAGAATAGCTCAATATTTGGTCATTTTATCTGAGGAAGCTGCTGATGTGACTGAAGAACTGGATCCCGAGGATGAAGAAAATCAGAAGATCATGGAGTTATTAGCACATGTACAACAAATAGGAGAGATGGTGCAGATTTATTTGTGACATGTTTCAACTTTGTAATTGAACGTCGTTCTAAAATAAAGAGTTGTTCTAAGTAGTCATTCCAGGATCAACACACTGCATTTTGCATATGCATTTTTTAATACATTTAAATTTTTGCATCGCATTTTATTCATTCATAATCATATATTTCAATATTCATTAATAAACATCAACATTAACAAAAGGACTCTATGACAGAGGAATACTGGAAAATCCCAAGCATACCTACAGAACCAGGAAGAAAGTTATGGAGGACAAACTTGCCCAAATTGAGAAGGCTCAGTTGGAGTTACAAGATAATATCAAGAAAATGCAAGAAGATATGATGAATGCCCAAAAGGAGATGTTTTCCAAGTTTGCGAGTATGTTGGAAGGAATAAATCCGGAATATGGGAAAAGCCCTGTACCAGGAGTTGTAACTGAGGACCCACTTTATCCTCCAGGGTTAACCCTAGAACAATCAGAACGTTCAAGTGACCCCTGTTCATGTCGGGAAGGTGCACATTAATCCAGTCGGTACTTCTGTTAACGTACAACCTGGATCTAGTTCGTATCATGAAGAATATCAATATCATCAAGTTTCGGACCTTGATGAAGAAGCCAAGAAGGACCAAAACAATCCGCTGGAAGAGAAATGGAAACAATTAGAAAGAGAAGTTAGAGCCATGAATATACTAGTGTCTATGGATTCAACGCAAAGGAATTAAGTCTAGTTTCTGATTTGATTTTGCCTCCAAAGTTCAAGGTTCCCGACTTTAAGAAGTTTGATGGTACCAGGTGTCCCTCTGCGCATATCACAATGTTTTGTAGGAAGATGACCGGATACATAGGAGACGATCAATTGTTGATACATTGTTTTCAGGAAAGCTGAACTGGTTTGGCAATCCGGTGGTATAACCAGCTGAGTAGAGCTGATATTAAATCGTGGAAAGACTTGGCTAAGTCCTTTCTTGAGCAATACAAACATGTAAAAGATGTTAGGCCCAACAGGATGATGTTGCAAGGAATGGAAAAGAAGTCTAACGAGAGTTTTAAACAATACGCTCAAAGATGGAGAGATGTAGCAGTGCAAGTTCATCCCATTGGAAGAGGAGGAAACAAATATACTTTTTGTCAATACCTTAAGGGCCTTTTTTCTCGCACCTTATCGGTAATCCTTATCGAAGTTTTGTTGATGTAGTTATGGTGGAAGAAATGCTTGAAATGGCAGTTAAGAGTGGAAAGCTCGAGGGAGGAGAGTCTAGTAAGAGGCCACCAATGAGGAAAAAAAAAACAAAGTCAGTAATGTGAGGTAGTACGATTCTAATAACATCACTGTTTCCCGTCCTCAATGAGTAAGGTCATCAACATAAAATGACAATAGACAAGGGGCAAGGGACCAGAGGAGAGAGAGGTCTCAATTTGACCCCATCTCGATGACTTATAAGGAATTATTTCAGATTTTGTATGATCGGCATGTGGTTTCACCGTATCACGTGACAACAATGCAACCTCCTTTTCCCAAATGGTATGATGCTAGTGCTCAGTGTGAGTACCATGCAGGGAATCCTGGGCATTCCATTGAGAATTGTACTGCGTTTAAGAAGGTTGTCCAAGCTTTGATAACGAGGAATGTCATCAACTTTGGTGACAGTGAGCAACCGAATATAACTCAGAATCGTTGCCAAGCCATGCAAGGGCAGGAGTTAACGCGATTACTGAAGAGAAAAAAAGAAAATTGTAAGGAATGTTAGTGATGTGGTATCACCCATGAGTTGGGTGTGGTGCCAGATGGTCAAGGTAGGATTGTTGAAGCCTAGTTTGATGGGTGAACAGTTTAACAGTGGAGAGGTATGTCAGTATTATAACAGTGAAGGGCACAATATTCAGCAATGTCCTGACTTCCTATCTTTGGTACAAGACATGATGGACAGTAAAGAAATTGAGTTCTTTAAAGAGATTGTCGAAGAAGATGAAGCGGAAGTTTGCGCTTCAGAAGGATCGTCTAAAGGGGTATGCAATGCCAGTTGTCCCCTAATCATTACTCCCAAGAATCGATTACCTGAAAAGATAGCTCCGAAAGTGGTTATTACACCTCCATCTCTATTCCCATATTGGGAAAATAAACAAGTTCCTTGGAGATATGATTGCCATATGGGAGATGTAACAAAAGAGAATGAGGAAGTAGATGAGGTGTGACACTTTACTAGAAGCGGTATGTGTTATTCTCTTAATCCACCTAAAGAGTCTGAGAAGAAGGTTTAGTTGATAAGGGGAAAAAGGTTGATATTCAGATAAAAGAAGATGAGCCTGTTATCAATGAACCTGTAACTGAGAGTAAAGCATTGAATTTTGAAGTTTTTGAAGCACAGTGAGTACAGTGTCGTTGAACAGTTACACAAGTTGACTGCTCGTATTTCTGTTTTATCATTAATTTTGAGTTCAGAGGCCCATAGGAATACTCTGTTAAAGGTTTTGAACCAGACTTTTGTTCCGAAAGAGTTACCCATTGAAAAGTTGGACCGGTTAGTTTCCAATATACAAGCTGAAAATTTTTTATCTTTTTCTGAGGATGAGATCCCTTCTGGGATGATTGGTAGTCAGAAGGCTTTGCATATCACAGTTAAGTGTAAAGGGCATGTGTTGTCCCGGGTTTTGGTTGATAATGGTTCGGCTTTGAATGTGATGCCCTTAGTGACTCTGAAGAAGCTTCCATTAGATAGTACACTTATGAGAACCTGCCAAAGTGTGGTTCGAGCTTTCGATGAGACTAAAAGAGAAGTGTTGGGCAAGATTGATGTTCCTCTGACTATTGGTCCAACAACTTATGAAGTGGAATTTCTCGTAATCGACATTATGCCTACGTACAATTGTTTGTTGGGAAGGCATTGGATTCATCAGGCCGGTGCAGTTCCGTCCACATTACACCAGAGACTGAAATTTGTGATTGATGGAAGGTTGGTATGTATTCATGCTGAAGAGAACATTATTGCTTCTGTTTCTACTACTGCTCCGTACTTTGAGCAAGCAGTCGAGTGGAGTTTTGTCAATGCCACGTTTGTGGCTGAAGGCAAGAAGATACCAAAGCCTCGATTGTCAAACTGTACCAAGATAGGGCTTAAATTAACTCTTGGAAGAGGAGAGAAAGTTGGAAAGGGGTTAGGTCGACAGTTACAAGGACCGGTGAATCCAATAGGCCCTGTTACTAAAAGAGATCGATTTGGTTTGGGGTATCAGCCAATTCTGAGGGATAAGCTGAGGGGTCAGGAAATGAGAAAGGCTAGATTGGCTGGTGAAGACCTTATGGGAACCCATGACCTTCCTCCGTTGAGCAATATTTTCATATCTGAGGGGCATATGTTTCAAGGGAATTCAAGGAACACTGAGGTGATGGTTGAGAATGCCTTGGGAGATTTAGGCATTAATGTTATAACTGATGGTGAGTTTGAGGAAATGAGAGCTATGAGCATTTATCCTACACCGTCGGGCTTCGTGTTGAACAATTGGACCGCGGAAAACTGCCTGTAGTTTACAAATCTGTTACAAGTAATGCACTGGAACTTTCTCCCTGTTGTTCATACCCTGGGGCAATAGGTGATTTATGTAAAGGGTTAAGCTGTTTGTTTTTTCTTGCTTTCAATAAAAATGCATTCTGTTAGTTCCAAATGGCAAACATTCTCCCATGCATTTTTTTCATTCATTCATTCATTCTTTTTTTGTATATATGTATGTATTTATTTATTTTTTCTATTTATTTATATGGGAAAAGATCCTCCCATATGTATATATGTATATATATCTTCTCTTTCATTATTTTTTTTCAGGAGCTCAGATATCAATAATATGAATGCTAATGACTCTGGCCCGGAAATTGATTTCGAGAAGCCTATATGTCAAGGGGAAATCGAGGATTGTGATGATGATGAGGGATGTGAACTACCTTCTGAATTGCTGAAAATGGTGGAGAATGAAGATAAGCAGATTCTGCCTCATAAAGAGTCTACTGAGATTTTGAATTTGGGGACAAATGATGATAAGAGAGAAGTAAAGATTGGTACCACTCTGTCAGTTGAAGGTCGACAAGATTTGATAGAATTGCTTCGAGAATATAAGGATGTGTTTGCTTGGTCATACGAAGATATGCCGGGTTTAGATACAGAACTGGTTGTTCACAAACTGCCAATAAAGCATGAATGTAAGCCGGTACAACAAAAACTGAGAAGAATGAGACCCGAGATGCTGCTCAAGATTAAAGAGGAAGTGAATAAACAATTTGATGTCGGGTTTCTTAAAGTGGCTAAATATCCTGAGTGGGTGGCGATATCGTCCCAGTACCGAAGAATGATGGAAAAGTTTGAATGTGTGTCAACTACAGAGATCTCAACCGAGCTAGTCCAAAAGATAATTTTCCTTTGCCACATATAGACACTCTAGTGGATAATATTGCTGAAAATTCTTTGTTCTCTTTTATGGATGGTTTCTCTGGCTACAATCAAATTAAGATGAACCCTGAAGATATGGAAAAAACGACGTTCGTTACCATGTGGGGAACGTTTTGTTATAAAGTAATGCCGTTTGGATTGAAAAACGCAGGGGCAACATATCAAAGGGCCATGATGACATTATTTCATGACATGACATAAAGAGATAGAAGTTTATGTCGATGATATGATTGTCAAAGCCAAGACAGAGGAAGAATATATTGGGAATTTGAGAAAATTCTTTAAAAGATTAAAAAGATGCCAGCTAAAACTCAACCCAAATAAATGTACTTTTGGGGTAACATCTGGGAAGTTGTTGGGATTCATAGTAAGCCGAAAAGGAATTGAAATAGACCCAATAAAGTAAAAGCTATTCAAGATTTGCCACCCCCACGAACACAAAAAGAAGTCAGAGGATTTTTGGGGAGGTTAAATTATATAGCTCGGTTTATTTCACAGTTGACTGAAAAGTGCGATCCCATATTTCACCTTCTTCGCAAGAATAACTCAGGGGAATGGAGTGAGGATTGTCAAAGAGCTTTTGAAGTAGTGAAAAATTTTTCGAGCACTCCAATCTTGGCGCCACCCATCTCAGGCAAACCATTGATCCTTTATTTGTCAGTTTATGAAAATTCAATGGGGTGTGTGCTAAGGCAACGTGACCAAACTGAGAAGAAAGGAAGGGCTATTTATTATCTCAGCAAGAAGTTCACTGAATGTGAGACAAGATACTCACCAATTGAAAAGTTGTGTTGCGCTTTAGTATGGGCTACCCGAAGGCTTAGGCATATATGTTGTATCATACTACTTGGCTTATATCGAAGCTTGATCCCTTGAAATATCTAATGGGTGTGCCTGCATTATCTGGAAGATTAGCTCGTTGGCAGATCCTATTGTCCGAATTTGATATCCAATATGTAAACCAGACGGCAATTAAAGGAAGTGTTATATCGGAATTCATTGCAAGTAGAGCTTCGGAAGAATATGAGCCGTTGAGCTTTGATTTCCTAGATGAGGATTTAATGACTATTTCGGTGGAAGAAGCAGTGGCGTCCACTAGTAAATATTGGAAGTTGAACTTCGATAGTGCTTCAAATGTCATGAGACATGGAATCAGGGCAATTTTGGTCTCACCAGAAGGAGATCATTATCCTTTCACCAGCCGGCTTAATTTTGATTGTACAAATAATATGGTCGAGTATGAAGCTTGTGTTCTGGGTCTTAGAGCTACCGTTGAACGCAAAGTAAAAATGCTCAAGGTGTATGGAGATTCAGCTTTGGTAATCTACCAACTCAGGGAGAATGGGAGACAAAAGATCCCAAGCTTGTAGAATATCGTAAGTTGGTTATGGAACTCGTTGAAGAATTTGAAGAAGTAACTTTCAATTACCTCCCCAGAGAAGAGAATCAAATGGCAGATGCCTTAGCCACACTGGCAGCAGCATTTAAGATGAACGAGCATTCAAATATGATGCCCATTGAAATGAAAGCTTATGAGTATCCAGCTCATTGTTTTAATATTGAAGAGGAAGAAGATGGAAATCCCTGGTATTATGATATCTTGCAATATATAAGGTATCAGAGTTATCGAGAACAGGCCACTGAGAATGATTAGAGAACCATTAAAAGAATGGCATCAGGTTATGTACTTGATGGTGAGACCCTATACAAGAAAAGTCTGGATCAGGTCTTATTAAGGTGTGCTAACACGAAAGAAGCCAAGTTGATTCTTGAAGAAGTGCATGAGGGAATATGTGGTACCCATGCTAATGGACATGCTATGACTAGGCAGATTATGAGATTTGGGTATTATTGGTCAACTATGGAAACAGACTGTATCAATTATGCCCGAAAATGTCACAAATGTCATATTTATAGAGATAAGATACATACTCCTCCTCATCCGTTGCATGTAATGACAGCGTCGTGGTCATTCTCAATGTGGGGCATGGATGTTATTGGACAAATTTCGCCCAAAGCTTCAAATGGTCATCGCTTTATTCTGGTAGCCATAGATTACTTCACCAAGTGGGTAGAAGCAACTTCTTATGCAAATGTTACCCATTCAACAGTATGCAAATTCTTAAAGAATGAGATCATTTGTAGATATGGTTTACCAGAGAGGATTATCTCCGATAATGCGTTGAATTTAAAAAATAAGATGATGGACTCGGTCTGTAAGTAGTTCAAAATAAAGCATCATAATTCCACCACTCATCGCCCGAAGATGAATGGGGCAGTAGAGGCGGCTAATAAGAACATCAAAAGGCTCATAGAGAAGATGACTGAGACCTATAAGGATTGGCATGAGAAGTTGCCATTTGCTCTGTTTGCCTATCGAACTTCTGTACGGACGTCAACTAGGGCAGCTCCATTTTCTCTGGTATATGGGATGGAAGCTGTCTTACCTATTGAGGTGGAAATTCCCTTACTTCGGATTTTGTCAAAGGTAAAGCTAAATGAGGCATAATGGGTACATGCTAGGTATGACCAATTAAATCTGATTGAAGAAAAGAGATTGAAAGCTATTTGTCATGGTCAGATGTACCAAAAACGTATGATACGGCCACATGGTAAGAAAGTTCGCCTTTGAGAATTCCATGAGGGAGATTTGGTGCTTAAAAGGATTTTACCTGTTCAAAAGGATTTCCGAGGAAAGTGGATGCCCAACTGGGAAGGATCGTATGTTGTCAAGAAAGCCTTTTTTGGGGGAGCTTTAGTCTTAACCGAAATGGACGGATCGAAATTACCATATCCAGTGAATTCCGACGCTGTTAAAAAATATTTCGCTTGAAAAAGAAATAAAAAATGAAAAAAAAGAAAAAATAAAAAGAAGAAAAAAAAAAATGAAAAAAAAAGAAAAAAAAAATGATGAAAAAAAAAGAAAAAAAAAGATGAAAAGAAAAGAAAAAAAGGGGGTTCAAGATGAAAACCCGCAAAGGGCGGCTTGAGTTTTGTTTAAATTCAGAATTCGTGCATGGTGGAGGTTCTGAATTGATTTTGGAAGTAGAAAGAGCTCCTGATGTGGATAGTAACAATGATAGTTAGTGATCAGGGTTGAGACCAAAGATTAATGAGTCTCGATGGAAATAACCAGGAGAGAAATTGAATGCACATGAGATTCAATACTGGTTTAGGGCATTTAATGATGGAGATTTGAGAGTTTAGAAGTAGCTTCACACTCTTAAGCATCATCACAATGTTGGAGATCCTTTCGACAGAAGCTACACTCGAGTCATTCTAACGGCGTGCCAGTTTGAAATGCCTACTCTTTTGTTCTTTTGCAGTTAAAAGTTTTATTAGACCTATTTTGTTAAAAGTTTTCCATGTAGTTACCTAGCTCTTGTTAGTTTCCCTTTAGCATCTTATTTTGAAAAGTTTTAGCTTAGCCATTTTGTATTTGTGCAAAAGGTTTTGGAAAATACAGGTATTCTGAAGCTGATGATGGTTTTAACATGTAAGTTTGTGTGGCTACGGGAAACTAAAACCTTGGAGTTCATAGAAAATCTCAGCCATTAAAAGATGATCCAAGGAGATTGTTATTAATTAAGAAGTTGGTTATGAGTACTGGTGGGTTTTCAGGAAACAAAGAAATCAAGGTCCTGTTAAACCGAAGGATATGGTATTGAGATTGTCAACTGGGGTGAACTGGTCAAATGTTCTATGCCTGAGATGAAACTGAGTTCCATCGAGATCAAATGAGATGGTGTTCTTTCGAAGAATAAAATGCATCAAACTGCATAATTGCATACATTTTAGGCATGAATAGGATCATGACATTCATAATTGCATGATGATTTAAATATCCACAGGTTTCACAGGGATAGTTGAAGATTGAAGATATTGAAGCATCAAGATGAGGATAACTAGTTTTGAAATCTTGAAAAGAATGATGTTTAAACGATAATTGAGCCAAAGTAGATTCACATATCCAATGGCTTCCAGACAAGTTTTCATGATGGAGATGGATTTTCAGAAATTTTCTCAAATTCTAAATTTTTTAGTATAATATTTCAAACATATTGACATTTTTGTTGAAGATTGAGTCCTATACTCTCTGAGGGAATAGGGAGCGGACAAATTCGTTGAAGATTGTTCGAGTTCTATACTCTCTGAAGGAATAGAGATCGGACCCGTTTGTTGAAGATTGTTCGAGTTCTATACTTTCTGAAGGAATAGAGAGCGGACCCGTTTTATGAAGATTATTCAAGTCTTATACTTCCTGAAAGAATAGGGAGCAGACCCGTCACTTGAAGATTTTTCAAGTCTCATTTATCCTGAAATAGCAGAGAAGTGGTTGATCTTTTGAAGTTCTCAGGACTGGACAAACTCGATCATCTTTTGATCTTTTGCTCTATTCTCGTTATACGATAATAAGCAAAGAGGGGCAACTGTAGATGCTCGTTTTGTCCGGATTTTATTCGAATATTGTTTGGGCTTATAAGTGAATTACTTGCAACCTAGCCCGTAACCAAATCAGGTTGAGGCTCAATTCAAATCCAATGATCCTCAGCAGAGTGAACTCTAGTCCACGTGAAACCTGGAAAATAAAATGGTTATAGGGAGTTAATAAACAGGAGAAGGAAGTTAACAAAGAGTGAGCCATTATTGGTAGTGGAGAGGAGTACGTTGGGGGGCAATTAAAAACTGTAAAAAGTCAGTTTTGAGGGGGAATTAACCACTGGAAATTTGAAGGGGTGGGGCACTAAAAAGGAAAAAAAAAAAAGAAAAGGAGATGGTCAACCATCACTAAAAGATTACACACGGAAAGAAGAGGAGAATTATCGGCCATCAAGAGTGAACAAAAAAGGGATCCCACTGATTCTTTGTTTTTGGAGAGAAAGTGACAAACAAAAAACATTGTACAAGAGAGGTATTTTCATCTTGTTCGAAGGTCAAAGGAAACAACCCCATTTGTCATCGAACCAAAACAATACTCGGAAAGGGTATTTATTTATTTTTATTTGCTTTTAGCTTCCATTCTCAATTGCTTCCATTTTCTTGTGTGTTCATGTGTTTTGAACTGAAACCAAATCGAAAGCATAAAGAAGATAGCTTAAATGTTTACTTTAGTGGTATTTCCTTCCACTTTGCTTTCTAGTCGTTCGAGTCTACACCGTTGAAGTAAAGGGGCTGTGTTAGTTGGGTAAAATAAATCAAGTCGAAGGAGAGGGTTTTGATAGCTTACCTTGTAGTGCGTCGGGGTTTGGAGATGAATTCATCGCCATAATTAAAATTGCAGTCGGAGTGTTTGGGTTTAGAGTTTCATGGCAGTGTGTGTGGAAGAGTGGAGAGGAAAGTGTAAGGTTGCTGGGTATGTCCACGTGAATTGAATTTAGTTTAGGTTATGTAAAATAGGTTTTATATCATAGCTTTTGGATAAATTAATATTTAGCCATCGAAACTTTAGGATAATTTTCTCTCGTGCCCTTGTACTATAGTCGTACATCTACACTTTAGTCACCTTTAGGACTAGTTTAGAATTTAACCTTTTGTGTTTGTCCCAATTTCGTTATTTTTCCAGTTTTAGTTTTAATTTTGTTGAGTTATCCATGTGTGAATTCTCTGTTTATGCGTGTGTTTTTATTTAAGTCCATGGTTTATTTTTTATTTGTATGCTGAATTTTACATTTATTTAAATTTGATCATTTGTACAATATATGTTAATATGCATGGTTTATAATTTTTATTTTTTTTAAATTAAAAATATGTATAGTTTTTTTGTATGTCACGATGTATGATATTTTTAATTTTGTTTAATTAATTTTGGCATGATATCCACTTTTTGCATAATTTGTATGATAGCCTCACGTGCATAACTCGACCTATAACATAATCGAACTAAGGGTAATACCCTTTTAATTTAAAATTGTCTTGAGTGGCCTGTCTTAACTGATTAGAGGGTCGTTTTGACTATTTTAAATTAAAAGTGTATCCCGAAAGTGAAACAAAAAAATTGATTCATCACCTAAAATTTGGGAACGAAAAAAAAGGAAATGTTCGTTTATTTAAATTTATCGAGAAAAGGTTGTTATAACTTTTAAGATCTGGTCTCGATATTTGTAAATAATCGAACATTCTTTATCTTTCTAAAATGACTTGATAATTTTAATTTAATTTATTTGAGTGCTTTTGAATGTTTTAAATTTACATCTTTGTTTTATGGGATCAAAAATCAAATTAAATTCTAATTTGTAAAGCTCATTGCAAAGACGTTAATTAATCGACTAGGTACCGATTTAGGGCGTTGTGGGGTGCTAATCCTTCCCTACAAGTAACCGACTCCCGAACTCGGATTTTGGTAACGCATACCTCAATTTATTATTTTAATTAAAATTAATTTTTATTTAAAATGATTTTTGAGTGCCCAATCACACCCTAATCAAAGATTGATGACGACTCTTCGAACCTTATTTTTCGATCATAAAGGAAATTCAAAATTTTTCGAAACGAGAGGTTTTTTAAATCGCATTTGTTTTTTAAATTAAAAAGAGATAATTTAGAATTAATGTGGTTTTCAAAATCTCACCTTCAAGAAAAAAATCGTTTCGACACTTATATCATTGGGTATAACGACGGTTATTATTTAGTTGTTCTCATTAAATATGTATTAAATAGAAATATCTTTTATCTCTGAAATTGTTATTATTAAAAACTATAGTGTGAAGTGGCTGAATACCTGTCTAATATGAGTTGGGGGGTTTTTGCCTTTATTCTCTCGGCCGACTGGCTGTAATTAAGGTTTTGCCTTGTTTTGTTTTGAACTCCTCAGAGAACCACAAAGACGTAGTAAACATTCTGATGAAATCAAAATCTATCCAATAAACATGGGAGACCTGAAGCAAACAATGAAAGAATTAAACCCAGAGGAAGATGAAGAATAAGCAATATTTATCGATCAACAAAGAACAGAAAAAAGGTTGTCGCTACAATACTGTTTCGTTGGAGTCTACCTAACGTCTAGCATGATAAACTATCCAACAATACGCTCTATGATGGAAAACGTTTGACATCCAATCGGAGGCATCTCAATCACGGCACTTGGTGAAGGCCGTTTTTTATTCAGACTTTATAATGAAGTAGATGCGGACAGAATTGAAAGTGAAGGGCCATGGTATTTTAATTCCCATATTTTAGTTTTTCACAGGCTTCAAGAACAAGACAATCCTATGACAGTACCTCTCCACTTCGTGGATTTTTGGATTCAAATAAACGAGTTACCGGTGGAATATATTTCAGAAAAAATTACCAAGCAAATCAAAAATTTTATTGGTAAACTTCTAGCCTATGATGTGACAGCAGTGACATTGTGATACTGAGGAAGCATAAGAGCCCGTATTCGTCTTGATGTACGACTTCCATTAAAAAGAAGGAAAAAGTTGGCGTTAGCTAATGGGCAGTTTACATACGCAACATTCCAGTATGAAAAAACTAAAGCTATTTTGTTATCTCTATGGAAAACTAGGCCATGGTGAAGGATTCTGTCCACTATGATTAAACACATAAGGACCTACTACTTGCATGGGACACTTCGCTTAAAGCACACCTTGGTCAAATGTCAGTCCACGCTAGCCCTTCGCTAAGGGATGAAGATTCAAACTTACCAACAAAACCTGCAGGGAGAATGATAAATAATGAGATCAAAACGACTCAAAACAATAATCTATCAGGGATAGTACAAACAAGCTAGATAAACCCAATACTAAAGCAGATGTACACAAGAAACGACATAAAGACAGGAATGAACTTAGCCTCTGAAGTAATAATGATTGGCATAGAAGAAGAATCCCCCATGAAAAAAGGAGAATGCATAAAGAGACAAAGAAACACCAATTCAGAAGCTTCAAACACAACAAGGCATGATTCCTTGAATGACAAAAAAAAGATATCGGTAAGCCTGAGGAACCAGGCCAGTCGGACGCAAAGAAACTCTTAAGCTGGAACGTTCAGGGTTTGGAAAATCCCTAGACGGTAGACCGTCTCCGGCACATGCTGCGAAACATTAACCCATATGTAATTTTCTTGATAGAAACAAAATTACAGAACACTAGAATGATACGAGAAGATTGGGATTTAGCAAAGGAATAGAAGTAGAATCACAAGGAAGCAGAGGAGGCTTATGTATCGCATGGAAGGAGGAAGTAAAAATAACACTACGATTTTTCTCAAGCTCCCACATAGATGTAACAATCCAGGATGATGAAGCAGAATTTAATCGGAGATTCACAGGATTTTATGGAGCATCTGAAGAACACAGAAGAATGAATTCTTGGAATTTAATGCGACAACTGAAAAAAAAACTGAATGAACCATGGATGATAATGGGAGATTTCAGTGAAATCCTATACTCCCATGAAAGACAAGGGGGATTAGAGCGCAACAAACGACAAATGCTAGAATTCAGACAAGGCCTCTCATACTTACTAAGACGAGCGGAGGCACTGAACTCATTAAAAGGAGTAAAACTCAACAGGTATGCCCCAACCATCACGCACTTGCTTTTTGCGGATGATTGTCTAATCTTTGGAGAAGCCACGACAATAGTAACAAGCTATTTAAATGTGATCTTATGAACATATGGAAGTTATTCTGGGCAGAGAATTAATTTTGACAAATCATGTTTCTTCTTTAGTTTAAATGTTATTGATTCAAATGGGGCGATGTTCGAAGAATCCTGGAAGTAGAAAATGAGACAAACTCAGAGAAATACTAGGCCTACCTTCAATAATTAGCAACAACAAAAAAAAGAGACAGGCATTCATCTCAATGAAAGAACATATGTGGGAACGAATTAACTCTTGGAGTACGAGAACACTATCCCAAAGAGGAAAAGAGTTTTCATAAAATCAGTATTGCAGGCACTATCTCTATTTGCTATGGATTGCTTCTTACTACCAAAATCAATTTACGAAGAACTGGAAAAATTGATGAATCGATTCTGGTGGCAAAAATCAGTAGAGAAAAAAGGTATTCACTGGGCATCACAGGAAAAACTAAGTAAAATGAAAGGAGGAGAAGGAATGGGATTTCGAGATCTAACAAAATTTAACATCCCCCTATTAGCAAAGCAAGGTTGGAGAATCCTAAAGAATCCAACTTCATTAGTAAACAGACGTGAGCACCATTTTACAGACCCAAGAAAAAAAATGGGCCTCAAGCCCAAAACCAAACTAGACTCGAACTGGACCATACCCGACCCTCAACCGGATCCGACCCGACCTGGGTCTACCCTAACCCAACTAGGTAGCCGCCCAAATGCCCCCAATAAGCTCCTGCTGAACCTCTACCCCAATCCCTGCCAAGGTCACTCCCCATTCTCAAGTCATCCTCTGCCACTGTCAGAACTCTTACAACAAGCAAACCAACTCACACTCCACGCAACACATCAAAACATCCAACAAGCAAACAAAATAGGAATTTTTTTTTATTTCCATGTAAAACGGGTATAAAACCTGAGAAACAACACTGTAATGAGGGTTTTATTTTTTTATTCGAAAATCAATAAAAAAACAGAAAATGGAAACGAAATTGACAAGGTTTTATTTCTTTTCACTGGTTTTTTTTATTCTATTTGTTTAGATTTTGAAAACAATAAAAAGTTACCATTCGGCCGAAGCTTTCACCGGCGGTGAGGACCATCGTTCACAGATTCGAACGGTGAAACGAGAGAAGAAGGGTGGAGGACAACAGACCTTGAAATCACGACGATCGACAGACGACAGAGATTAGGGCCCGAGAAAATCGAATGGTCTTTGGTCATTTCACGACGATCGGAGCATCCCCTGACGAAACAGAGCCCCGATCCATAACTACCGTGATGAGATGAACAAAACCCGAAATTTTGGTGGTCAACAGCGGCTAGGACGACGGCCTGCGATGACGAAGACGGACGGAGAATGATTGTGTTTAGAGAGAAAAGAGAGCTTCTCTCTACCCAAAACAAAAAAGAACAAAAAAAAAATGAAATCTGAGACATAAAGGAGATTTCACCTATTTATAGGCACGTCAAAACGGTGTCGTTTTGGCGCCTGCTCGAGCACCCCAAAACGAAGTTGTTTTGCTTACCATTGCGGCTGTGCGTTTTGGTCTCAGTGGTATAATCACACTTGGGGTCCTCTCTAGTTTTACCCGAGTCCATTTTGATCACTATGTTTTGTTTTGTTTTGTTTTGTTCTTTTCATTTTTATTTTAAAAATTAATGTCTTCATCTCATTATTTACCATTTTTATTTTTTAATATTAATGTTTGGTTTATTTGCTTTTAGACCATCCGACCTTTGTCGAGTTTTACAGTTCGGTTACTAGACCGTGCACTTTGATTTCCTTCGATGGCAGCCTTCTGATCTTTTTTATTTGCACTTTTGCCTTCCATAGTTTCCGTAAATTTAAATTTAAGTCACCATTACTCGTTTTTTCTATTATTTTGATTTTCACACTTCTGTTTCTTTTATTTCTTTTTTGTCCTCAGGTTTGCTTGTTTATTTAACTTTTCATTATTAATTAGTTGTGTATTTGATTTCCTCTATCGTTTTTAATATATTTCCTTTTTTCTTTTCTTTGTTATTTAGTTTTATCTTTTCCTGATTTATTTCTTTCATCTTTTTTAATTAATTTTTACTCCATTCGCATCTATATATTTAGGTTACTGTATTTGAAATCCTATTAATTTATTTTAATATTGTTTCCTTGTTTATTTGATTTTTCATTATTAATTAGCTATATTTATCCTAACCTTTTATTTTCCTTTAATTTTGTCGTTTGCTTCCTTTGACTTTTTTGCTCTTTAGTTAAATTTCCTTTTAAAGCATGTTGATTTACTACCCTTTGTTTCTTTCCTATTTTATTTTAGTTTTCCTTTTATTTTGCATGTAATTACTTTAAATTTACTTCCTATCATAATTCACATTTGCATTAACTTACTCTATTATACATTTATTTATTAAGTTTTGATTCCCTTTTCTATGCTCATTTATTTCTAAGGATTTTTTATTTCTTTTTTCTCCTATGTTTACGTGTATATGTATGAATATATATTTAAACTTTCTATTATTTTATTATCATTAAATATTGTGATATGTTTTTACTATATTTACATTATATTTTACATTTATTAAATATATCTTATATTACTTATATTATATTATGTACATATTACATGTTTTTATTTATGAATATATCAAACACATTTTATTAGTTTATAATAATATCTTACATTGAGAGTATATGATAATATAATTACCTATTCTTAGCCTTTACCTTAATATCAATTTAATTTAGTACCTATTGCATGTTTATTTTATTATCGTTTAGTTTAGTAATTTTATATTTATGTAATTAGGTCCTCATATTTTATTTTTATCTTTATTTTATATTGTTTTTACTATTTTTATTTTTTTATTTGTTGTTTTTATTATTTTAATTATGTTTCTTAATTGTTTTAATATTTCATGGTTTTATTCTAGATTTAGTTTTAAATTATATTAGTACTCGAATCAAATGTAGAAATTAGGACGACACTTTAGTTTAATTAGGGAACAATTCAAGCCGAGTTTTCGCATTATACGCCCAATTACTCGAATCGATTGTCGATTCTAAAATTAATTAATAATTAATATTTTCTAAAACTTTAAGTTTAATAATTTAGATGAAAATTAGATTTTTTTAATTAGCCCCCTAACTTTAGAAGTTGTCATTTTAGGTCCCAAACTTTTAAACATTTTAGAACTCGATCTTTAGACCTTGACCTTTTTAGTCCCTGAACTTAGATTAGACTCTTAATATTGACATAATTAAATATGTTAAATAGAGCCTCCATTTTTATCTAGATTTTGATTTAGTCTCTTTAATTTAGGGATAATTCGATGTGGCTCTCGCTTGAAAGCTCGAGGGACCATTTCGGTTATTTGACTCAATAATCGATTAAAATCAAATAGGATTAATATTAGAGTCTACGTTTTTAGATTTAAGCCCCTAGGTTCTTTAATTTTCATAATTTGTCACCTCAAGTTAGAAAAAGCCTTAATTTATTTTTAGTATAATTAGGATAAATAAAATTTTGCTTGATGGCATAGTTTTTATAAATCTAAGGCACTGTTTACTTATTAAGGAATTAATAGTATATATCCCGCGATCATGCTCAGGGGTGACTACTGATAATTCCCTAAATAAGTCAACATCATTTTCAAAATCGCATCATGTTTTCTAAAAATTAGGCAATGTTCGGTTATTAGGCACAATAGTTGATCTCTTGCATTTACGCTCGGGAACAAATCCTATGTAACACCCCAACCCGTACCCAACCCGAATACGAGTATGAGATATCACATTGACTTTTTAAAATAATATTCTAACAAAATAACAAAATATTTGAACTTATATTAAGAAAATACAAAATATATTATTAGAATTATGTTTCATTATAAAAATTTAAGGTAAAAACGTCTTTATGAACAGCACTATACGGTATGAACAGTACTGTGAACAGTAATAAACAGTATCATGAACAGTACCATGAACAATGCTATAGTGTACCGATGCACAAAAATATCGAATATAAATTGTGTATCGATGTACAAAAACTTCGGCAAAACATGAATAAAACTCATAAAAATCTAAACTTTCATCCGTATAAAAATTTCCATTTACATATATACGTTTAAACATTACAAAACTTTTATTAACTATGATCAAATTGTTTCACAAAACTGATTAGAGTATATTCAATTCAAATCTTGTATTTACATGCCAACTAAATTCTATATAACAAAATACATGTTATTCATTTTTCTTCTGATCTAACTTTTAGTAAAGAGAACTAACATGTCTTGCATACTTTTATCAATCTTTCTCTTCTCGAAACCTACGTGTGAAACAATCACACGCTAAGTCGTTGACTTAGTGAGGCATATAAAACATATAATAAAACCATATAACATTTCATATAACAAAATACATACATACATATATATATACCATCATTATCATGATCTCTATCATTATCATTAATCCATTTATCATATGACCTTGTACTTATCACTTCAGTATATCATGTAACACATATATCATTGCACAAAGAAACACACATAACATCATATAATAATGCAAACACTTTTGATATCTTTTATAGGCCCATGTACATTACTGAGAACTCAAGGTATTCGAGTACATTGAGGTTGTGCACTTATACTGTCAACACAGCTCATATGAGGTCTCACTAGGGGCATGTGAAATTTGTCCCGAATGACCTATGTATATCCCGAAGAATCACTGAATTTTTCCCGAAGGACCGCGTAGACCTCGACTCTCGGCTCATGTATTATATACCATGGGCATTATTCTTATGTTTCATATGTTCATGTACTCATGTCATTTCTCTTTTGATCACATATACCTTTTTTTCTGTCACATACCACATGTATGTGTAAACATCTGTGTCATTTCATATAACATGTATCACATAGGTTTATATCATGTAACATATATCACATGTGCATGTAATCACATAGATTGTATCATATAACTTATATCATTTCACATGGGTTCATGTAAACATGTATATCATATCTTATTCACATATGTACATATATACATCACATAGCACATAAAATAACATATAAACTTGTACATGTATTCATGTATATACTTTCATCTAGTCCGTATATCAATGTCCTATACTTATCTCACAGTTTTACATAATCACTTATATTGAATTCACTTGTTTTATCTTACACATTCCTATAATCACTTATGTCAATACCACATAGCTTGTATTATAATTTCATATATTCTACGCATCAATGACATATAGTTTTTATCCTATTTTTACATGATCACTATATCATATTTCTTATACACTAATTTTATATTTTCCATTAGTTCATTTTCACTTAGCTTATTGTCGTAACCGGTTTTCGCCCGGGCACGAATTTTTACTTGGCGGGAAAAATAAAATGAATAAATAAATGATTTTGATTTAAATTTTTTTTTTAGAGTCATCATTGACCTTTTTGGGTTAGGTAGGTCAAATACCTAAAAAAATCTTTTAAAATAGTTTTTAAGAAAACATAATTTAAAAGATAAACTGATCTGCGTATAACCAAAAATTTTTAATAAAAAGGATTCGTGGTCGGTTATGTTTAAGGAAGGATTAGCGCCCCTATAACGCCCAAAATTGGTACTCATTAATTATAAATTCTCTATTATTGGACATTTAAAAATTCAAAAATATATTTAATTCATAATCCTATTATTTCAAATTTATTAATATAATTTTAAGAAAAAATATATTAATATATATGTATATATATATATATATATATATATATATTTATAAATAAGATATTTATTTACTTGGAAATATCAGAAAAGGACTTCTAGGTGCTTTAAGATAGCTCTTTAAAAAATAAATAAATATTAATAAAATATTTTTTAAATAGATTAATATATAATTTATAAAAGTAAGATATATATTTAATTAAAAATATCAAAAAATGGACATCCAGTTGCTTTAAGACTGTCCCTTTCTTAATATTGAAAAATAAATATATATTAAAATATAATTAAAAGTAATTTATAAAATTAAATTTATAAATAGGATTTTAATAGAAAACAAACAAATAGAATAAATAAATATTATATATATACATATGACTTAAGATAATAATAAAAAAAATAATCATGAAAATAATATATCAAAAATAATAATAAAAACAAAATAAAATTGTAATTAAATAATGATCAAAATAAAAGAAATTAAAATTATAAAACTAAAACATAAAGTATTAAAATTAAATATACTAATTCGAAATATTATGAAAGATAATGGTTAATAGTGTAATTTTATATAATTAATTAATTCGGGATATAAATATAAATTAATAAAATTATAAGGGATTAAATCGGTTATTTACCTTAAATATTTATATAAACATATCAGTGACTAAATTATAAAGAAAATAAAATTAGAAGACCAAATTAAAACGTTTAGAATTTGATTTCAATGACTAAAATAGAATGTTACAAAACTAAGATGGCTACGGAAAGGGTTTGTCAATACGAACAAATTACGCATATACCCCTACCCAAAACAACGCCATTTGGGAGGGGTATACAAGACCCAAATGGCCAGCCCTTCGGGCCATTCTCCTCATTTTCTTATTTCCCTCTTCTCTTTCTAACTGAGAGAGTTTACAAAACTCTCTCGCCTCTCTCTTAGTTTCCCTCGTCGGAGGGAAACCAGACACCGCCCGATTGCCGTACTCTGGCACCGACCACCACCCACGGTGGCCGAAAATTACAAGTTTACCCCAAATAAAAGCCTAATTTACCCTAAAGCCAAAACCGAAGGTATTTCAGCCTAAATCTTTGCCAAACTGCGTAGATCTAAGGAGGTTACCTTCGACGTTTTTATTTTCACGGCGGTGTATGGTGGCTCCGACCTCGCTTAGTCTTCTCGGTAAGTCTTTCTCGTCTTTTTCTCTTTTCTTTAGATTTGTAGTTGTCTGGGATCGTTGGTGTAGTTCTTGCTCTCGTGGTGTCTCTCCTTTCTTTTTGCTGTCGATTCTGTTTTGGTTGCTATGTTCTCCGTTCTTGCTCCCTGCCTTTCTTTGTTTGCAGGTGAACCGAGGCTTTATAGCCTCGATGAGGCTCTCGTCGGACCGGTACCAAAGGTATTTCTTGGTGAGTCACCGAACTATGTGGTGACTCACCCCATAGTTACGACGTGGACGGTCGTTAAGGTCTTCTGGAGGCTTCTAATGAGGGCGGCAGCAGCTGGAACGTTGACGTGGGGCGGCTGGAGGCAGAGGTTGCGCCGCGTGGTCCTAGGGTATCATCACCCTAGGGTTTGTTCTGGATGCGTGTGGGCCGTTGGATCTTGCCATATCTAACGGCTGGGATCATTGGCGGCTGGCTGAGATGAAGCATAAACTCTAATCTAGTTTAGGGTTTTTTTAGGCTTCTGGATCTGGGTCAGTTCTGGTTATGTGAAACGAGCCTGGTTATTGGGCTCCAATTGGGCCACTAGGTTGTAAATGGCCGTAATGATAATAATAATAATAATAATAATAATAATAATAATAATATTAATAATAATAATAATAAAACGTAATGAAAAAATTAATGTTTATAGCTGCCCCTCTTTGCTTATTCTTGTGTTACCAAGAATAGAGCAAAGACGAAAAAAAAATAATTTTTTCATTTGGCTTCTTTTGAATAGGATGGAAATGTTGAAAACATTCTGCCCAGATGTCTTATGAATGGCTCTGAAGTCTTATCATCTTGCACTGTAGGTCTTACAGATGACCCTGAGGCTTTAAATCCAAAAAGCTCCCGAAGGCTTTTTGAAAACATCATGCACTGAAGGGCTTAATGATGACCCTAAGGTTTTGAAAACATCATGCACTGAAGGGCTTACAGATGACCCAAAGGTTTTTGAAAACATCAAGCACTAAAAGACTTACAGATGACCCAAAAGTTTTGAAAACATCAAGCACTTAAGGGCTTACAGATGACCCAAAGGTTTTTGAAAACATCAAGCACTGAAGGGCTTACAGATGACTCGAACGTTTTTGAAAACATCAAGCACTGAAGGGCTTACAGATGGCCCGAAGGTTTTGAAAACATCAAGCACTGAAGGGCTTACAGATGACCCGAAGGTTTTGAAAATATCAAGCACTGAAGGTCTTACAGATGACCCGAAGGTTTTTGAAAACATCAAGCATTGAAGGGCTTACAGATGACCCAAAGGTTTTTGAAAACATCAAGCACTTAAGGGCTTACAGATGACCCGAAGGTTTTGAAAACATCAAGTTGAATGACTTACAGATGACCCGAAGGTTTTTGAAAACTTCAAGCACTGAAGGGCTTACAGATGACCCGAAGGTTTTTGAAAACATCAAGCACTGAAGGGCTTACAGATGACCCGAAGGTTTTACAGATGACCCGAAGGTTTTTGAAAACTTCAAGCACTGAAGGGCTTACAGATGACCCGAAGGTTTTTGAAAACATCAAGCACTGAAGGGCTTACAGATGACCCGAAGGTTTTAAAAACATCAAGCATTGAAGGGCTTACAGATGACCTGAAGGTTTTTGAAAACATCAAGCACTGAAGGGCTTACAGATGACCCGAAGGTTTTTGAAAACATCAAGCACTGAAGGGCTTACAGATGTGGGAAATAGTTTACTAAGTAAGAAATTATGGAAATCGTTTTCTTACTATTCAACAATTTCATTTTTAGAAAAGATTAAATGAGAAACTTTGGAAAGCGTTTTCTCATTGAAATAATTTGTTGATTGGGTAACATGCCCCAAAATAAAGATAATGCTCATTCTTGTGAATTTCATCCATCTATTTTTCAGATGTTCGCGTGAATCCTGCATTTGAGGTTTTGAATTCTACCTTCTTCTTGTAAGGTATTTTTTCATCTATGAATCTTCTTGTTCATACGAAGATCTGTAAAATTTCATGTTTGAATGCACTCAGATGTATCGATGTAGTGCATTGTCTATTGTGTAAATGATGTTCTTATGAATGCATAAATGTTGATGCAATCTTCATTTGACTTCAAAGTGGTGAACTTGGTCTTCCTTCACTTGATCATTTATTTCCAGGGTTACCTTTGGATATCAGTGTAGCAACCTATGCAATAAAGCTGAAGAACATCTGATTAATTTTGTATATTTGTGTCTTCTTCATTTGCATTAAAGTCTCATAAGAAATGTTTCATTTATTGAACTCTTGCCGTAATCAGAACTATGATCTTGATGCCCCATTTTGTCTGGATAAAACCGACTTTCTTTGTCTGGACTTGTGTAGAAATCCAATAAAGCTTTCATCTTTGAAAAGAGAATCTATCATCTTTAAAGAGATAGGCTATCATCTTTGAAGAAAGAGTCTATCATCTTTGAAAAGTGTAGATGTAGATATGTCATACTCAGTCGGGATTAATTAGGAGAGCAATGTCTGTTCTGATTTGACTCTTGCAACACATTATAAGGAGGATGTATCCTGATTCCTTTCATGTCTCCACATCTAATTGGATCTCGAACAAGGCAACTTGTTATTCAACTTTAGTTGGCTCCACTAGTTTCTTGTTGTAAAACATTTGACAACACGTTCATCATTTCTTGTGATTTCTGCACAGATGTTTTGTAAATATTTAACAATACATTCATCATTTCCTGTGGCTTCTGCTCAAATTTCTCAATCAAATGAAGCTCTATGCATATTGTTCAAATCTTTTGTATGATGTCACAAGACCACTTGAGAACAAAACTCAGTGGGGATACAAGTGAGATGTTGGTATGACAAAAAAGTTGGTCAAATTCACGATATATGCTAGTGTCGAGTTGAATAAGAGATACTAACTAATCTTGATATCATCTCGAGCAAGGGCAAGTGTGATATCGATCACGTTTTCTTCCGAAATGAGCATTGTAGAAAGCAGAAACACTTCAGCTATAGGATCTATGTACAGAAGGAGGTTTATGAAATTATTACCGTTGGGGATGAAACACACAGGATAAACCAAATAGATGAAAACTCAGTTCACCCTGGTTGGTAATGATAACCCTGGTAACAACGGGAATAAGAATAATATAAGCTGAGCCTCTTTATTTGTTCAATATCATCAAGTAAACAAACACTGATGTGAAAAACAACTTCGTGATCTCAACAACATGATTGAAACTAACTGTCAGGAATCTCAAAGAAATATTTCCAATCATCACCGACACACAAAATACAAAATTCAAAGCCGAGATTTTGAGAAACTGAACCCTGGATCAAATGGTTTGCCTAGGGACCATCCTTATCCATGCAACCATGATGTAGCTTAACAAAGAACATGTTGTCGTGTGATACATGATTTAAGAAGATTGAGTATTTGAAACCATTCTTGCTCAGTAGATATTTGTTCAACAATATGATCCTGATGTAACTGTCTGATGAACGAAACAATCATGTATAATCAGCTCGACTGTCACTGCTTCATCATTTTCATTCTTCATACATTTTTGCCTCAATAGAAATATTTGCTCAAATTAATGATCTTTTTGTAAGATGATATGGGGTTTCAGCATACCCCAACATTTGCTAATACAGACGTTCAAAATGCGTCAACATTCTTGATTATGATTGAAATGGGCTCTCAGCATGCCCCACCATTGGTTTCTTGTTAATCTGAGCTTTCAAAATGCCCCTTTATGGATCTGTTTGAAGTAACCTTTAAAATGCCCTAACATTTGCTGATACAGATGTTAAGAGTGTGCTCAACATTACTTCTTGCTGAAATGAACTTCCAAGAATGCCCAAATATTCATATTACTATGAGCCTTCAAAATGCCCTACAATTCTATTTCTGGTTGAAATGGGCTTTCAGGATGTCTCGCATGGATCTGTCTAAATTAGGTCTTCAAAATACCCCCAACCTTATAAATTGTAAGGCTTACTCTCAATGTCTGTTTGACTTGAATATCATGATCCCCACAAGGTTCAATTTTGACAATGCATTGTGGTGGGTACTTGTGGCTTTATTCGTGCCTCAAATCTGTTTATCTTGAATACTCTCATTCTGGTGTTACAAAACAATATTGTTTAAGTAACTTGAGGAATGCTCTTCATGTTGTCACGAACTTAAGAAATAATCAATCATTCTGACAGAAATGTCTGAGATATGTGCAACTTCTGAATGAGGTGACCATTTTCTGGATCTGGAGGGGTCTAGTCAGACAGAGTGGTATAAATCGCTTGGTAATTCATTCCAGGTTGACACAATGAACCTTGTTTTCAGTGAAGGCTATTTATGGAATATATTTTTCCATGCAACATGTTGATTCTGATAACTACTCATATGATTATGAAGCGGTCTTTCAAAATGATTTCACAGATATTGATAGTTCTTCTGATACCAAGGAAATCCTAAATTGTAATTATGATGAGGAGAATAAACTGTTATACTTGACGAAAAATAGGGAACTCAGAGACTGAGGCTTCAATAGCCATGGAGAAATGTAATTCGGATTCATCAATTACAAAGTTGACAGATTTTATATGTGTTGTTCAAGTGGTTAAGGCTGTTGACACACTTCTTTCGGTAGAAGATAGGAAATCATTATACAATGACCCCAATTACAAGAAAAGGCAAAACTCGGGCTATGATTTTTGTAAAGGAAGAAGCAGAGGAAGCTTGAAAAAAGTTTCTCAATGAAGACAATCATACAATTCATCTTCCAAATCTAATGATTGGTTTTGAGGTTCCTACCTAACCAGATCAGATAACTCAAAGAACACTTCAAGAAGATGTTATTGGGCTTCCTTATTTCTACTTCGAGAATGTGGCACTTGCTTCAGTTGGTGTTTGGACCGAAATGTCACGGTACTTATACGATGTAGAACCAGAATTTATAGATTCAAAGTATTTTTGTGTCGCTGCACAAAAAAGGGCTATATTCATAATCTGCCAATTGATAACATATTTCCTCTTATTTCGCTTCCTCCACGCACCATACATGATATTTTTCTATTGACAAAGAAAATGGTGGTCTTTTTGGGATCCAAGAACAAAATTAAACTGTTTACAAACATGTATAGGAAGTGCCAAATTGACAAAAAAGGATTTGTAAGGTTCCTGAAGTTTATGACGATGAGCCACCTTTGAATGTCCAAAAAATATGTTCCTGATGAGTGCCGAAAATGGAATCTAGCATGGGTTGGAAGGAATAAAGTTGTTCCTCTTGAACCTGATGAGGTGGAAATACTTCTAGGTTTCCCTAAAAACCATACACGAGGAGAAAAATCTGCTAAAGACATGTTCCCAGGTGGTATCAATGTTCTGTCTCTTTTCTCTGGAATCAGTGATGTAGAGGTTGCCTTTTACTGTCTTGGCATATCCTTGAAATGTTCAAGAACTGAATATGATCGGTTGGAGCAATTGATGAGTAGATTTAACGGACTCGACCTTGTTATTGGTGGCATCCAGTGTAACAACCTTACTGGAAGAAATAAACATCATCAGGATGAACTAGAAGATTTTTTTGGTGCATTTCTCTTGCAATGACTGCTACAGTGACTGTCTCTTCTGCTGCTTTAAGATACACACTGTCATATCCCACTTTTCCCGAACCATAGAAAGGTTTAGTTGAAATGTGTTTTTAGTATGTCCTTTTAGAATAGGGTAATCATTCTTGATAAGTTGCTGATAATGTCACAAGAGAGCCTCATAAGTTCAATTCTCCAAACTTTCTGGCTTCTCGGACCACTTGATTTCAAAAGTGCTTCATCATTTTGGACTGACTTATTCTTTCTCTTCAATAGAGGTAGAATAGGCAACAACTTGCTTCATGGACCTTCCTCATTTGAGACTGTCCTGTTTGAAAATGCTTTTTCTCATTTCTTTATCGAAGAATGAAAGAATTTTGTAAAGTATTACTTATCATAGGTTCACAATAGAATCAAATCATAAGACATGAAATTAATGAATATCAAATAAATTAACTACTCTTTTAAATCATTCAAAAATCATAGTCCTATGGCAAGTGTCAAAATTATTGACTGATTTAAGGTGTATGTTGATTCTGGTAAAGTAAGGTCTCTCAGGTTGGTCAAGCATATATGTCTTCTTTGAGATTCCACTATTTTGAATGAAGGGTTGTTATGCTCATATGATGGAGATACTTCTTGGTTCCCGAATCTCAAGAACGTCTTTGGGATGTGCGGTGCTTTATCAAGAGCTTAAGATGTCTTATGTCGTTGTTGCACCATTCAATATTCGAGCCGCCTTTTCAGGTTTTCAACTCGAATCCTTCTTTGGTTCCAAGATGTTATTTAAAAATTTACATCTTGAACCCCCCTTTTTATCATTTTTTATATCATGCATTAAAGATTAAAAAACAATTTTGTAAATAAAAATCAATCCTGAGAGACGGAATGAAATATGAAGATAGTCTCTTTCACGTAGAAATCCATGTATGATTAGAATGGACTTTTCAGGTACGTAACGTAGGCCATGGCTTATGGTTATGAAAGAAAGGGATATAAAGGCCTAAACAAGTGTTTTAAGGGTAATTAAATCAATGATCAATTCATTCTGATACCTTCAATCTTGCCTTGCTTGACTTGGATGCTTTGTTGGGGATTTTTCCATAAGATTTATTCATCTCCCGCATTTCTTGTTCTTCTTGTTGAATATGAATCTTTGAACTTATTGTACTTGATCAACCTTGAAGCTTGAGGCTCAATGAGTCACCCATCTTGGTTTAATTTTTTCCTTTTTTTCATTTCTTTTGAGTACATGACTTCAATTGCTTTGAGAACCTTCTTTTCCTCATGTATTTCAAAAATTCTTTCCTTATTCTTGAATGGATTGATCTTCAAACAGTTTGCATTTGATCTACCTTGTAGTTCAAAACTCGCTTCATTTCACGAAGATTTGCCTTCGTAATTGACAATCTTTATTCCTGTGAGCAGATATCCTTTTTCTTGCCTTCCAAGGTGGAGGGTGATCCTTGGTTAAGGTTGAATCAGAAAAAATATATTATAGGCTCAAAAAGGGATAACAAGGGATATATATACATATATTTGAAAGGATAAATGAAACAATGTCGTTTGTCATCTCATACACAGAAGCCTTTGTAAAAAGAATTATCCCCAGGGGGATGAATATTCAAGATTAATCTTTATTTACATGAAAATGTAATTAATGCATGACTTATTTATTCGAATCAATCCATTTTCTTCTTCTTCTTTGAGTATACCCCAATCACTCGAAATTATATTTGATAAGTTGATCCATAATGCCTCATCTCGTCTCTTCTTGCAGGAAGATTCATGGATAATTTGAAAGTTTGGTTCTTTTGAGGTCTTTTGGTTCATGATGGTTTTGTATATGGAATGACAAAGGTATGACTTTGGAAG
Source organism: Hibiscus syriacus (assembly GCF_006381635.1). Lineage (NCBI taxonomy): Eukaryota > Viridiplantae > Streptophyta > Magnoliopsida > Malvales > Malvaceae > Hibiscus > Hibiscus syriacus. The sequence continues at coordinate 48,289 of NW_024062891.1, read as the reverse complement.
TCGTGTATATAGTGGAAGGTAATGAACCCATCAACTCTACCGGAGAAGGTAAACATTTGGATTTGATATCTCAAAAATAGGTAGAGACATGACTTTAAAGTCTCAGATAAATGTATGTGAGGATTTGGTTTTTTGTAAGGATCAAGTAATTGGCGTTGTTCGGGATACGGAAGGTATAATTTTACCACTTGCCAAAGATCTATAATTCTTGAAAAAAATATTTAATATACTTGATACTCAAAAATTTCAAGATTAAAATTTAATTCCTTGTTCATAACCATAAAAGCAAAAAAGTTATTTATTGCACAAAAAGCGGAGAAAGGAACAAAAAACAAGTTCAAACAAGATGCTGAAAATAGAAAAGTACTACATTGGTAGATAACACTTCCACTTGTTTATACATCATTACTCCTCTAATGTTGGGTGTGTAATATGATCAATGTCATTATCCTCATTTGCCCCCCATTTCTTGATCATTTCTTGTGTCAAGACTCATTTGTCAACAAGCATCTCTATTTCTTTTAACAGTGGCCAACAATTCCCTGTTGAATTCCCTTTCACCCCCAAGTGAAAATTACACAGAAACTGTTTTGATCATAGCAATGGGCAAAAGGGTTTGGTGGTACTTTCGTTGGTTTTGGTGTAATGTATCGACCTTTAACCAAATGAGGGTACAAGTCTGAAATGGAAGTTTGGAACACTTCCAAAGTTTTTCTTGATCGCATGACTTTCTTTAGTCGATTTAAAAAAATACTTGCTCTTTTTCTTTTGCAATTGCGGGGACTCTAGATGCGACACTCATTCACATTATCAGCTTTTGCTTTTTGATCCGTCGGGCTCTTGGATGTGACTTTTGAGTTTCCTTCGTTGACTATATTTTCAATTAATTCTCCACTTATTGCAAGATTCTAGAATTTCTTCGTCGGATTTGCCTGCATTAACTCGAAGAAAGGAGCGGGAAGGGAATCACGAAACATATGTGATATCTCTTTTTCTAACATAGGAGGTTGAACTTGTGCTGCTACTCCTCTCTATTTTAAGGCATACTTCTTAAACCCTTTATTGGCTTTCATCCTTAATCCTCAAAGATCCATACGTGTTGGAGCTAAGCCTTTAACATATCGATATTATCCCAAGAATGCATTAGCTATATCAACCCATCTTTTAATCTGCTCTTGGGTCAACTGAATATACCAGACTACTGCTGGTCCAATGAGGCTAGCATGGAAGGAGTGAATTAACAGATCATCAGAACTTAAATATCCTTCCATTTTTTTGCAAAAAACATTCTCAGATGGATTAGGGGACAACTGGTGCCATCATTTTCTCAAAATCAGACATTTTGAATTCATGGGGAATAACCAAGTCTGGAACCAAGCTGAACTCTCTTGCTTCTAATTCTTTGTGAGAGACATTAACATCTTTCATATTTCTGATTGATTCATCCATTTTCTTGAATCTCTCCTCATATTGTGAATAATTAATGAGGCTATTCTTTGGGTTCAAGTGGGGTGCCCCAGGGTATATTATCATTCTTGACTCATTAATCTGATAGCACTGTTGCGCTTTTTATTAGTTATATCTTCCTTGTAAGATGTCATCCCCGGAATAATTTGATTTGGTCCATCTGGTACTGAATTCGATGTTTCTTTCTTTATATCCTGAGGTAACTCTGTCAATTATTCTGGCCACTGATCTTGTAGTCTCTCATGAGATTGCTCCATTATTTTCATGATGATGGTACAATATGAATGAATGGTCTCAATTTTACTGTTACAGAACCCTTCATGAATTATTTATATGTTTTTATAATTAATGTGTATACCAATACTTTAAAAAATGTAAATGCAAAATGCATAAATGCATAAATGCAAAAATGTAAATGTAAATTATTTAAAATACCAGAATAGGACATCCAGTTATATTAAGACTGCCCTTTTCTTTGATATTGAAAATAAATAAACATTTAAATATGTTTTAATGCATGATGTAAATGTAAATACAAACGTAAAAATGCAAAAATGAAAAATGCAAATGCATGTATGAAAAGGTGTTACTCAAGAGTGATCATCTTAGAACATATTTCATTGAACACAAAAGTTTCTGTGCATCAAACAAAACTTTTACATGTAGGGGATAGCTTTTACTCCTAACTTCTCTATTTCTCTTAAAAGCCAAATTAACTTCCACTCATGTTCAGGTGTGGAGTTATCTATCTGCTTCAATTCTCTAGCGAAGCTAGCTAAGTTCACCAGCTTATGAGCCACATTGCTTGCTTGAGCAGCAATTTCCTTCGTGATATTGTCTTTTTTCTTCATACTCTGTGTCAACTCTCGGGTTTGTAAACAATGTTGTTCATTTTTTCTTGTGAGAGATTCTTTATGTTCAAGAAGTTCTCGTACAAGATCTCCATAATCATCTAAACATTTCTTCAATGTTTTGTTCTTGGCCATAGTGGCTTTTAATTCAGTATCAATCTCAAGCTGATGAATCTGATATGATGCTTCCATGTTGGTCATAGCCATATTTAACCTTTGATTTTCGACTTGACATCTTTTTAATTCACTAACATATGTATTGTGTCTTTTTTCTGCAACTCGTAAATCATGAGAAAACTTCTTGGCTCGTCTTTCATATATGTTACAGTTCTTTTCATTTGGTGACCCCTGTTATCCACTCTTCTGGGGTGTATCCTAGGCCAGTATTTTGAAAGGCTTGACTGACCTTCTGGAAATCTTCATGCATGGTTTCCATTTTAGTGCTCAATTTATCGTTTACAATCTTTAGATGACATATTTGAGCCTCATACCTCAGCAAATTTTCTTCTTTCTGGGTGCCCTTACTGATAGTCTTACCTTTGTCCACTTTTGGTAATAATATATTAGGATCTTCAGTTACCAAAATAGGTTGATCCTTTATCATAAATTGTAAGGTTCCATGATCCAAAAGACTTTGGACTTGACGTTTGAAGGCAAGACAATTCTCGATGGTATGTCCTTGAGTTCCGGCATGATATTCACAATAAACGCTGATGTCATACCAATTCGGATACGGAGGTTGGAACGATTTTATGTAGTACGGGGCCACTTCTCGTGCTTCAAGTAGTTTTTCATATAACTTTTTATATGATATAGGGATAGCATAAAAATGAGAACCACTTTTTGTCTTGGATTGAACCTGAGTTTTAGACGTCGGGAGCAGACTAAACTTCGTCGATTTCAGATTATATGATTTCTTCTCATCTCTGGGAGCTTTTACAGTTGTAACCATTTCCTGAATATCTCCTGATAACTTGTGAATACAAATAATGATTGTCTGCAACTTCTCAAATTGGTTAGGATCAGAAGTCCCTTGCATATATGAAATTGCAGAATTATCTTCATTAAGCTTTCTCTCTTTCTGTGCAGGAATCTCTTCTCATTTGGCCAAAACAGATATTCTATCTATCATCTTGGACATCTGCTCTCTTATTTCTCGTATCTCCTCTTGCTCCTTAATGGACACATGATCTTTAGGTGCATAGTTATCCTCTATCTTCGGAGTTCCCTCATGATGCCATTCCATGGTTGCGTCATATTTTGTTCGATCATAAAACTTTTTGTCCATTTATGATTTCTTTCCAATTTGATGAACAATCTTTCAAGTCAACACCTTTTGGTTATGCTATGCTCATGCAATGCAAACGAAAGAAATCAATATAAACAAGTTAGAGCAAAACAAAATGTATGAAAAATAAAAATGGGAAGGGAAAAAATAAATTGGTTAGTACCAAGAAAGATTCTTTCTATCAAGGTATATAATTTATCCTAACCTCATGCTTTCTAGTTCCATGCTTTGTTTGGAAAAATTAACCTAACTGCTGATTACTAGTTCGCATGCATTTATTCAGAGAGAAAAATAATAAATTAAAAACTAAAGCTTATTTCTCCTTTGTGTACACTTACGGACAGAGGTTCAGTACTGTCTTAGATCAGGAGAATTTTTAGGGTTCATTATATGTAGGGTTTTGATTCTAAGAGTAAAGGTACTCGAACTGTCCTTATTGATGTCCCATTGGGCTGCCAACCCTCAATCCTAGTCCATCATAGACTTAAGTGGTCCGAGTTCAATTCGAGGGGACACATTTCTTTATGCCTGACACGGAGAATAAATTCTCACGAAGACATAGAGCATATGAACCCCGAAAGCTACTTGCTAGGTCTGACACGGAGAATAAATTCTCACGAAGACGTCGCTTTCACTCCCACTTAAAAGGGACAAATCTCAGTTATAAAGATTATGTTTATGCAATGCAAGTATTGTGTGTGAGGAGAAATATTAAGACTTCTAACAAAAAATAAAAATGAAATTTAACACCTTTAAATAAAATAAAAACAATCATAAAGAATAATATATAAAATATTACAAAAATAATAAGTATATGTATAAAAAATTTGAAAGGAACGAATTATAAATTAAATATATGAATTTTTTAATTTCTAGAGACAATTTATAATTAATTTCAAAGCTTGACTGGTCCCAGTGGAGTCACCAAGCTGTCGTAACCGGTTTTCGCCCGGGCACGAATTTTTACAAAATAAAATGAATAAATAAATGATTTTGATTTAAAAAATATTTTGAGAGTCGTCATTGACCTTTTTGGGTTAGGTAGGTCAAATACCTAAAAAAAATAGTTTTTGAGAAAACATAATTTAAAAGATAAACTGATATGCGTATAACCAAAAATTTTTAATAAAAAGGATTCGTGGTTGGTTACGTTTAGGGAAGGATTAGCACCCCTATAACACCCAAAATTGGTACTCATTAATTATAAATTGTCTCTATTATTGGACATTTAAAAATTCAAAAATATATTTAATTCATAATCATATTATTTCAAATTTATTAATATAATTTTAAGAAAAAATATAATATATATATGTATATATATATATATATATATATTTATTTATAAATAAGATATTTATTTACTTGGAAATATCAGAAAATGACTTCTAGGTGCTTTAAGACAGCTCTTTAAAAAAATAACTAAATATTAATAAAACATTTTTTAAATATATTAATATATAATTTATAAAAGTAAGATATTTATTTAATTAAAAATATCAAAAAATGGACATCCAGTTGCTTTAAGACTGTCACTTTCTTAATATTGAAAAATAAATATATTAAAATATAATTAAAAATAATTTATAAAATTAAATTATAAATAGGATTTTAATAGAAAACAAACAAATAGAATAAATAAATAAATATTATATATATATTTATATGACTTAAGATAATAATAATAAAATAATCATGAAAATAATATATCAAAAATAATAATAAAAATAAAATAAAATTGTAATTAAATAATGATCAAAATAAAAGAAATTAAAATTATAAAACTAAAACATAAAGTATTAAAATTAAAATTGTAATTAATTCAGGATATAAATATAAATTAATAAAATTATAAGGGATTAAATCGTTTATTTACCTTAAATATTTATATAAACATATCAATGACTAAATTATAAAGCAAATAAAATTAGAAGACCAAATTAAAACATTTAGAATTTGATTTCAATGACTAAAATGGAATGTTACAAAACTAAGATGGCTACGGAAAGGGTTTGTCCATGCGTGCAAATTATGCATATATCCCTACCCAAAACGACGCCGTTTGGGAGGGGTATATAAGACCCAAATGGCATGCCCTTCAGGCCATTCTCCTCATTTTCTTCTTTCCCTCTTCTCTCTCTAACTGAGAGAGTTTACAAAATTCTCTCGCCTCTCTCTTAGTTTCCCTCGTCGGAGGGAAACTAGACACCGGCCGGTTGCCGTACTCCGGCACCGACCACCACCCACGGTGGTTGGAAATTACAAGTTTACCCCAAATAAAAGCCTAATTTACCTTAAAGCCAAAATCGAAGGTATTTTAGCCTAAATCTTTGCCAAACTGCGTAGATCTAAGTAGGTTACCTTCGACGTTTTTGGTTTCACGGCGGTGTATGGTGGCTCCGACCTCGCGTAGTCTTCTCGGTAAGTCTTTATCGTCTTTTTCTCTTTTCTTTAGATATGTAGTTGTCTGGGATCGTTGGTGTAGTTCTTGCTCTCGTGGTGTCTCTCCTTTCTTTTTGCTGTCGATTCTGTTTTGGTTGCTATGTTCTCTGTTCTTGCTCGCTGCCTTTCTTTGTTTGCAGGTGAACCGAGGCTTTATAGCCTCGATGAGGCTCTCGTCGGACCGGTCCCAAAGGGATTTCTCGGTGAGTCACCGAACTATGTGGTGACTCACCCTATTGTTGCGACGTGGACGGTCGTTAAGGTCTTCTGGAGGCTTCTGGTGAGGGCGGCAGCAGCTGGAACGTCGACGTGGGGCGGTTGGAGGTAGAGGCGGCGCCGCGTGGTCCTAGGGTATTATCACCCTAGGGTTTGTTCTGGATGCGTGTGGGCCGTTGGATCTTGCCAGATCCAACGGCTGGGATCATTGGCGGCTGGCTGAGATGAAGCATAAACCCTAATCTGGTTTAGGGTTTCTTTTGGGCTTCTAGATCTGGGTCAGTTCTTGTTATGTAAAACGGGCCTGGTTATTGGGCTCCAATTGGGCCACTAGGTTATAAATGGCCTGTAATGTAATAATATTTTAATAATAATAATAAATAATAATAATAATAATAATAATAATAATAATAATAAAATGGAATGAAAAAATTAATGTTTACACTTATCACATAGACATATATTCTCATAAATTATCATTACTTAATTTCTAAAATATTCACATATAATTTTCTGGGCCTTTATTCTCTAACTCATATCACATAGAAATCTAACAAGTTTAGGTCACAGTTCCACTTAAACATATCAACTTTCCTATATAACTTATTTGACACATTTGTATACTCATTTATGCCAATCTCTTAACTTATATTCTATTCACATTTTTCATTTAACCACTTAGATTTAATTCATATAATTTCTACATTGTCATCATATAACTATTCATATTCTTATCACACCAAATAACATATAAATCTATGAATCTATTCATGTATTCATGCATACATAATAGTCATATCAAACACATACTAACATTCATATATTTATGCAATCAAATATTCGTATTAGACTCATCGCGAGTCTTATTTCCATACACATCATTTACAACTAGTATGCACTCACCTTAGCCTTGCTTTGATTCGATCCTAATTCTTTGATTGTTCCGGAACTTGTTTAGGCTCAATATCTACATAAACATAATTTCCGAGACGATTATCAGTAGCCTAAACCTTATAACTTGATGTTAATAACTCAAGTCAGTTTAATGAACCAAAATTCCATTTTTCCTTTAGGGGTGTACCGATGCACTATGGGTGTATCGATACACAATTTAGGTTCGAAATTCCCATGCATCGATGCACCCCTTAATGTACCGAAGCACCTTCAAAATTTGTCTTAATGCATCGGTAACCATTTATAGTGTACCGATGCACCATGCGCATAACATACTTTTTCACCCGAAAATTCATCAACTCTTCACTAAATTTCCTCATATAAAACTCCTTTCATACCACTAAACTCACATACACATGCTTAAACTCATTTATATCCATTTATCTTATCTTTAACCTGAATATCCTCTCCTCTTTATGAACTTCAAGAATCATACCCAATTTTTAACATGTTCTAAATTCAATTCTAACACTTAATACTTCTTACTTAGGTTGATGACAAGTCAAATCCAACTTCCAATTTTAAATATGAATTCTATTTCAAGATTTCACTCAAGAACTTCAAATCTTTAATCTTCCCTAACTCATTTATCTTTTGATTTTAAGATAATTTAAGCTTTCCTTAAGCTTAGTTATCATCTAATGATCATAACTCAACCTTTAATTCAACAAATAATCAACTAATTAAGAAACACACATTTGCTTGTATGCTTCACGGTAGAGAAGAGAAGAAGATGAGAGAATTGTGTGGAAACTCATTTCCTAAAGAAATGGATTCCACTTGTGTTTCCCTTATCTTATAAGGAAAAAAAAATCTTTCATGTTAATTGACCCTTTTGCCCTTCACTTCATTTAATAATTACTATCAATAATTCATAAACTATTTTCAGATAAGTCATTGAACTATTGAACTATTCTACTTTAATCACCAAATTCTGAAATTTTACAATTTAGTCATTAACCCGTAGTTTGGGATGTTACATGCTATCAGTTTCAATAAACGAATACCCTTTTCAAACTCTGCATTCTTAATGATTTTTAAATTAAATAAAGACCGAACTCAAAATTTCTGGTTTTAAATATATGGTAATCAACTAGGTACTAATTTTTGGGCACTTGTGGGTGTGCTAATCCTTCCCCACGTGTAACCGACTCCCAATCCTGATTTTTGGATTTTTGCATACCCCAAAACTCGATATTTTGATAAAAATAGAATGTTTTATTAAAATCACCCGATTTTTACGGTGTTTCGATCTCACCTTAAATGATTGGTGGCGACTCCTCACATTTCGAAACGATTTTCAAAGAGAAAACCTCCGAGTCGGTATCGGTATCGGTATTTTCCTCGTCCGGGCGAAAAACGGCGTCGACAACAAAGTTTTAAGAGCAAAATATTTTCTTGCCTCGACTTTTCTAGGAGCAAATCTGGGGAACCATCCATCCTATATATGGCACAACATATGAAGTGCAAGAGGTTTACTGGAAAAATAATTAAGATAGAAAGTGGGTAATAGAATGAATATTTCAATCTGGAGTGACTACTGGATACCAGGAGATAAACCAAAACTCATTGGCTCACAAAGAATAAATGAAATCGAAATAGTAGCTGAACTAATCAATAACGACACCAAGGAATAGATAATGGAGACCATAAATGAAGTATTCATAATCATAACCGAAGAGATTGAATGATTAAAACCATCCCAATCTTGAGATTTGAACAAAATGACATACAAGTCTAGGGTGGAGAACATTCAGGTGAATACTCAGTTTGTAGTGGCTATAAACTACTCATGCAAAATGACAATAGTCAGAATCCATATTCATATATGTACAATAAAATGTGGTTCACATAATGCCAAAGAAAGATAAAAATTCAGGTATGTAAGTTATGTAACGACTATGCCCCAACAAAAAGATGCTAGTTCAAAAACATGTTACGAATGGACCATATTACAATTTGTGCCAAAGTCAAGTTGAAACAGGACTACACATTATCAATGACTGCACGTCAGCATTGGTAGTCTGGCAAAAACTATCTCACCAATGGTCACTGCAGAGCAGGGTTTAAAAAACGGTTCGTGACTGCAATTTCATCCGCGATATAGCAGTTTCGCCGCCGTCGAGTTACCCGCGACACCGCAATAACGGTAAATCTGAAATAACCGAAAACGCGACCGCGATTTGAAACCTTACTGCTGAGTTTGAACTGGAACTTCAAAGAATGGCTTAGTTGGGTGTTGGCCAATATACCACCGACAAAATACAATGAAGCATTAGTAACCATATGGGCCTTATGGTACGCACAAAACAAAAGAGTGAATGAAGGGAAGATCTTTCGAGAAGAAGAAACCATCATATTTATTCAAAGTCATTGCCAACAATTCACCATAACCAACAGTAGAATCCACGAATTTGTGCGATCCAGCGATGTCAGATGGAGCCCACCACCAGAAGATATAGTAAAAATCAATCTTGATTCAAGTTTCATTCAAGCAAAACATGAAGTATGGTTAGGCGTGATTATACTGAATAAGGATGGATTCGAATTAGGGGCATGCAGGAAATATACCCTGAGAGTACCATCAACATTTGCAGCAGAGGCCATCGCAGCATGACATGCACTCCAACTAGCCCTCGATTTAGGCTTCAGACGAGTGATTCTAGAAGGGGATTCAAGATCGGTGATGAAGAAGCTAGCCACATCCAAAACCGATTATTCTGAAATAAGTGCGTTTATTTGGGAAGCCCAACATCTAGCAAAGGGTTTCAACTTGTGTGACAGAAGGAAATAAGGCAGCCCATCTATCCATAGACAAATCTGTTGGAGATGGAGACACACACTGGGTAGAGGAGGCACTGGAAAAGACAACAAGACAGGCAGCGGAGGACAGAGGCTGGACTAACCCACCATAGACCCGATTGAAGGAAAAACAGAGTAGAAGGATTCGATAGACCAAGTTTAACTCCAAGCATCTGTGCGTTCAAAGAAAGAAAGAGAAGGAAGCAAGAAAACGAATGGCCGGAAATTATTTTAGTTTAGTAGAGTTACGTTTTTTAATGCAATTAATTACACATAGAAGCTGATGCAAGATTTGCACAGTCTAGGAAAAATTGTTCCATTATAATGCAATAAATTTGGCCGTTTACTTAAAAAAAATGTCTTTTAATCTATGTTTAAAACCAAACATTTTTTTTATTAATTTAATTACTAAAATTCATTTTTCTAAAGTGAATAAACTCTCTTAAAACCCCGTGAACAGGTTTTCCTGTCATTCAGAGCCCAAAACGTAGCATCAGTGGACGTAGATAGATAGTTATTGACCCATCGTTTTGGGCTCACTCCTATTTACGAATTACAAATCCAGAAAAGGGAAGAACCGACGCCGCCGAGTACCGCAGACATTGATACCGGCAAATTTGGAACTGAGATTGCCATTCAATTTACCCGTTTTTTCTTCCCCTCTGCAAAACCCTACCGCCATCTGCAATTTCTAAAGTGAAAACGAAACCCTAATCGGCATCGAGTTTACTCAATCGGAGTTTGCGGAGATGGACTCGCACCTAACCGCACCGAACCGCTCTCGTAGCTCCCAGACCCCTTCCCCATCTCACTCTGCCTCCGCCTCTGCTACTTCCTCCCTCCACAAGCGCAAACTCGCCGCTGCTGCGTCCGAAGACCACGCGCCTCCTTCCTCTTTACCTCCCTCGTCCTTCTCCGCCGACACTCGAGACGGTGCTCTAACCTCCAATGACGACCTCGAGAGCATCTCCGCACGGGGGGCTGACTCTGATTCTGATGCTGATGACTCAGAGGACGCCGTCGTGGACGACGATGACGACGACTTTGACCACGACAATGATTCCTCCATCCGTACTTTCACCACTGCTCGCCTAGAGTCTGGGGGTGGTGGCTCCGCCTTGGTTCGGAACACGAAGCTCAAGACCGAAAATTCCACGGTTAAGATTGAGAATGCCGATGGAGGAAAAGACGGGGGAGCCCCTGGGTCTGGGTCAGTTGGACCCACCGGGGCTACCGCAGCAGTTGGGAGTACAATGGCGGGGATTGCAACAAAGGAAGACGTTAAGATATTTACTGAGAATATACAGACTAGTGGAGCTTATAGTGCTAGAGAAGAGAGCTTGAAAAGAGAGGTTAATTTTTCAACTTTTTTGAGTTGCAATGATAAAAACTAAATGTTTATTCTAATTGGTTGTTTCTCTTGTGTTTTACGATATCTACATTTTTAAAAAAATCATTTTGCAGGAAGAAGCGGGAAGACTCAAGTTTGTTTGCTATTCAAACGATGGTGTTGATGAGCATATGATTTGGTATCTAATTCTCTTTTCCTTGAGCATTCATGTTAACTTTTTTTTCTTCTTGGATTATGCATGGTTTATTTAATTATTAGTAGCCATTGATGACCATGGGGGAGGATGTTTTGGTTTTGGTTTTCTCGCAAGCCACCATAGTCCCTTCTTGAACTGGTGATAGAAGATTCAGCTTTTGGTTTTTGGCTTCTCAGGTTGATTGGATTGAAGAATATATTTGGAAGACAACTACCCAATATGCCAAAAGAGTACATTGTTCGCCTTGTGATGGACAGGTATCAAGATATAAATTTTTGGGGTCACACACTTCAAGATGGAAAACCACTTTTTTGTAGGGATTTCTTTGTTAGGTTGAACATTCAGTCATCTTAACATATTGACATTGATTATCTTTGTTAATTTTCCTGCCTTTTCTGGCTGGGTTATTGTGCTTCTTTAATGAAATGGCCTTCAAGTTTTCTTGCTAATGCTGGTATCAGCTAAGCTTTTGTGCATTTTGATATCTCACTTCTTCTTACTATGGATTTTGTAGAAGCCATAAGTCTGTGATGGTTATTAGACGGAATCAGGTTGTTGGTGGCATCACATATCGCCCATATGCCAGGTAAGATTTATACCTGAATATAATTTACATTGCTGGTATTATGTTATTGTGAGTCAAATCAATTTTCTGCTCCTTATGCAGTGTATTTCCCTCTTTTGACTCTGTTCCTTTTGCTAAATTTTGTTTTATAGCGACTCCCCTATTACTAAGTTCTACTTCATATTTTAATACAAAATTTGAGATTCTTAAGGGAGTCAGACATGATCTCAGTGTGGTTCATCTCTTTCAACTTTTTCAGGAAAATTCTCATTATTTGTTATTTATTCATTCATTCTGCAGCTCTACTATTGTAGCATTTTTATAACCTTAGAAGTTTGTTTTTATGATGTAAATGCTTCATTTGTCCTCTTCACTGATACTTGTTTCGGTGGTAAATATCAGCCAAAGGTTTGGGGAAATTGCTTTTTGTGCAATCACAGCTGATGAACAAGTAAAAGGTTATGGCACCAGACTGATGAATCATTTAAAACAGCATGCACGTGACGTTGATGGACTAACACATTTTCTGACGTATGCTGACAATAATGCTGTTGGTTATTTTATCAAACAGGTATGATATATAAACATTTTTTGTGTGTGGGTTGTCCTGCTGTATTGTTTTATATGCTTTCTTATCATAAATTTACAGGAGTAGAACATTTTTCTTCCCAAGTCTATGAAGCATAGAATGGCCTTTGGCAGACTTCTTTTTGTAAGAAAAATAGGTTAAAATAGGGAAAGCTTTAGGACGTTTCCAAGAAGATAGTTAGATACACCAGTCCAGCTGAACTAAATTGTAAATTGAGTGTATTAGATATGAATTTGCTGAAGGTGTTTATGGTTCTTCTTTGCCACACTTTGTGACTCGTGTGCAAATAACCTGCAAGATATGGCAAAAGAATTATGGTTCTTTATAGTCAGTTCTTTTTAATAATAATTTGCATCATCTGATTCAATAAATGTGATCTTAAGGGACTTGCCAATTTTATCTACTGCAGGGTTTTACCAAAGAGATTCACTTGGAGAGGGATCGATGGCACGGGTATGATTAATGTGCCGCCATACTATTTTGCTTTTATTTTCTATCTCCCCATCATTAGGGCTCAAGGGCCACAGGCCACTTATTATTTGTTATTATTGAGAAATCGAGTGGGAGAAACTCTTTCTCTCTTATATGCGCTTTGAGTGTTGGAATGCCCAGGATGCATGCTTTCCTTTAAGAATGAAATATGGAATATCAAGAACTAAAATGCTGAGAATATTGGTTCTCTTTTCTCTATTCTTTGTTAACAATGTCCTTGATATCTTTCTAGGCTGTGTTTAAATATTTCTTTACTTTTCCAGGTATATTAAAGACTATGATGGAGGAATCCTTATGGAATGTAAAATCGACCCCAAGCTTCCATATACTGATTTATCAACCATGATTCGTCGTCAGCGACAGGTTAATTTGTTATTCACTCTGTCAAGGGATCCTTTTGTGTGTGTGTGTGTGTGTGTGTGTGTTTTTTGGGGGGGGGTGCAATTCTCATAACCCTCTGTAAGGACCAATTCAACTTGTGAGCTGTGAGGTATTGTTTCAATTTTCCCATTGGATTTCATGATTTTCTTCGCAAGATTCACCTGAAAAGTTGGGTTCAAGGTCCTTCATAAAATTAGACTGTATTTCCTACTGCCTGAGTGCCTGTCTGATGTAGGATCCGATTAGGGTTGAAATCTCCTATGTCACACCCTGCTGTCTTCATCATGAAGCCTCTTTGTGGAGGCCTGCAACATTGATTACTATCCAAAGTGTTGTTTTCCCTCTATTTGACATGTGGTAGTTCTTTGGATGCATATTGGTTCCCAGCATTAACACCTTTTGCAATTTCAATGTGAATGGATTACTGAATTATTGACTGTTATCAAAAGTGTAATCAAAACCTAATATGCAATAAGCCAAACTTCTGACTATTTTCTTTCCTTCCACTACTTCTATCTTTTCCTTCTTGCTATTCATGTTTGTATTCAAACTGTTTTTTTCAAACCTTTATTAACATGCATGTTTTTATTTGTGGTTAATAGGCAATCGATGAAAAGATTAGGGAGCTCTCAAACTGTCAAATTGTTTATCCAGGCATTGATTTTCAAAAGGTACATCTGGATCTTGTTCTGTTTGCATGCTTTTAGTAAAGGGTAAACTACACATTTAGTACCTAAACTATTACTTTTTGTTCTTTTTTGGTACCTAAACTTCATTTTTTTCAAAACCATACCTAATGTTTAGTTAAAGGTTGCAATTTGGTACCCCATCGTTAAAAAATTAACATAAATGTTGACGTGATTTTTTTATTTTTTTCAATGATGATGTGGCATTATCTTATGGTGACATGTCAACATTACCGTTAAAATTTTAGCGGTGTGGTACCATATTGAAATCTAAATTAAACGTTAGATATGGTTTTGAAAAAAAAATCAAGTTTAGGTACTAAAGAAAAACAAAAGTGATAGTTTAGGTACTAAACGTGAAGTTTACCCTTTAGTAAATTACCCTGTAAAAGTTCATTTTAGGCTTTTAATTGGAACCATGTTCAATATCACATATAGAATATGGAGTTTCTCATGTTTATTTTGGTTTTTCAATTTTAATCAAGGCATCATATTTTGGTGTTCTATGTTTGTGTTTTTGCTTTGTATACTGTATTGCATCATATTGTTGCTTGCTCTTAAATGGCATTCCTATTCACTGGACTCTTTATTATTGTCACTTAGTTTGTTCATTTTTCTTAATGTTCTAATCAGCTAGTAAAACTGGTTCACTTGAGTTGGATCTAATAAAGCACATTATCTTTTACCACTTCTGTTGTTGGTCTTTTGTAACCCCCCAGACTGATGCGGGTAACCCGATCAGATCTGAAGTGTCACATTAGGGCCACCGGAGGGACCCAATGTAAAAATAGCAGAAAATTTAAAACTTTTTATCAAAACATGTAAATTCATAAAATCATTAATCAGTATGTAGAATTAAAACAGATTTTCAGACTCACATATAAAACAAAATACAATTACATGCCCCCTAATCACATGTATCGTACTCTGCAAACAACACCGGAAGAACACCCTTACTGATGACGATAGTTGCACCGGTACAATTCTTTTAACCTGAAAAAAGATGAGTAACAGAGTGAGCTTTGGAAAGCTCAGTAATACAGAACTACCAGATGATGCTGAAGAACGTGCAGATACAGATAAACATATCTTTCCTTATTGGTTCCGAACATCTACAGATTTTTATGCTGATCGGAGATCCTACTGATATTTCAGATGTTAACGGACAATGAGCTTTTAGTTCAAATAAATACTTTGAATGCTTGAGTTCAGGAGATCAGAATAGGTTGTCTAGTGTGTTCCCGTAAAACCAGTAAAAAGATACAGATCTTTTAAACCATATATATATACCCCCATCACAACAGAATGTGTAGGTTCCCTAGAACCATACACCCAACCCAACACAACATATAAGGCCCTGAGCACAAAGTCGAGGAACCTGCGGAAATACTTCAACAATACCCCCCAATTAAAACATTTTTCCGTCACTAAACAGAGATATCAGAAATCAAAACAGAATTCAAAACAGATATCAGAACAGAATCCAGATCAGAAATCAGAACAGAATTCAGGTCATATATCAGAACAGAATTCAAGTCGGAAATCAGATAAAATATTTATATGATTAGGGAACACACCAGAGTTTACAGATATTATTCAGGGGTACTGAATAATCTTAGCAGACAGAGAAACACGGATTTTCAGTATACCGATAAAATACCGAAAGTTAGAAATACTATTGGAAAAGTTCATTAACTGACGAAATCATCAGTTATTCAAAATGTGAATTATCATGATCATATCTTATTCAGACAGTTTTCAGAAGTTGTACGTAATCAGAAGGGTATTCAGAATTCTTTACAACCATGTCAATTGATCGGATAATCGAACAACTTGAGAACGAAGATTTAGAACCTTAACAATTTATGTCGACTGGTCAATTCATTTTCCTTCCAGGGTATTTACTCTTTAATGCCACAAATTCTTGTCCATAGATCATCTTCAGAATCATCGCTGAATAGATCTTCCAATGGTCTTTATTTCATTTCTAAGCTTCTACGATATTATGAAATACTGACGTGCTTGATTTGTAATTCATGTTCCATAAGGACAGTACGTCTTATAAACTCATCAGAATTTCCAAACTTATCCAAATCACTTACTTAATCCTCAGTCGTTGAGGTTACTTAGCTTATTTAGTAGTCAAGTCCATTCCAGTTACTTCAGGGTATTTCAGAGTAATTCAGACGTTTCTAAATTTCCAATACATATTGTACTTCCGTTCAGTTCAATTCGGTTTTCGTGGTTGATTTGTCGAACAAATATTCAATTCTTAGTGCTGAATGCGATCTAGAGTTGAGTTGAGCTGAGCTGAATACTTCCAAAATTATCATATAGCATAACTTGAGTAGACAAACACACATTCAAGTAATATTTATGCCATTCAGGTATTGACATAGCTTTAGGGTTGATCTACTCACTTAAATTGTGTTCCATTTCTTTTAAAGGTAGTTCAACACCTATGCTTATTTGATTCCTTAATTAATCCAAGACATTTACTTAATATAGACCATAAGGGTATTTTAGTCATTTTGGTGTTCAGTTTTATTCCAATCATAACAGAGCTCGAGGATATCCCATCATTCCGGAGCTTGGTGATATTCTTGGGTCATTTCCATTACAGGGATATTTTGGTCATTTTACAAATTCACGGTATTTCAATCTTTTCCCTCCATTCGGTCTTATTATTTAATTCCAATTTATCATCTATTCCAGTCCTTTCGAACAATTCTGATAAAAGAGCACCCACCGATAAATTGTTCTTCAGGTATTTACTCATAACTTGGATATTTTCGGGTTAAGTGACTTCTCGGATTTTACAAACGAAATATTATGAATTTTTCTTTACAAAGATAGGATACTAATAATTAAATTCGTACTTAATCGAGTTAAGTACAAATTCTCAAAGTATTTTCTCCTTCAGGGTCAACTCTGACTATTTTACCTCTCAAGGGTATTTTCGTAATTTCTTAACCAGATAATTTCTATATTAGCTCTTAACGAAAATAATATAATATAGAGATCCTGTGATTAATTGCTTCCTCGAACATTCTTTGATCTTGAAATGATTCATTAAAAGACTTCTAGTATCTAGCATAAACATTCTTGGGGTTAAAAACCGATTATCCATAATTTCCAAGTAAAACTAACATTTCTTATGCACATCAATAGTTTTAGAAGATCAATAATTCTTTTCAGATTTATTAATCAACTTCCAGGGACAATTCTTGTCATTTTCCAACATAAGGGTAATTTCGTAATTTTACCTAATCGAAATATTCTCATAATTTATCATCTAAGTACGTACTTAATCGAGTTAAGTACAAATCCTCAAAGTATTTTCTCCTTCAGGGTCAACTCTGACTATTTTACCTCTCAAGGGCATTTTCGTAATTTCTTAACCAGATAATTTCTATATGAGCTCTTAACAAAAATAATATAATATAGAGATCCTGTGATTAATTGCTTCCTCGAACATTCTTTGATCTTGAAATGATTCATTAAAAGACTTCTAGTATCTAGCATAAACATTCTTGGGGTTAAAAATCGATTATCTATAATTTCCAAGTAAAACTAACATTTCTTATGCACATCAATAGTTTTAGAAGATCAATAATTCTTTTCAGATTTATTAATCAACTTCCAAGGATAATTCTTGTCATTTTCCAACATAAGGGTAATTTCGTAATTTTACCTAATCGAAATATTCTCATAATTTATCATCTAAGTACCTTTAATGAGATAAATTATAATCTACATATTCATGGTTGATTCTTTTATCACTTAATTCCAGAACTTGTAATTTAATTCCAACTGTCCTCCAATTTCTTATAAAAGTCATCTGAGCCATATTCAGTTACCTACTTTTACGTATTCGTATTCTAGTGTAGATCTTCATTAATTACACATATGAGACCAAATATTTTCATTCATGCATTTACCAATACCAACATGTTCTATAAAACATAAAGAGGTAGTAAAGTATTACCTCGATTTCCGTGCAATACTGATCGACCATAAAAATTACATTCGAACACCTTTGATCTTTAATTCAACTTCCAAAAATTCCTCAGATACATATCAACATAAATTATATAAAAAACGGAGTTTAATTACGATAAACGGATCGAATCGGATGATAAATTAGTTAAAACCAACTTATTGTTTTCGAATTTGGCGAAACGGACTTCGGATTCGGATTCAGGATGTCGAAAGCATAAAATATGACTTTTCAAAAATTTGGAAATTTCGGTCAAAATCAAAGTCAACGGGTTTGACTGGCAATTTCGAGGCCTTCGGGTCTGAATTTCAAAAAAAAAACTGCGGAATCGGATTTGGAACGTCGAAAAATGTCAGGATAGGTATACTCGGTCAAAGTCAAAGGTCGTTTAATGCCCGATCAAAGCCCGTCAAAGTTTTGGTCAACACCGGTCAACGGTCAACGGGTCAGGTCGGGTAAACGGGTCGGGTTGGAACCGATCAAACCGGTCATTTTTTTTTTCTTCCCCACGAGCAGTGGCGGCGCGTGAACAGTGTTAGGGTGTCGGAAAATTTCTGAAAAATTTCCTAAAAATTATTTTGAGCGATTTCGAGATACTTACAAAGCTTGGTTCACAATTTTGAAATGCGGAGAGCTCGATTTCAACAAATCGAAAACTTTGACCGCTTCACCTCCTCACGCGCCGTCGTCGACGGAGACCAAGGATGACACCGACGGACTCGAAACGATGCAAGGAACACGATGGTGAGGAGGTGTCGTAAACGGATCATCGGATCGTCGCGAATCGACGAAAAACCAATTGAAATCGAGTTATTACCGACGATACTTCCGACTGAAATTAACGACGAACGGCAACGATTCACGACGAAAGGTTTGAGGGGTTTTGTTCCTCGATTGACAACGAACACGATGGTGGTTTCGGCTCATCGATCAGAGATCGGATGGATTCTACTGAACATACGGGGAGAGATTTATAATTCTCTCCAAAATAAAAATGGTTAAATCATGGGTTTAGCCACTGAATTTCTTGTACTTCTTAAAATGGTCTGTCAACTTTGAAATTTTACAATTTAATCCACCGTTTCCTTCAAAAATACTAATTAAATTCATCACTTTATAATTTCTTAAATTTAACCCTTAAATTGGGGTGTTACATCTTTAATTATTTTAACTACTGTGGCTTCCTTTATTATGGTTTTATGGTTTAGTCTTTGCAATTTATGCATAAATATTTCAAACATAGCTGTAATGAAAGATTCATTTGACTCAGAAAGAAGCTGGTATTCCTAAAAAAGTCATCAAAGTTGAGGA
The DNA here is from genome assembly GCF_006381635.1 of Hibiscus syriacus. NCBI lineage: Eukaryota > Viridiplantae > Streptophyta > Magnoliopsida > Malvales > Malvaceae > Hibiscus > Hibiscus syriacus. Next base: position 28,698 of record NW_024062891.1, on the reverse strand, counting down.
TATCCCTGGTTTGAGTAAGTTCTTTGGCCTTTTATTGTATTTGTATTGGTTGATTTTAGTTTTTGAGTTTTCTTTTTTATTCTTTTTCAGTCGTTGGACATTATATTAGATAATTGTTTCCGTTTTCCATGTTTTATATAAATATTGTATTGCAATTATATGCATTCATATTTGCTAATTATAAAAAAAAGTATATGCATTGTAATTCCTGGCTAAAAATTTGGGTGAATATATATTTGTTCCTCTTAACTTCAAATTAAATAAGGAAGATATCTTGAGTTTGTCTTTTATCTAACAACTTACAATCTTTCCCTATTTATTTTTGATGCTAACATACATATATATTCAAAGACTGTCTGCCTCCCGGAAGTTTTAATCAACCAAATCCTGAATTTTCATTAATTTGTTAACAGAGGAAGCCGGATGGACTCCTGATCAATGGGGACATACGCGATTTAGATCCTTAATTGTGTCCGCAGACAACACCACAAATCAGAAACATTTAACTGGTTTCATGCGCTCACTTCTGAAGGCAACTTTCTAAACTTATAATTGTTCCTCATCTGCATATATCTTCATTATTGATTGCAGTTGTAATTGTGATTTATTGATGCTTAGTTTTCTATCAGAGTTGTTGTTGAGTATAACTCTGAATAATCATTATCCTGTTTCCTTTTGTTGCAAATGAATGTGATTAAGAGGCTTGTGGAGGATGCATGCATGTGCCCTTCTTCTAGCAATCATACACCTTCCTTTTACTTTAGGAACCCAATGGGTCGATGTCTAAGTTGCAGGGGTAGCTATTTTATGCTAATACTTAAGGATTCTTACCATGGCCGAATTACTGGATAACTATAAATGTTAATAAGTCAGTGCCCTTTAGCATTTACTCATGTTAACTTGATTCTCTCCAAGTGTTTGGTTGAAATCAGATGTCTATATGAGCATCCCCTGCCATAATTTTCATTGACTTCTAAGCAAATTGATTTTGTTCAAGCAGTCAATGCATGACCATGTTGATGCTTGGCCATTCAAGGAGCCAGTTGATGCTCGCGATGTACCCGATTATTATGACATCATCAAAGATCCCGTGGGTAAGGTTCATATAAGCAACCATGATAGGATGATGTAGCTGTCAAGCTGGTTTAGGTTTGAGCGAGAAAGCTCTTTATCATTTTTCTCTTGGCAACAAGTGGCTGCAGGCAAGGCCAAATCTTTCTTGGAAGTAGAAAACTATAAATCTATGAAAGCGTTGCATGATATTTAGTTCTTGTTTTGGCTTTGAAAACTAATATTTTGTTAAATTTCCATGGTTGATTTGGAAATCAGAATATTGAATCAAGTACGATGAAGGTTTGTCTAGTAACCTGACTGAAGTTTCTAGTTTCTATTACGAGTATTTACGGCTCAGCTAGTCTTGCAAATTCTTTGTATTAATAAGCCACCAGCCAATCTCTAGTACAGCTTCAGGTTGTATAGAATACCATCAAGCTATATCTCATGATAAGTTAAGCTCCTGTTTATAAAGATGCACCTGACTGCAAACAATTACAGACGCAATAATTGTTATGTTTGACCGTATATGTGTATAATGCACAGATCTGAAGACTATGTCAAAAAGAGTTGAATCGGAGCAATATTATGTAACGCTTGAGATGTTTGTAGCTGATGTCAAGAGGATGTTTGCTAATGCACGCACCTATAATTCTCCTGATACTATATACTATAAATGTGCAACCAGGCATGAACACTTGTGCTTATCTTTCTTTTGCTTTCATCATGATTAAATGTTCAACAAGCATGAATGATCTCCTTATGTTCATCGGTTCTCTTTTTTTCTGTGTCGTCCATTGTGATTGACTTTAGTAGAGTTGACTTGCAGGTTGGAAACGCATTTCCAGAGCAAAGTTCAATCAGGTCTCCAATCTAACACAAAAATTCAGTGAGGGTAACTGAAAGGCATACACATGCTTTGACCCTATGATCCCAGGAGATCAGATTTTCAGACATTCCAGCTGTACCGTTTCAGCAATATATGTAACATTAGTGTTCATATGCTTATCTATAATGTCCAAGGGGGAAATTCTGACATGTTCCCCGTGTAATGTGATGTATGGATGGATGAATAATTTTATTGACAACAAATAGGATAGATTGAATGTTGTTAACCAAAGCTCATGATAATTTGAATCTCATAATTTATGTAATTCATATATGTTATATTGGCTTGGTTTGAGACAGTTACGAAAACAAGGACTCCCATCCTACGCCCAGATTGTGCTCATAACGACATGGCTCTGTGGTCATTCCGACTATTGATCAAAGGAATTTACACTGATGAATTGATTGCTACTTTTATTCAACAAGTTTGGGTTTAAAAATTTGTATTTGCAGTCTAATCACCTTTAATACCTGAAATGTGTAACCTTAATAACAGATTTAGCACCTTGTACATCCTATACGAATTTCACACGTTACTATTTAGCAAATAAGTTTTATTCAAGAAATAGAGTGGTAGTCGTTATATGATACAGATATACGATTGTCTTTCACTTAAGATGTTAAAAGCAAAATTGCAGTGAGTCAATAACTGTCAATAGATTTAGCCATAATTGAGCGTCTAAGAAAAACAAACAAACAGAAAACAAGAGGGAGCTAATATTCAACTTTGCTTGCGGTTCCTATCAGCAGCATGGCCAGGCTCCCAACCAGGCATGGGTCCACGTGCATGGACACCAGGACCAATCTGATCTTGAACACCCTCCAAGCTGGGTCTACGCTGTGATATAGATGTTTCATTGACATTCTTCATTCCTACTTTAGTATGTGAAGTCATAACAGGGGGAACCAGGGTGTTACCTTCCACCCCGTTATGATGCATGGGTGCAACAATGCTAGGAACTGGGTGAAAAAACTGGTTAGTGTTTGACTGCAATGGTAGAGGAGCAACCGTAGATGCTTCCAATGTGCTGCTAAGAAAAGGCATGCCTACACTAGGTATATTGGGTCTAGATAGAAGACCAGGTTAATCCCTGTCACCCGCTTAACTGTTTCTTCAGCCATTTTCACCTGAAAATTTCAAATTGAATTATCAATCTGACAATCCAGAACTAAAGCTGCACCCATCATAAACGATAGCAATATATGAAAAAGTAAGTAAATAGTTTTTTTTTAAAAAAGCCTCTCCTGCAGCAGTGTTTCCAGAATAACGGCGCCCGACAATGTTTCTCATTTGCCAACAGTCTAAACAATGGATAAACTAACACAATGGATCATGTCTATCCATTGTGTAAACTTAGAAAGACATACAAGTTGTGAATAAAAGTTATAAGAATAGTTAAATACTCCATAGAAGTGACAGTGCATAAGTACTAGACAGTAGACATCTCCAGCAGATCCCTGAGATGGAGCACATATAAATTGCCAAAAGACAACAAGAGAATCTGTTAATATAGTATGTGTTTACCAATTAAAGCCCCAATTCTTAGATGAAGGAAAATGGAGCACCAGAGCTTTTCAAAATTTTACACAAGACCACAAATGTCATGATGTCAGGGTAATAATTCTCCGGGTATATATTTGGAAGTCAGTTTTCAACTTTCAGGAGGACCCTATGTCAACTAACAGGAGGATAATTATATCATGATAAGAAAATGCAAAATTAGGAACAGTGATGGTTTACCTTTGCTCTTAAAGTCTCAATGTCAGCCTTCATAATTCTATTGTCAACAGCAGCTTCATCATACTTGTGATTCATGTCAGTTAGACGCTTAAGCAATGTGGAATGTTCAACTCTTAGTTGACCAACCTAGAAAAACCAATTAGAGGGTCAACTAAGACACCAAAAATAGAATGCATGAGACCATCAAAGGGAAGGGGGAACAATGTGTAAAAACCTGTCCTTCAAGTTCATTCATTTGCTCTTGCTTTCTTCTTCTAGATCGTCTAGCCGATTCTCGATTTGACTGCATTCTGATCCATCATTAATTCACTAATTACTAGAGGGTAATTTGTGATTGCACCAGAAAATTAAATTTTAGTTCAGTACGAGTTTTAGTTTACATATGGTAATGACACATATTATAAATGCTTAGAACTAGTGCTTCTAAACAAATATATGATTTTCTAAAATAGAATAGAAAAACACAAAAAGGAGATACTATTTCAGCCAAGAGCTGGAATAGAGTTTGACAAGATAATAACATTTTGTTTAATTAAATCTATAGATCATCAGGCTCAAGTTCTATTTACGAAATATATATTTGACTCTGTTCAAGACAAAAAATTAGTTCTTATAGCTTACTAATATAGAAGACAAATCTTATTAAATTAGGGGGGAAAAGAGAAAGGGAAGGAATATGTTGAGCAAAATAGAAAAAACCCCCGAATGCATAGCATTTCAAACCCCTCAAACCAATCACAAATACAAGCCAACACTAAAAACATGGTTACCTCCTTGCACGTTTTGCATCAGCTGCACCCATGTTGTCAGTTGTTTCAGTATCTCCTTCGAGTTCATCACTATCTGAGTCTTCTCTTGATGATCCACTTGTGGCTTGCCTCACTTGCACTCCTGATTTTTTTGTGTGGTTGACTCCACCAGAACTCCACAAGGAGTGAAATCAGCTTCACCCTGTCCTTGTACCTTTGAGGAACCTAGGATTGTGGAAGATAATTCATCATTGAAGTAGTTATGGGAAAGATATACCAAATTAATGCATGAAGAACTCTACTGAAGAGCTATGAAGTTCCCTAGCATATTCAGGCGTAGTATTACGGGTAGTATTACATGTCTTGTTTGACCGCCTAGTGAAATTTATAGCTAACTACTAAAGTTATCAAATCTAGCAAAGCAATTTAATTCCACTTTCATCTAAGCTCCATATTTTTTCTAGTTTTCCTTCCTTTTTCTTTCAGCACTAGCATATCTCGAGATAGAATCACATGGCACTCCATGAAAATATAAATACTGAAAATCATTAGGCATAACCATGATATATGCAGGAAGACTCCAGCGATAAGAAATAGCTGGAAGGGAAACATAGCAGTATAAATGGGGTAGTGTTACTTGTCTTTGACTGCCTAGAGAAATTTATAGCTAAACTACTAAAAATTATCAAATCTAGTAAGCAATTTAGTTCCATTTTTATGTATCTCCCTCTTTTTTTTCTTGTTCTCCTTCCTTTCACTTTCAGCTCTAGCATAAATGGATATAGAATCAGATGGCACGCCATGAAAATATGCAATATTGAAATCATTAGGCATAACCATGCCTGATATCTGCAGGAAGACTCCAGCAATTCCTAACTAATTTTATTTCCTACAGTTCACCGAGCAGCCAAAAAACATTGTTGGAGTTAACCTAGAACGACACAAACTAAATAAATATTCATGTCATTCATTATCATTATGCACTAGGTGCCTAGATGGCCATAAAACCAAACTTGATGAACAACATTCAACCAGCACCGTAGATGCTTGTCCCAATACATAAAGAGGCCAACAGACAAAAAGTAAAACTCAAAGGACAACGTTAATGGTTTCAACCACCCATTATAACAAAACAATATCATAAGTAAACCTACTGCTAATCACCAAAATTGAAGCTCATGATTTTCAAATCAAATAAGTGCATGCAAAACAAAGCTCACCTTGCACTTTTGATCCCGATTGAAGCGCGTGATTTTCAGCTTGGGCAGACGAATCCTCTGCCTTCACAGCTAACGCCTGAATATTCGTTTGAAGAGAAATAAAAAGGGAAAACTTACAAGTATTAATGATAGTATATAAGAATAAATCCGTTTTGAAAACGGGGATTATAGAGAAGAGAGAAATACACGAGAGAGAGCAACCGCCGCGCATTCTAGTTCGAGCTTGCTCTTCAGGATCGAGCGGAACTCATCGGAATCAATCGAGAATCTCGGTGTTGGATCAGACGGCGGAGGATTGTGATTCTGGTTGTTAGGATTTTTTATCTCCACCACGTCATCACCTCCTTCAGCTTTTGAAACGGACGGCTGAGGTGCCGCCGAGGACGGACCGATCAAATTCTCGCCCGCACCAGAAAATTCTTCCAGGAACATTTCCAACGCCCACTCTGAATGGCTTCGGCTCATCCCAGTCGCAGCGTTGGAAACCGGAGCCACCCAGGAGCAGTCAGAGAAATCGTCAACTGAGAACACAGTATTCATCGTTTTTCTTCTCTCTTTCTCCCCAATCTGCAATTCACCCTTTTTCACCGTTGCTTCCTGTTTTAATCATTTATGCGGGAACAATCATAACAAATCTACTGCTTTGTTTGTTTACAAAAACAATCCAATAATATACCGTCACGTGGATAATTTCCACCTCTTTCATACACGTGTTAGTAGGTAGTGAGTGATTTTTGTGAAGGTAGGTGTGGCTGTATCTGTGGGCTATACCTAAAAGGAGGGGGGCGGAGTAGTGTGCAAACTTGTTCGTGCTAAGAGAAAGTGAGCTTATCTACGCTCAATAAGATCCTTTGTTAATTTATGGAAATAATTTTTTATTATTTTAAAATATTAATTATTTTAAATTAAAATTAAACCGATTTATATTTTTGAGATTAAACTATTATTTTCTATATCACATCATCGACTCTCTATATAAAAAAAATAACGATAAGTGATTAAAATATTAAAATAATACAAATATAATATAAAATTTTATTTTTAATAAATATCGAAATATAATATTAAATTATGTAGAATTTTATCTAACACACAAAATTTTAATAAATAATAAAAATTACAAATAATTATTTATAATATTAAGAAAAACTTTACGTCATATTTTTTTCATCGCATAAAATGTAAATTCTGCACAAACAAATCTCGTTGTTAAGAAAGCCTTCCTCGGCCTGCTGAATCAGCAAACCGCAAGGCCCAAACGTAAAAAGAAATCAACTCATTTCCGAGATATATTCCTGAATCATTTCTTTCCTTCCCCTCCAAAAACCCAAGAGTCCAACATTAGGGCTTCGAAAACCCTAACCGTACCTCCGACCACATTCTAGTTTCCTTCCCCTTCGATTAGATTAGTGTCTTCTAATAAAAAAATTATATTTACCGCGTCTGCCCTTTTGTTTTGTTCCTGATTTCGAACGACAATGGCGGAGCACTTGGCCTCAATCTTTGGCACCGAGAAGGACCGCGTGAATTGCCCCTTCTATTTCAAGATTGGAGCATGCCGACACGGGGACAGGTGCTCACGGCTCCACAACCGTCCGACGATCTCTCCCACCCTCCTGCTGTCGAACATGTACCATCGCCCCGACATGATCACGCCCGGAGTGGATGCCCAAGGCCAGCCCATCGACCCCCGCAAGATTCAAGAGCACTTCGAGGACTTCTACGAGGACATCTTCGAGGAGCTCAACAAGTTCGGCGAGATCGAGAGCCTCAACGTTTGTGACAACCTTGCCGACCACATGATCGGGAATGTGTACGTTCAGTTCAGGGAGGAGGACCAGGCAGCGGCCGCCCTCCAGGCTCTTCAAGGAAGGTTCTACTCCGGTCGGCCTATCATTGCGGATTTCTCCCCAGTCACTGATTTTCGCGAGGCCACTTGTCGGCAATACGAGGAGAACAGCTGTAACCGTGGGGGTTACTGTAATTTTATGCACGTCAAGGTAATTGGGAGGGAGCTGAGAAGGAAGCTGTTCGGGAGGTACCGCAAATACAGAAGGAGTAGGAGCAGGAGCGGCAGTCCTCGCCGCAGGAGTGCCAGTCCACGCCAGAGGCGTGACAGAGAGTCCCGGGACCGGGACCGCGACCGCGATCGTGATAGGAATGGGCGAAGATCTGACAGACATGACCGTGAAGGCAGTGGTAGGAGAAAACATGGGAGTCCTAGGCGAAGCAGAAGCCCTCCACCATCTAGAGAAGGGAGTGAGGAGCGAAGAGCCAGGATTGAACAATGGAATAGAGAGAGGGAAGAGAAGGTGTAAGAGTGATTTTTTCCCTTCAAAATTTTCACTCCACACCCCCCACTTTTTGGTTAGTATTTTTAATTTTAGATTCACGCTATGTTTTTGTTATATGCTTCTGCGACTCGGTACTTGGTGCTTGGATTGAACTTTTTTTCCTGAAGGCGGTACTTGGATTGAACTTGAGTCTTCATTTTGATCGATGATGGAACCATTTTTAGTTGTCATGCTGTTCTGTTTTTCTTGTACTGTCAGTTTTAAACGTAGTATTTGTATCTGTGTTGAATACGTTTCTTTTCTTTTTATTAATGGTTAAAATTCCCAAGTTATTTTCTTCTCACTTTTATCTATGCGATGTTATCATTCCTTAACAAAGATTATTTGCTAATAGTTTTGTTAATTTAATCCTTTGTTTTTATGTTGAACTTGTAAATCTGCCTCAGGCTGGTCATATTTTACTTCCTTAAGCAGGGAATAGCTACTGCTCTGCTTGCTCCTCTTCACTACTATTGCCTTACAAAGAAGCAATCCTTTTAATTTGTCGTTTTTTTTCCTTTTCTTTCAATTATTGTTATATGCATTGCTTCATAGAGTTTAACTTGTGAACCGGTGTGGGACTGGGGGTCTTTTTCTGTAAGTGGGGAAGGGCTGCCAGGGTATTTGCATCTCAATGTTGCCATAATTTGTGTTGCTTCGAATTTAATTATTTTTCATGAATTATCTAGGACAGAGACCTTCGTAGACAGAATTTCGAAATATTTTTCGTTCCTCAAAGGATTCCCCTAAACTCATCATTTTCAGCCATTTATAAGTAGAACATGCAATCCGTGTATGCTCGTATTCTCTTTTGTGCGTGTTACTTTTGTTGTGTGTGTATGTGTGTCTGTTAGTGAAAATTAACACAACAAAAAATCAGTGCCAAAAATTTAAATATGAATGCATTACGTGTGTCGTGTTTTCGTATTGTGTCCAAAACTTCCAACGTGTTCTTGTAAGTTGACTCTTCGCAAAAAATTCAATTTCCTCTCATGGATCCTCCCTTGTGTGTCTTGCACCTTCACAAGAGTCATTCGGATGGCATTTTAAGATTATTTGCTCGAGAATTGTTCATATCACTTTCTGAAAGAAACTTTGATGTAATTGTTCTGCCTTCTTTGAGTACTTTTCTCTTATGGGGAGCAAGAATGACCCTGGAGTTCAGGGTCAGGAATATGTGGAAGCCAATATCCTGATATTTACATGATCCATGTGCGTATACTACATTATGCATGCTTGGATGCACTTTATGCCTCCATTCATATGCCTTCGAGGGAGTGATATCCATAGGAATTTAGCACCTTTTTTTAATAGAACATATGAATTTAGCACCTTAATTGCCTCGGTTGTTGAAAGCTCAGGATCAACAGCTGTGAATGTGATATAGGATGAATATACTTGCTAATTACACAACATTAGAGATGTTGAAATTTCATGTGATTTTTAGAATTAATTTAGCTCGGTAAGTGTAACCATTTTGTTGTAGTTTTTTTTCCTTGAATTGTTAAAATGATGTTGTAGTTTATAAATTGGCCATCAACAATTTAATGTATTTATAGTTAAGTAGCGAATTGATAATTTTTTGAGTAAAGCGAGTAGATAATTCATATCTTCAAAACAAGGACATTTTCAAAACAATGTAAGGTGATTGACATTTTCACAACCATTGTAAATTAATTTTGAATATTTCAATTTCGTCCATAAAATTATGGTCTTATTTTGAATTAGTCCTCAAACTTTCAAATGTTCCAATTTCATCATTAGATTATGGCTCTTGTTCTAAATTGATCCTCACTTTGTTTATAGTTATTTCTACGTTCCAAAACAAAATTATTGTTTTATTTAGAGTTATTTTCACCGCACATCCCAAACTATGGCTATCATTTTAAATTAGTTCACAAACTTTTAAACATTCTAATTTCATATCCAAACTATAACTCTCATTCTAAATTGGTCATCGAACTTTTTAATATTCTAATTTCATCTCAAAACTATGAAATTCAATATAAATTGATCCCAAGTTTTTAACATTCCAATTTTAACCCCAAACTATGACCCATATTCTAGTTTCATCATCCATTTGTTTATAATTATTTCTATGATTTAAAGTTAAATCATTATTTTATTTAAACCTACCATTAATTATCATTTATGATGTTTCTTATTATTACTCAATACATATCATTATTTATGTGACAATTAACAATTTTATTAATAGGGGATTTGAATAACATATATTGATAGTTTAGAAATAAAATTGAAATGTTCAAAAGTTTAGGCATCGATTTAGAATGAGATTTATAATTTGAGGATGAAACCATAATGTTCAAAAGTTTTTGGGCTAATTTAGAATGAGATTCATATTTTTAGGGATGTTATTGAAATATCTAAAAGTTTAAAGATTAATTTAAAATGAAAGTCAGTTTAGGAACGATATTGAAATGTTTAAAAGTTCAATATTAATTTTAAATTAAATTCATAAATTAGGGGCGTGTGATGCAATTAACTAAAAAACACCTTCGTTTACGCCCCTCTAGTTCGCCCCCCCCCCCCTCTTTCCGTTTCTCTTTATTTGAAGAAAGAAAAAGAAAAGAAAAACCAAATGCTTAGCCAAGCTAAACTAACACTCCAAATTCTCCTCTTTCCGGTCATCTCACTGTCAAAGAAAAAATCTACGTTCTCTCTCTCTCGTTGAAAAAGTTAAATCTTTTTCTGTTTTTCTTTTGTTGGGTTCATTTCTCTTTAGCCATTTCCTTTTTGCATGTAGTGCCCTTCGGTAGCCTTAACTCGCCACTTCCACTCACCTCAATTCCATGGCGAATAACCCCAACGAGTCCCCCGCCGATGATTTCTTCGACCAAATCCTCGGACTTCCTAACTTCGCGCATACTGACACTGGCTTAGTGGGACCCGACGGTAGATTGTCTGGAAACGCCTCGACGGCTGGAGCGCCAATGCTTCTGCAGCTCAGCTCTGGTGGTACCACCGGGCACATCGGCGCAACCGGCTGCGGGGGAGGCGGTGCGTTTCATGGACAGGTTTTTCCTTTGGGGTTGAGCTTGGAGCAAGGAAAAGGTGGATTTTTGAAGCCCGAGGAAGCTTCCGATAGTGGTAAGCGCTTCCGCGACGAGGTGGTTGATGGCAGAGCTTCATCAGTAAAAAATGTAAGGAAAAAACAATTATTTTGTAAGTATATGATTTGTATTTCATTTAATAGTTTGCCCTTGTGTCGTTCTGTTTGTTTGGTTCCCAAAAATGACCTCTACCAATTTGGGTGAACTTTTTTTTTTTTTGCTTTTACATTTTCAACTGTGGGTGACCGAATTTGTCTGATTTTACACGCAAAAATAACGCGTGTTTGTGTCTAATAGCAGAGGAAGCAAAGAAAACACAACATATTTGGAGCAGAGGTGGGTTGAAAACTGTGTGAGATTCCAAGTTGTGGTATTTGACAAAGGAAAGAACACATGAAAGTCCAAGGATTTTTAAGTGACATAATCTAATTTGCAGTGTATAATTTACAGTGTATAGATTAGCAGCAAACTTGCATCAACAAAATAAGCTTACTCCAAATGAAAGATCTACTTTTCTAGAGGACATATGGTTGAAGCTTGAAACTTATAAGCTAGGGTCAGAAAATCTATAATATCTCCTTTATAGTACACTAAAGGCCGTTTAAATGACTGGTAGATGGTCGTTGGTTCCTTAATTTGCACTAAACTTATGCTAACTCAATCGAGTTTTAGAAATTTTGGACTTGGTTTAATTGTCAACATATGATAATAGTTCAGTTATTTGTGGAAGGTGTCAAATTTCATAGCAGTTTCTTGTTATGTTGGAAAATGTGGATAGCTTAAAATTATTACAGAAGAAAAGATGGATCCGATATCCCCTTTATTTAATATTAGATTTGAAGAATCAGTCATGGTCAAGACGTTCTATCATCAGTAGAAAATGGTCAATATATATGTTTTTTCACTGTTATACATATGCTTAAATTCCACAATTTTTTACATAGCAATCAGATGGTCTCCTTGAACGATTATGCGCTAACCGATGTTCCTTTGTTTTCCCCTTTTTCCTTTCCTTGACGAGAGGAGAGATGGTGGAGGTGGAAAAGAGAAAAAAGATGGTGTTGATGTTAGTTTTACGTTATTCTGTAAATTCTATAATTGATTATTTGATTTATATAACTTTCCAGGTTTTCCATGGCCAACACACACTAGGTACTGTTGCTGCTGCGCCACATCCACCAGCAATGTGCCCAAGGGTGCGGGCTAGACGAGGACAGGCCACAGATCCGCACAGCATTGCTGAACGGGTAAGCTTTATATTTTATATACGATCATAGAAAACATGGGAAATGGCAAAAGATAATGAAGGGCAGTAATACAGGTGTATGTTTCTGTCCTAGAAACAAAATACATGACTAAGTTAGTTCTTCAGCCAAGAAAATTTTAAAACTCTAGAAATCAGTATACTGAATAGACACCTTTTAACTAGTTACTAGTTTGGTCACATGAAATGTTTGAATGAAATTGTCATTTTAAATACTATTTCTATTGTTCGGTTAATACACAACATAGAAGGTAAACTCATTGAGAAGAATTATCTCTCTCAAAAGTATTTTTCTTAGATTATGTTTATATCAGCAATGCAAAGTAGCAGATTAATGATAACATATAGCAACGACAACTAAACATATGAACTAAAGTCATAGAGAAATACTGAAGATATATAAAACCCCATATACAAAATCATATTTTATGAGGATAGAATCTTGCAGTTTATTGCCACTTATGTTGTGAAATTGCAAAAGTGATCCTGGTCTACCAATGGTTGCAACTACAACTAAACATTTGAACTATTCATTTTTCTCCATTGGTGCAGTTACGCAGGGAAAGAATTGCCGAAAGAACCCGAGCACTGCAGGAACTTGTTCCTAGTGTACACGAGGTCAATTCCTTTTCATCGTTCATAAATTTACTTGTTTCCTATATTGGAACTTTTATCCCCAAATGATACAGTTATTAGGTTGGCTAGAAAAAGCTTATTAATATTAACTGGTTTCTTTCTAAATTAATATTAGTAAGGAGCATGCTCTTATCGGAAGCAGTTATCTGCTTCATCTTCTATAACCTTGTAATAGTTTTATGTCTAAACTGGTGATGTTAAAGCTTTAGAACTGTTTTTAGCTTATTATTTTTTCGAGGGTTTGTGCACTCATTTAAAGTTAACTTCATTGTTTGTCAATAGAAGTGTCTACAGATGATGAATGAATCGATGTCCTAATTCTAGAGCTAGTATAACTTTACAGTTGACTAGTGCTTTATAACTTAAGCTTAGTTGATTATTGTTATAGGGATCACTTTGTGATATGGATGCCTTTATTGTATATTTGTGTGTCTTGGGAGGTAACCATGAGAAAGTTTAACTATGTATATGCGTCTTACTTCATCAGTAGTGACATATGTTTCTTTGTGTAGACTGATAGAGCTGCCATGCTTGATGAAATTGTAGATATAAAGTTCCTGAGGCTCCAAGTTAAGGTATCATTAACTCTGTTTACCTGTTTGATTCTGTACTTTTTATTCAGATTTTGCTTTACTGCATATCATAATGCCACTTACGATTATGGGATCAGTCTACGTTTCATGTTACATGAATCTGCATTCTACTTTTAGATGTTTTCCTTGATCAATATATTTGATTCGTATATTCCCTTTTTTGACGAATTACAGCTAAAACATCATAAATTTGTCCTCTCTAGCTTTTACCATTTCTTCAAGGAATGTGAGTCCTGATTAGAAGTCCAAATGAACATTTTTTATGGCTTTGCAATATTTTTTACCGAAAGAAGTTGAGGTTCATGCTATTATATATCAGAAATTTTACAAGTTCAAAGGGTGATGATGACAAAAAATAATTTCTGGTATTCTCCCACTTAATGTGTAGGGTCTATTATGTTTTCTTAAGAACTTGTAAAATCATTTTAAGAAGTAAAGACAAACGACCTTATGTGGTTATTTATTTAACAGGTCTTGAGCATGAGTAGGTTGGGCGCAGCTGGTGCAGTGGCACCGCTCGTAACGGACATCCCACTATCACTAGTTGAGGTAATAAATAAGTACTCACTCGTGCAAATGTAATGTAGGACATTTTTATACGGATTAGGTATTCATTCAAATCAATTGAGCATTCCTTTTTGCATCACCAGGATGAAAGTGGTGAGGGTGGAAGAAGCCAACCGGTGTGGGAGAAATGGTCAAACGATGGCACAGAGCGACAAGTAGCTAAGCTGATGGAAGAAAATGTCGGAGCCGCCATGCAATTCCTTCAATCAAAGGCCCTTTGCATCATGCCAACCTCGCTGGCCACCGCAATTTACCACACACAGCCTCTGGATACCTCCTCCGTTGTTAAGCTTGAAACAAACCCTCCGTAGACTCCCCATCCGATAAACAAAGCAAGACCAGATAAAAGGTACGCATCCGGTAGTTGATCCTATTCGTGTCCCCCCCACATGGAAAATAAGTCGTTTTCTGTCGTCAAAGTGCTATCAAAGTCAGATGCCATAGCTTATTTGACCCTTCTTTTCAGCTCATTTTTTGGGGGGACTTTGTTTTGTTTTTCATATCAAATGCATATAAAAAATTTCAAGCAGGCCATCGGCAAAGTTCACAAGGGGAGGGAATTTTCAAAGGTCATCTTATATGCTCTTGTTTTTCTTCTTCTTTGTAGTTGGATCAATGATGGAAGCACCTTTTGTTTTGTGGTGGGCGGTGGGCTCTGATTTTTGTTAGTGGGTTGTGGGACCTGCAAAAGGATTGTGTATATTGTTAGTGTTACTGTGAAAGGGAATGCAATGCAGCCAAGCTAAAGTAGAACGGATAACGGTTGGCTAATTATTAAATGGTTGTTCCTTGCTATATGTCCAACTCACTTCTTTTGGTTTTGATATTCTAAATTTCCACACATTCTAAAGAAAAAATACTTATTTTTATTTTTATTTCTTGGAGAAGATATTAAAAAAAAAAAGTTAATTAAAATGTGATTTGGGCATCATAACTCTAATAAATAATTTCTGTATATTAATTTTAATTATTTAGATATGTACAATATTCACTATATACTCGGAAATAAATTAATTTTAATTCAAATTTTCTTGCACTGCAGAGCCATCCACCTGATGCCTTTGCGTAAAGGAAGCCAAGCGTGGGTTGTGTTTTAATAAAGTAATTTGACTTCCTTTCCTTTGTAAAAGAATTCTATTGATTGATTGTGGGATTTTATTATTTTGGCTACGTGCGACTTCATGCGTCTTAATACAAGAAGATGATTATTATACAAGCTTTTACAATGATTTATTATAATATAATAAATTATAATAAATCAAAGTTGATGGTTAAACCAAGAAAGAAAGATGAATAAAAATTAAAATAAAAGATAGTGATTTTTATTTAAAACAAACGAGTTAATTTTGCATTCTCAGTGTTACGTGTGGCACCCTCGAGTTAAGCAAGCAATGTTCGAGGACCAATTACAACTCTTATGTATGAAATAGATAAATAAACTACGCTTTAGTTGGGCCTAAAAGGAAAACAAGTTCAGTTGATATGTGAGCTTGGCCTGCTTCATATACCGCTCTAACCTAATATATAAAATGAGAAATACCGTTCTGGTGCCTTGCACTTGGGTTCAAGACAGCAACAGATACGGCTGCCATGCCTGTGAAAATGTGGGGGAAACTCCATTGAAGACGACAAGTGTGGACCGATGGATGGACGGCCGAGATGAGGGTTTCGAAAGTTTAATCCGGGAACGTCAGATCACATACAATACAAGGGGATTAAAACAGTTCCACTTATTATGCATCAAAGGGAGAAAAAAAACTACCGGAAAGAAACAGCCCATGTGAAGTGGAGGATGTGGTCGATGGAGATATAGGGGAAGACAATTACATGTGGGTTTAGAGAACAATGGGACCATTCTTTGATGGCCACCATATTAGGTTGTACATGACATGTGGAATATGTGTTATGTGATACAATGGTACCTCTGGTCATGTCAGTCATGTCTTGTTTCATGGTTTAGTTACTTTCGAATTCACTCTCCCCCATTTTCTGCTTTCTCGCAACTTCCCGACATATGATTGTACTTTACCTGTCGTAGCATTACTGATATTGTCTTGTGTCAAAGTTGTTCTTATTTTTTTTACTTTGTATTCAACTTCCATTTTCGAAACAAACAACATTTTTTAATGATGTAATTATAGTTAAATTAAGATTATGTTTGTTTTAAGTAAAATATTTTTGAAAAACATTTTTTTTTTCAATTTTTAGTATTTGATTGGCAGAAAATAAGTTGCTCGATGTAAAATATTTTTATGGTTAACATAATTTCTTTTGCCTTTTTTTAAAAATGACCTACGACCTAATTTTCTGTAAGTAATTTTCTGAACTTTTCACTATAAAACATAAATACTTAACTATATTATATTTTTAATATTATAATAATATACTTATTGATACTTTTTGAAAAATATCTTTATTGATATTTTTAATAATATAATATAATATTTTTAATATTATAATAATATACTTAATTATATTATAATAATATATGATATTATATTTTTATTTTAACAATATAATAAATTATTAATAAAATTTATATTTTTTTTTATTAATTTCCTAAATTTAATATTATTGAATTATTAATAATAAATAATATTATTTATGTATTTAATATTAATACAATAGTCTAGTAATATTTTAATAAAAATACTTAAAATATATTCATTGAAAATTTTCAAAATATATTATAAAATTTTATTTTAATAAATCGGTAATGTAATTTATAATATTTTATTTCAATAGAATATACCAGTCCTAATATTTTTGTTTATAAAATTGTAGAAGTAATGTTTTAATAATAATATTGACATAAATTATATTAAATAAATTATTCTAATATTTTAAAAAATAATAATATAAAAATTTTATAATAAATAGTATTATTTATTGCATTTGATATTTTTAATAAATTATTATTATAAAATTTATCGATTAGTGAAAAATAGTTTATACAACATATTCTAAGCACTATAAAATTTTTTACAGAAAAATGTCATTTATTTTACTTAAAACATTTTTCGAAAAATATTTTTAATGAAATAAACATACCCTAAAATATTTAAGATAAATTATACGTTTAATACCTAAATTCTCAATTTTAATCTATTTTAATATTTAAATTTTTATTTTTTTTAAACATAAAAAAAACGTTTAATGTTTATTTCATTTTAGTCTCGTAATTAAAAATTCATATTAATAATGGAGATATCATATGATCTAAACACACGCGATGTGTCTTAATTGTTGACGCTGATAGTAAAGGCATAGGGTCTAGGCCACCCATGTCTTGAAAGCGATTCAAATTTATGTTAAAAGCCAAATATTAAATATACTAGAAGTTGAGTCATATTTTATAATATTTTGATATAATAAATTAAAGTAAAATATTTTTTGGACTTAAATTGAATTTGTTCAAAGTTTTGAAAAGTTTTCAAAAAATAATTTAAAGTTTATTAAAATAGAATTTGAGCATAAAACTGATATTTTGGGTACATAATACCGATACTGTTATTACAGTATCAATACTGCATAAACAGTATCGATACTGTTCACGTGGTATCGATACCAAAGGTAAGATAAGTATCGATACTCTATAGGTAGTATCGATACTTCCAGTGTTTTCCAAATTGCTCAAATTTCATAATGCAAAATAAGTATCGATACTTATAGGGGTATCAATACTACTTTACACAGTAGTATCGATACTATAACCATAGTATCGATACTGATCAGACCCAATGGCTAGTAACGACTAATTTATTTAAAAATTATAAAGGAATTACCGATAATCATTAGAGGAGTACTGATACTCCCTGTCCTAGGCGATTTTATTTTGCAAAAAAAGTATCTCCAACGACTCTAAATCATCCCCAACTGCTAGAAACAGTCACAAGCTCATTCCAACATATAAAAATAAGTTGAGGACATTTGAAGAAGGGTTACAACACTTGTCCAAGCAATTGAGATCAAGAGAAAAACTCTTTCACTCTTATTTTTCCTTTTCTCTTGTACGTAAGTGCTTTTGAGCTTAATTTTTGTGAACTCCTACCTTTGTGAGGTTTTCTTGTTTACACATTTTATTCATTTTTGTAAAAGTTGAGTAGTTCTATCTTAGCCATTGAAAAGATAGTGATTTGTAAATATTATCTATTTGTCCTGTAAAAAGAAAGAATGAATTAGTGAATTTGTTAGAAAATTCTTAGTGAGAAGCTAAGGTAGTGGATGTAGACTTTGGTTGAGAAAGTCGAACCACTATAAATATTTGTGCATCAAATTTTTCATCCTTAAATCACCTTAATCCCTAAATTTTTCTCAAATTCACTTAAACCCCTCTTGAAAAATTATTTTAGTTGATCATTGAGCTTTATCGAAAATCCCAACACTAGAGTTCGACCAAATATAAGTAAATATATGTATTAGGAAAATAAATCATCAACAATATATCATGTAGATGAAAAAAAATTAGGGGTTGTAAATGAATAGAGCATTCGATAGATTACTTGTGAATTATTCATATAGAAAACTATTAAGTGATGTAAGTATGAACAAATTTTTTATATTCATTTAATAAATGAACGAACACGAATAAAAATATATTTTGTTCGTTTATATTCATGAATAAACTTGTTTATTGGCTCATTTATCAACTCGTTTATCAACTCGTTAATAAGAACGTTTATCTGATTCTTATTTACCTTTTATTTTTTATATTTTAAATATTGATAAAAATTGGATTAGATTGATCATATGGTAAATTTTAGAGTTCAAAATGTGAAGCTTAATTAGCATAAGGTCTAGTTACATGATTTCACCATTTTTCTTTGATTTACTAATTAAAGTTAAAAAGAGTGTTGGCTCATTTTTCTTTGATTTCACCGTTTCATTTACAAAGTTATAAGATGTTATTTTAAAAAATAAAAACTTGTATCATAAAAAAATATATAAAATATATCATATTTTTCTTCTTAGTACTTAAAATATTTTTTTATCCAAAATAAAAATTAAGAATTTTAAGAAGCAATCAGTCCATAAATCCCTTGGATCTATCAGTAAGAAGAAGAAAAAACCGTTGTTTTAAGCACACGTGAACGTGAGTACTGACTGGTTTGTGGATGTCGTGATCCCATGGATAAGAAGAGCAAACATAATAAAACGTGGGCCAATATTTGACCCAAACTTGTACTTTCAGTAGCTCCTATCTCAACGGATTTAGAACAAGGGGCCCGTTTCGGCAACCTAAAGGTGAGACAGTCTATCAGACCGTACAACGGATTTAAATCATCCGTTTCTCTAACTTTAATAGTACTCTATCTTTATTGATTGGGTATGAATTGGACGACAAAATTTGAACCTATGATCATTATGTTTTTAATTATTATTTTTAATTTAAACCATACCTTCATTGGTTAAAATAAGTGTCAGCAGTTACAATAGAAGAAATGCAAGTAGGTACAGCAGTAGACGAAACATGATTTGCTAAAGCATGTGCAGCACCATTAGTTTCAAGACGGATGCATCGAACAGTCATATTTGGGCGCACATAGAGAAAATGGCGCTCCTCATCCGGGTAAAATCTCAAAACTGAACGATCGGAGTGGTGATCCGCCAACTGCAGGACGACATTAAAAAAGTCACTTTCAACCACCGCACACGGAAACTCCATCTCTATGGCCATCCACACTCCCTGAAAAACTGCATGGGCTTCCAGGAGGTTAGCATTACATAAGTTACTAAACAGGAGAGCACGTCCACCGAGCACAATGCCAGAACAGTCACGCACGAGAAGACCTATAGTCGATAAGCCCATACTCCTCGGACAGGTGGCATCGACATTGATCTTGACAGTTCCCTCGGGAGTTTTCGACCAACGTGACGATTGCATCAAAGAAGTGGACATAGCAGCAGAGGAGACTGTAAAAAAATCATTCAAGTATGCTAATTGTAACGCCTTACCGGAGTCGATTGATTGCCAACTTGGTAGATTATAGGACTCATGATAGAACACATTAAACCTATTAAACTCACGTACAATAAAACTTTAACTTTAAACCTAAAAGTTGGTAATACCTCATCAGCAACAGAACAGTAACGGATCCAATACTTATTTACATGTTGTCTTTGAAATTCGATTTTTCCCGATTATTTATCCATTTTATCTATCTTGAATTTTTTCTTATATTTACCCAGTATAAAAAAGTACAAATTTAAATGGTATAGAGCAAGCACATTTGATCGGTTGGTCAAGGTATTCAAATTTGTTCTCTCATATTCCCTTAGGTAATGAGTTCTAGACCTACTAGAAGTACTTTACTTCCTCCCCTCACATCAGCAAAATAGGCTTTTTGCGGCGTTTTTTTACCTTTAGTGGCGTTTATAAGCGCCGCTAAAAACACATGCGGCGTTAAGACAAACGCCGCAAAAACCGCCTTTGAAAATAGCGTCGCTAAAGTTTGCGGCTTTTTTTCACAAAAAACGCCGCAATAGGTATTGATATTTAGCGGCGTTTGTGTGAAAAACGTCGCAATAAGTGTTGATATTTAGCGGCATTTGTCATAAAAACGCCGCAATAGGTGTTGATATTTAGCAGCGTTTTTCAACAAACGCCGTAATAGGTGTTGATATTTAGTGGTGTTTTTTTATAAAAACGCCGCAATAGGTGTTGATATTTAGCGACGTTTGTCATAAAAACGCCGTAATAGGTGTTAATATTTAGCAGTGTTTCTCAGACAAACGCCGCAATATGTTATGATGTTTAGCGGCGTTTTAACAAAAAACGCCGCAGTAGGTGTTGATGTTTTGCGGCGTTTCTGCTAAAAACGCCGGTACAGGCCTGTATATAGCGGCGTTTCTAGGATAAAAACGCCGCTAAATGTATGGTATATTACGGCGGTTTGTTTATAAACGTCGCTAAATAACACAGAATTTAACAATCCTAAAAATTATGCTTGATTACCCCAAAACTGTTTTTTCAACCTGTTCCATTATCCAACAACAAACAAAATAATTTCAAACTCTATATTCATAAGAAACAATATCAAATCCAATATAATAAATAAAAGTTTTCATTAACGTAATATAAGTTCAGTTACAGAAGGTTCAGTAGAATGCTCATAACATAAATGAGACTACGATGATGAATTCTAAGGTTACGTTTTCTGAATCATCAGCATCATATCATTGAGTCGTTTTTCAAATTCTTCACATCTCTGCTGATATGCTGCTTCTCTCTGTGCTGCCGTTGCTTCTCTCTGTGCTGCCGTTGCTTCTCTCTGTGATGCCGCTGCTTCTTTCTCTGCTTCCGCTGCTGCTCTGGTTGCTTCTGTTGCTGCTCTCTCTGCTTCCCTTGCTTCATTTTCCGCTTTCAAGTTAGCCATTTGTTGATCCATCTCAGCCAACTTTTCTTTTAAACGACAAACTTCTTGGTGGGAAGATTGAGACTGTGATGACATGAACTGTGATGAACTGGATCCAAAATATTTGGTGGGAGTAACGAATGATCCTTGACAGCGCACCCGACCATATCTTTCAGGACCCAAAACGTCATTAATAGCTTGGTTTTCAATGTCATCATCATTAACAATACCTTGACTCGAAGCAGTAACATGATACTCCGCCTTTTTCTCCCTCAATTTTTCCTAATAAAGTGAATAATTAATTAAAATAAAAAATGTCATGGTACAAATATAAATAAAGTCAGGTAAATTTAAAACATCTACCCAAAAAACGTACCATAATTTCTGCAGCGTCAGCGGTCATAGGAGTGACATCCTTCTTCGTATGTGTCATGTCGAAGAGTTGGATTCGACCAACTTTAGAACTAGATGTATTTTCCTACAATGTACCATAATATAATTACTATGAGTTAGTATGTACATGGAATACAAAAAAACTATTTCAATAATCTATAATACCTCCTCATGAGCTATACAAGCAAAACTCTTCGATCCAGTCGTGTGCATAAACTTTGTCCAGCTAGCAACACCAATATGCTCTCGGGTCTACAATGTCAAACAACCACTTTTAATGATGATTTACAATTCGTTACAATTATTTCTGAAAAATACATCATACCTGTCCTTTTTATGAACTCCAAAATCTGACTGTATCTTTCCATTGGTACCTGAGCATTCCTGGTAGGACTGTTTGCAACTTCTCTTCAAGGCTGAGATCATTCTTGAAGTATTTCTTCTTTAAGGAGCTCTTGTGATCCCTCCATCTCTTCCCTAATGTTTGCTTCACATAATCGTCAAAGACCTCTAAAGAAAATTTCTCCTATACAACATATAAGTGTGCACCGTAAGTATAAATTAGTATTGAATTTCTATAGAGTGTGTATTATAATAATGACATTATTACCTTAACAAAATCCAACGCTTGATTTTTGTTACTATTAGGAATTTCACGCCATGACTCGTAATTGATCGGTAACAGATTCGCATTATGTCCAACTATGCCTAAGTAACCTGCTAGAAGACGTGATTCTGGGCCAATAGGTTGACCGACATCGTTTCTTGAAACTTTGACACGATGCCCAGGAGGAAGTTAGTATAATTCATTCAAAGTTGTACGTCCTCGAGTCTTGCGCGTTCCAGCATTTTCAACTATATAAGAAATTATTAAATGCTAGTTTTGAAAATGAAAAAAGTAGTAAATAATGTTTCGAAGAATACTTTGAATTTCTACGTCTTCTTCAACAGTTTTCGGAACTTTGGAAGACTCAGGTGTATTCGATTCCTCGTTATTTCTTTCTTCATGGTCTTCAGAAGCTCGAACAACCCGCAAATTATTTATTTTTCTCCTCGACATGATATCTATAATAAACAAACATGAGTAATAAAAAATGAATTAATTAATGAATATATTGAAAGATAACATGTTAAAGGTTATAACATTATAAATAAATAAATGAAGATATAAAATCGTACATAAGTCTTATATAATGTCAGTTGTCATAAATATCTTCATCAACATCCTCCCGAACCCATTGAAATTGTGTTGTATTACTGATAGTTTCATCTAAGTTTTGTGGTAGTAGAGGTAAACTTTCTGATCTTGTTTCAATGTCATCTCTACTTCCATCCCCGATGTCTATCAAGTCTCTGGGAGTATTTCGAAGCACAACATACCAACCGTCATCCATTGGATCGTGACAATAAAATACTTGTTTCACTTGAGAAGAAAATACATATGGTTCATCCATCAAACGTTGACCCGTGTGAATTAATCGAGAGAAATTCACCATTGTAAACCCGAATTTATCTCTTTTTATACATCTGTTTACATCAACCCAGTCACACCGAAACATCACAACCTTTCATTTTCCATAATAATCTAACTCAATAATGTCCGTAAGATTTCCATAATAATCGACTTCTCCCTCCTGCAGATTATTGTCCCTTACAGTAGCACAACTTGTAGTTGACGAAGTAACTATGACTCCACAATTTTGTGTCCTTCTTAATCTTTCACGAGATTTCGTGTGGAACCTGAACCCATTAATGAGGAAGACATTATATCTTTTAACTATTCTATTCAGACCTTGAGAAAGCCATTTAACTTCTTCACAAACTTCTCTCCCACTCCAAACCTATTACACATGAATGGTGAATTAATTTGCATTGACGTCGATATAAAAAGCAAGACATATATAATTTACAAGTGTTCCGTAAGATTTAGTTGCTTATCGTCTGGCCTAACCATTCATGAAAATTTTCTGTGAATAACTTATGTAGCTCTCGCTGATTTAATCTTCGGGAGCGTGCTCGAGATCTCAATCTTTAAACTCACAATAAAGAATATTATGTCATTAAAAATTGATAAATATAAAAGATAAAGAGATTTCATTAGGATTGGGTCCGAAAGACTTACGTGCGAAAGGGATCTATTGAATCGTGATGGAAAAGAACATATCGGTGTGCTTGTACCCAAGACGTGTCATCTAAGTGTGCAATTTCAACTTTCCTTAATGGTTGACCATAACTTCCAAAGAAATAATGTTGAGGTAAGTCATCAGTACTTAACACATCATTTTGATTTGGTCTATTCCATCTTGTTTCAACATCTTCCAAATATCTAGAGAAAAATGTCATACATTCCTCTGCCAAATACCCTTCAGCAATTGATCCTTCTGGGTAACGCTTATTACGACAATAAGACTTCAACTTGCCCAAGAACCTATACACAAAACAACATACTACGTAAATACATTTGAGTGAGAGGTATAATCAGTAGTAATTTGAAACGTGATATTCAAATAACACCTCTCTGTAGGGAACATCCATCGATAGAAAACTGGACCACCAACTCTTGCTTCGTGAGGAAGATGAATTAGCAGATGCACCATAATTATGAAGAATGAAGGTGGAAATATCTTCTCCAAGTTGCATAAAGTCAATGCGACTCGATCTTGTAGTTTATCAAGTTTTTCAACCATTAGAACTTTCCCACATATGGCTTTCATTATATTAGAAAGTTCAATGATACAAGACGTCACCTTACTCGACATGCAACCACGAACAACTACTGGCAGTAAATCTTACATAAATATGCGATAATCATGTGACTTTAAACCATAAAGTCTTCGATCTTTAACACTGACACATCGAGAAATGTTTGATGCATACCCATCTGGGACTTTTATATCCTTCAACACCATGCAAAACACCTCTTTTTCTTTATTCGAAAGAGAAAAAATAAAAGGCGGCAAGAAATTTCTTCCATTTGGACGTAATTGCGGATGAAGATCATGTCGAATTCCTATGTCCACTAAGTCAAGTCGACTCTTAAGATTATCTTTAGATTTTCTGCCATCATTCAGAATGGTCCCGATAATATTCTCACAAACATTCTTTTCAATATGCATTACATCAAGATTATGTCTCAAAATCTTCTTTTTCCAATAAGGCAACTCGAAAAATATACTCATCTTTTTCCACAAGTCTACCTCGTTTGGATCATCCTCTTCATCAGACTCATCATCAGTTTGTTCGTCAACTTCAACATCTTCATTGACTTGCTTTGCCTTTTTCTTTGATCGTGCACTACTTGGTTGATTCATCTTTCCATAAGTAAAATTGATATTTTTCAACATTCTGAATATTTGAGAGCCGGTTGTTTGGTCAGGAGCATTTCGAAACTGTTCATCACCATCAAACATATTCTTTTGACTTCTAAATCTATGATTATCAGGTAACCACCGACGATGTCCCATATAAGAGAACTTCTTTCCATTAACGAACCACTTCGAACATGTTTCTACAGCACAACAAGGACAAGCGTAACGACCTTTGGTACTCCAACCCGATAAATTTGCATACGCGGGAAAATCATTAATTGTCCATAATAAAGTCGCGCGTAAATTAAAGTTCTCCTTCGTCAACACATCGTACGTTTCTACCCCTTCCCATAACTGTTTCAACTCTGTAATTAGTTGCTGCATTTAAATATCAATATCATTTCCGGGGCCTTTCTCGCCGGGGATTATCATAGATAAGATGAAAGATGATTGTTTCATGCAAATCCAAGGAGGAAAATTGTATGGAACAAGTACAACATGCCAAGTACTATACGAAGTACTCATGATTTTGAATGGATTAAACCCATCAGTTGCAAGACCGAGCCTGACATTTCGAGGATCTCTCACAAAACTTGGATACTTGTTGTCAAATAACTTCCAAGCTAAAGAATTCGCTGGACGCCGTAATAATCCATCATCGGTTCTGCCATCATGATGCCACCTCATAGACTCAGCAGTCTTGGAGGACATAAATAATCTTTGTAGCCTAGGTATGAGAGGAAAATATCGTAGAATCTTAATCGATTTCTTTCTTGATCGTGCTTGAGCTTCATCTTTAGTAACATTTTCTGCCTCCCTAATCATCCATCGAGATTTTCCACATACATGACAAGAGTCCTGATTTTTTCGATCACCCCAATATAACATACAATCATTCGAACAACTATGAATTTTGTCATATCCAAGACCCAAATCTTTTATCATTTTCTTCATATCTTTGCATGATTGAGGGATTTTTGCAAAAGGAAACACTTCTCCTAGTAACTCCAACAATTGCGTAAAGGAGTTACCAGTCCACCCTCCCATGCATTTTAAGTGGAAAAGACAAATACAGAAAGAAATCTTTGAAAACTTTGATCCCTCATAAAGTTGTTCATTCATTTCATTAAACAACTTGTAAAACTTTGCCGCTTCTCCATTTGGCTCTTCAGCACTTCTAATTCTTCCCATCTCAATGAAATCATTAACATCATTCTGACAATAATTTTCTGTAACATACGACTGATGAGTGTGCATATTAAATGCATCTCGTAACATCCCTTCCATGTCATCTTCTCTAAAGTTGGATGGTGAGAAGGAGCAGGATAAGTCGAATAACTCGTGGAAGCATATCTATCTGATACAAACTCTCCATGAAAGATCCATTTTCTATACCCCCGAACAAATCCAAAAATAACTAGATGCTCGTACACAACTTCACGAATGTGCCAGTTAATGTTAACACAGTTCTTACAAGGGCAAAGAATCATATTCTCTTGGCTTGCATTCAGAAAAGCTAAATTTAGAAATTTTGACCCCATTTCGATATTCGACGCTTACCCTTGAGAAATCCATCCAACTCTTATCCATTTCGTATTTATGGAGTTTCAAATTCAAATGTTAATTGCTAATATTATAAATAACTTTAGAACCTAAATAGAAGCATTAAACTATCAGATATAGTCCATAATACTTAAACATAGTATATAACTAATGACTCCTAAATTATAGAACTTTTAAATTGATAAACATTTTTTTAAGCTGATAACAATACTCTTTTGCTCCTAACATTTCATGCTCGATCATTTCATGCTCCTACATAATCTACTACTTCACATGCCAATATTATACACTATACTCCAATTCCCCAGTAACTTTTATATATATTGAACTTATGCAGAAAGGGTACACAAAATTCTCAAAGATTGAAAATTAAAGAACTAATTTTAACCTTGATAACATGATGAAAAATGAATAAATAACTAAAGAACTGGTTAAATGATAAATGAATAAAGAAATAAAGAACTAATTTTAACCTTTAAATGAAAACCAAAATTTCTTAAATTTAGGTTCATAACATTTAAAAAAGGAACTGGTTAAATGAAAAATGAATAATCTCTGGAGAGAAACAAACTAAATTGTTTCGTAACAATAGGAAAGTTCAGTTCATAATTACATGTGGGCTTTCGAGTTCATGCCATTTTTTATGTTAGGTTTCACATGTTATGCTTTCTCTTCAGTTATTTAATATTTCCAGGTTTGTAATCCTATAATATAATGTCACCCAACCCAATAGTCCAAAGGTGTATATGCTTCATATTCATTACATAGCAATTACTAGAATAGCTCAATTATTTCATAACCTATTTGAATTTAGCTAGCCAATAAGTCATAGTTTGCAGAGTTATCCGGTCAAATGGAATTTACCTAAAACATAAGTCATTGTATGACCTAAACAGTCTTGTCGTACATGGTTTGAAAGGTCTAACAAAGGTGTAATTAACTACGGATACGGTCAGTGCTATTAGATCACACATTGTTCTAGAAGGTTCATCAAAAGGTAACAATGTTATCCTTACCGTTTATGTTGGTGACATTATCATAACAAAGATTACTTTGATGAAATCAGTAAGCTAAAAAGTGAACTTCATGCTAACTTTGGATGCATAACAATACATGAACTTCAGACTTTGTATGCAGTGCACTTTTATCTATGCCTTTATCGACTTTGAACCACTCAACAAGTATGAGCTTGACAAGGGGAAGTCCACCCGTTATCTGCAAAAAGATTGTAGGTTACTCAACTGATTCGATGCAGAATATTGGGAAAAACAAGAAATACGGAGAACAAAATACTTGGAATTGAAGCTGACATGACATAGTCTATTCAACTAGATTTGAGTTTCATATATTCTTTCAGTTTGCTCATTATAACAAAGTTCACATTATCATTTAGTTTAGAATTGAAGCTGACATGACATAGTCTATTCAACTTAATTTAGTCTATGGTGTCAACACCAACTACCATCAATAACATCAATTACTTGGAATAGTAAAATGAGGAAGTAGACATGTCTATATGCATATGTACATGTCAATAGGCCAAACAACTCGATGCAGTCGATATAATTGGTTTGAAATAGAGAAATCTATTAGGTTTATCATGGTTTTGTAAAGGTTTTTGATCGAGATTTTTTTTTCTGTGAGAGAATTCTTTCGAATATGATCCTAACTAGTGAGAGAATTTATGCCTGATTTGTATCTTCGAATTCAGAGATATAACAAATATATTTTTAAAATGATATCGTATTTAGTATATATATTTTGATCGATGTTCAATACGATTTATATAGTGTTATAAATTTCTGATGTGATATTTGTAATTTGACAAAATATGGTACTTGTACTTTAAATATCTATTATGGTATGTGAATATATATGAATTTGGGCATGGTGGTCCTTGGATCGAACTACCAAATATGACACCACTTATGTTTTTATTATCTTTTCGTGTTCTAAGGTCC